>NC_090938.1:206636847-206939878 GCF_040938575.1 Ambystoma mexicanum
CTAATACAGATTATCTCGTTAGTAAGAAGGGCATTCAATCTAAATCGCATACATTTGTTTCTACTACGTCTGGACGAAAACAGTCTCAGATATAATTCCGGAGTACCCATACATTTATGATATAAACTTAAATCAGAGTATATAGAGGGGACTTTAATAAGGTGTCTCTCGTCATTACAATGTATTAGCTTCTTAACTTTATTCGGATTGGAGATCAGGGTTTCCAAGGTGGTTCCACAATTGGATAGAAACTGGGAGCAATGTGCAGTGAATAAACAGATAGAGTTCTCTGTATGCTCACCTCATTTACCAAATTCCGCACACAGGGCCTCATCACGAGTCTGGCGGTAACCCTTAAATGCGGCAGTTGCGCTATTACTGTCGCATTTAAGAGTCCACCAGATCATGGGCTTGGCGGATTTGCCCCCAGCTCTGAGCTGGGGGTAAATCTGCTGCAAGTTTGACGATTTTCAGCGCTATTACTGCCGGCAGGAAATCCGCCGGCGGTAATAGCGTGAAAATTCCCCATTGAGCCCAATGGGAAATGAGGAATTCCCGAATGGGCCCAATGGGGAATGGGAACCAACTGTTCTGCCAAACCCGTGATCCGGCGGTAATAGCGCCGGGGGTATCGCCCAACTCATGATGAGGCCCATAGTGTCGGATTTGCACAAGAATACAATTTCGTAAAAAGAGCCAACTGCTTCCACCAAACTTTGCTTTGGAGAAACTGTGACCCAAATTTCTGTCGTATTGCGACCATTGAGGTGCCACTTTACGCCACATTAGAGCTGCATAGAAATGGAACAGTGTTAGCAGCCACCCAAGAGACATCTCCAGACCATAAATGAGCTTCGGGATAATTTTTCATAGATAATAATTTAGTACCGGCAGTGCTGAAAATGTACCATATTTCCCATCTACTTTGCCCCTTTGGGCACCTAACATGGCTGATTTCTGTTTTAAGAAATTATTATAACAACGTTTGAAAGGATGAGAGATAATTGGATAGCCCAAATACAACATATTATCTTTAAACAATAACTTCATTTTATTTATGTACCAAGAGAAAGTGTTTTTCTTTTCACTTAACAAAATTTTGAAACCTCAGTTTTCTGGGGATTGATTCTTAATTTATTCTCTAACATGTAATGATTAAAAGGTGTCAATTAGTCTCTGTAAACCTATCGGCGAGCAATCAAATAAGGAAAGGCATCTGCATACACAGTCCATGAAATTCTAAACTCGCCAATTTCTGGAGGAACAAAGGAGGCTTTTGAGAGGGTTTCTCCTACATCAGACATATACAAATTAAAAAGACGGGGCCGAAATACACCACTGTCTAGGACCATTACAGGCTGGAGTTTGTTTAGACAGCACTCCTTTATTATTTAATTGTACATGTACCTCCATGTATATGTATATGAATAAGGATTCCCCCCAACAAGCCTTTAGGAAAGCCTAATCAATCTAATTTGGCCCACAAAATTGCGTGATCCACCAAATCAAAGGCCAAAGATAAGTGCATAGAGGCAGCATAGGCTGGTAAAGCATCCACATTGCACGGCACATTTGGAATACAGGTCATTAAGAATCCCCCCACAATCTGTACCTATACATTTCCTAAAACCTGTTTGGAACATGTGAAGCACATTTTTTGCAGTACTGCATTCTTCTATTTTTCCCAATATCAGACACGCAAACATTTTAGAATCAGCGTTCAGAAGAGTTATAGATCGATAATTTAAATGGGGACATCTTGTCTATATCGAAATGACATATGCTGTTTTCCATGGGGGTGGCATAGTGACAATGTCTGAAAACAAGATAAACAAAATCCAAGCCAAAAGCCCAATATCATTTTGAAAGATGTTATTAGCTAGATGATTGGGGTCTCCATCCCGAGATGAGCTAGCCTTAATGAGTCTTTCAATATCCTCGATAGGAAATGCCAGGGACCAGCCGGTAGTACAGGCTGGATAACTACCTGAACATTTACACTCCCTAGGGCCATATAGTGCAGAGACATGAGAAGACCAGATATTTTCCGGGACAGGTTCACTTTGGGCGACCATTTGACTCATTTCCAGACCATTGATCAGAGTCCGAAAGTCTCTAGAATTACCTCTTTCCACAGCTGCCAGCATGTCCGCCCCATCCTGTTGATAAAGCCCCCGTCAGTGGAATTTGCATCTATTTTTAAGGTTTTGCTTCACTTTTTGTACCCTAGAGAGTAATTCATCCTTCTCAAGGGAAGACCTTTTAATCTGCTGAATAAATTGGCATGTAGACCTTTTCATATTGCGGACTTGTACTTCAAATGTATGAGTATGCTGTATCATGGGAGCTTTCCGCAAATGGCCCTTACACAAGGAATCCATTGCTAGTTCCAAATATTGGTTAAAAGATATTGGAAGAGTATGTCGATAGCTTGGTTTCATGTGACAGGCTTCAAAATCTTTCACCCTCAGCACATTGAGTCTCATTTATTATCCTCATGCCAACTTAGGCAGTTACGTCTCATATTTATCAACAACACAGCTGGATTCTTAGGCTCCAAATACTCCACACCCTTCCCTACAAATGTCATAGTTAAATGCTGTGGTCACCATTATGATTAGGAGCAATTTCTAATGTGTTACACAAGTCTAATAAGACTCGAGAAATCCATAGTCAATTGTAGATGAGCAATTCCTACCAGGAGCTCATTGGGCATGTGAAGCCCCCACCCTTCCAGGATTGTACTCCACATTTTTCCTTGTGCAGTTTTACTCTGCACTACTCCCACACTACAGACCGAGAGTTGACCTAAGTCTATTCCTCATGAATCAATGCAATCAGCGTTCAGATCCCCTGCCACAATCACCTGTCCCCCCCCCCCCCCGGGCATGTAGTAAACTAATCTTCAAGCATTACATGATGTTTTTCTATAGTGTGACTTAAATCCAGATGATGATTCCAATAGATATTAACCAATATGTTATGTCTTACTACTTCCCCCCTTCTTATTATTAACGGCAGGCAACCACTTAAATCCCCCTAATACAGTGGTATTCAAACTGTGGGTCGCGACCCCCTAGGGGTCCGCGGGTGCATCCCAGAGGGGCCCTGAGAGCTCAGCATGAAAAAAGATTTTTTTTTTTTTTTTAGATTGGAAGAAATGGTCAGGGGTGGCCCACATGGGCGGGCTGAAGCATGAAACTGTCTCAGGCAACAATGAAAAAGTGGCCCACAGTTGTAAATGGATATTCATTCCTTTAGTCACAGACTGGGCCTCATTACTACTATGGCGGACCAGTAACAACGGTGCTGGTAAGCTACCGGCACCGTTGCTACCATTCCGCCATAGTAAGAGTTGTGCTCGTGGGTGCTTGACAGCCCCCGCCAGGTCTGACCTCAGCTCGTCGGATGCACCAGCACCGTTATTAACGGTGCCGGTGCATCCGAGCTCCCCCTTCCCATTTGAGCCATATGGGGCTCAAATGGGAATGGGGATCTACCGGCACCTTCGAAAGGGCAATTATCATGTCCGCCTAACTCGGCATGACCTAGTAATTGCCCATTCGCGGGTGCCAGACCCGGATGCAACTCCAGTGGCAGCCGTGCCGGTTTTACCGGCACAGCTACCGCCAGAGTAGTTATGAAGCCCACTGTTTCAATAGTACCCAAAGGGGTGCTTTGTGTTAAAATGTAAGTAAATTGTGATATATTCAGCAACAATGGTCAACATTACTAACTGCATAGTGGCCCCTCACCCATTATGGAGGAGCTAAGGAGCCAGCCCAGTGAAACAGTGAGCACTCCCTCAGCTGCTTTATCCAGCTAATGGAGTGCTCCTGGGCTGGCTGAACTGTCAAAGGGAAACACTGTTTCCCTTTGACAGTTCAGTTTAGTTCCCCAGCCGCACATGCTCACTGAGCCATGAAAGTGCTGGGGCGTTTTGCTTCGTCAGCATTGCATAGCTCATTGGAAATGCTGGCTGGGGCACTGCATGTCTGTATGTCCGAGGGGGAGCTCCTGCGCCTCCTCGCACATACGGACAGAGCAGCTGGAGCAGAACCCACACACAGGCCAATGCAGAAGGTACGTTTATGTTCATTGTTTTTATTTAAACATGTGTATGGATGCGTTATGAGTGAGTGTATGGTGATGGATGCTCATGTGAATGATAGAGTGATTGCTGTATGAATGTGCAGCGCCTTGCATATACACATAATCATGTTCATTGTGTTAGGACCAGTGGGGCCCAGGGGACAGGGATGGTATCTTTTTACCGGACATCTATCATTCAAAACCCTCTGCCTTGTCCACAAGGCTTTCTGGGGCCTCAGTCCAAAATACCTTCAGCTATTCCTCCGCAAATACCTCCCCTCTCGAGCTCTTCACTCCTCTACCTCCAACTCCCCCAGGGTCAGTCGTTTATCAAAGAAACGAGCTGGGGGTAGATCTCCGTCTTCGGCTGGGGCCTCCCTCTGGAACATCGCCCTGCCACTCTAAAACTTGAGGAGAACCATCTTTCTTCCTGCACTTATCAGACCTACCCTGTCTGCTGCCTTAAACGTAGCACTTGCAAATTGCTGGCTGCACTACCACTGTTTGTTGCCTTTATTATTTATTTATTGTTATTTATCTGTTTCTCCTCTGCTTCGCACTTTCCACTTCTCCCCCCTTCCATGCACTTTTCCCCTCACACTTGCGCGTTCTCAATGTCACTGGGCCTAGTAAGATCGCTGTTTTATTCTCCTCTGTTCCCCTCCCTTGCCTTGTCACGCTCTGAAACACTTGTGTACGAGCGCGATAGTAATAAAATATCAATGCCTGCCCCCTGGACTCCCAGCAACAATTGCAAACTGTTTGGCTATTTACCCATTTTTTGTTAAAAGTATGCTCTACAATGCAACATTTTAACCTATTATTTAAAAAAAAATTCACAGGGGGAAACCCCCCCGAACCTCCCCTTAATGCCCCTCCACTTAAAAAAGATTCACCAGCCGCCACTGGCCCTCAGACTGTGTTGGGAACGGGATGGGGGAACCGAGGGACTATGGTGGGAGCACAATGGGTGGGAACCATGGGATAGTGATGGAAGCAGAGTGGGGAGAGCCCTGGGTGTGTGATGGGGTGGGGAGAGACCAGCGACTGGGTAGGAGTGGGATGAGGGAGCCCAGCGACTTTGATGGGAGCAGGTGACGGCGCGCAATATATACTGTCCATTTGGCATTTCTGGGGGGTCCCGACCTGCCCAAATTTTGCTCAGGGGGGCCCTGGCCAAAAAAGTTTGAAGACCACTGCCCTAATAAGATTTGTGTAATTAAGGATGGTAAACCCCATCCCATTATGAATAGCGACTAACAACACCTCCCACCCGCTGGTTGCCCCTGCAATCCTTGCACAGCTGGTTCAGTAGCAATTAAATATCCATCAAACACGGGGGGGGGGGTTCACTAACCAAGTTTCTTGCAATAGAATGATGGAGAAGGTTCAAAGGTGGGAGCAAAGTGTGGCATCAGTCTGAAGGGCAGAGAACCTCTCACATTCCATGAAATGCAGGGGATAGATGGTACTGTCCTAAAGTCACCCTTTATAGCTTCATCATCCTGCACCCCAGCACTCTTTCTCCCAGGCGGATCCCAGTTTGGTGAGTGGTTTCCCCATAGCTCGCATGAGAGGTTGCCACCCCCCCGCCCCCCTCAGGGCCCAGAGGAACCTGCGTTCCCATTCCACCACTCTCTTAGGAAGAGAGAGATAATAGCCCAGTATAATTAAATTGGGTGCCTCAGTTAATAAAACCTCATATACCATAAAGGCTTGAATAACTAAACTAACTTGGTCAAATCTCAAAGGGTGAATGAAATCCACCAGTTTAATGTCTATTGTTGCTATTAAATTGAGGACAGACACCTCATTAGGGACCATGCAAGATTTTTTTGAACTGTATGTAGGAGAGGTTTTCTATCAGACTTTCCTCCTGACCGGTCACAAAGCATTTTACGCTTCAATTGGAAAAGCGAAACCCTCATCACATTACATGTTTCACACCACTCAGCACTGTCCGGTCAGGAGTACCTGCACTCCTTTTATTTAAAGGACATACAGCTTTATTACGAGCTGACCAGTCTGCAAATATAGTGCCGGTAACAACGCATCCCGGCACCTTTCCAGACCGGCCAATTCCATGTCTGCCGGTAGGGCTCGACCTACGGGCAGTCCAGGGCCGTCGGTCGATCGAGCCCCGACCAGCATATAACTGCCTGAATCACCGGCACGACACAGTGATTCGGGCCACCCCATCCCATGGAGTCCTGTGGGACTCCATGGAACGGGGAGTTACCAGCGTCTCTGCCGCCAGTAATATCCCAGTAATACCGGGATATTGAGCAGCGGAGATGGTACAGTAGCTCCCCGGTATGACACTGGATTTACCGGTGGGATACCGGGGAACTCCTAATGAGCCCCAGTGTACCGCCACTTCTCAGCAGGAAGCCAATACTTTTAATGCTGGAGTGTCAGCACTTCTCAACAGTAAGCAGGGACTCTGGGATAGGGAGTTTCCATTTCAAGTACTGACCCAAACTGAATCCCAAAGCCCTCCACCTGCATGAACTCAGAAACGCTTCACACAACCTCTGCATGCACTGTCACCCAGAGCACTTGTGAGCTACCTGACGCATGAAATTCCACATCATCTAATGATGTTGACATGCTTTGCTTCCCAGAGCACTTTACATCCCACCCTGGCCCTCAGCGATACAGGTGGGAGGAAAACAGTAGGGCACAAAACGCATGATACTCTTTCCCACAATGCACTGCGCGTGGATTGTTTACACTCTGTCCTGAAAGTCACTTTATGCGTATATTCCTTAATCTTTAAGCTCAGAAAATACTGCAATGGTTTTTGTAAGTTCCCCATCTCTAATCATTGTGCAAGCCTGCACAGTAAACTGCACGAAAGCAGTTTGCAGGTTTTTCTCACAAACCAGATGAGGCATCACCGACCACATCGGCAACCGCGGTGGTCTGACCCTCTAGGTAACTCTGGAGATTTCCCGGTGGGCCCCTGCACCACAGGACTGCAGTGTGGGTTCCTTGGTGTTCTGCGCCTTTTCCACTCTCCTCACCGCCTCCTTCCACCAGGGTCGGACTGGGGATAAAATTCTCTCGGGCACCAATGAAAAAGTTGCCCACCGTTGCAAATGACAATTCATTCCTTTTGTGACCGACTGTATGAATAGTACTCAAGGTCGAGTTTTTTGATAAAATGAGATGCAAATTGTAATTTGGAGAATATTTATTCAGCAACAGTTGCCAAAACTACTAGCTGCATGGTGAAGTAACTCATTGAACCATCCCACATTGGCTAAAAAAAAGTGGCCCATTTTGACCCCCAAAAAAACGGGCCCACAGCAGTATTTTGCGTTTTTGGTTTGGGCATTTTCCTATGGGGCAGCCGAGCCTGCCTTCTATCTATCTGCACCCCTGACATGCTCATCATGTATGAAAAGCGTTTGTTATACATGGGCGCCTGGAGACCGCAGAACAAATCAAAATAACAGAACATAATATGTTCCAGTATGTTATTCCTTACTTTTAACAAATGTTATATATTCATTTTGTGTAATGCTTACCTAACTTGTTAATCCCTGTGTAAGGGCAAATGTGCTTTAAAATTCACCATTTGTATCCTTTTCCCCCAATTTCCGTAAGGGAGGAAATAATGAATAGACATGTTGTTCTTGCTTGCCTGCTGCAATATGCGGCTCATTGGCAAACATGTCCTGGGCCACTTTCGGCTTCCAGCGAGGCTTCCGTCACGGGAGGATAGCTCAACGCGCTCGCCTTGGAAGCAAGACGGCACGGAGCAACACAGGGTCGATCCCCGTGTCAGCGCTTCGAAACCTCTGGGTATTAAACACATTATAAATAACCTATCATACCATATCACTCCAGCCCTATTGGGTATGGTTCCTAGTGACTGCATCGACAGCCATAGCATTGACAAAAAAGCATAGGAAAAAAAAACATCAAATGCATTTTTTTTTATGGGGTTCCCCCCAACCCACCTTTTTTTAAACTTAAAAACCAATTTTTACTAAACTAAACCCTTTACCATTTAAAAAATGCATTCAATGGTTTTTTTGGATGCATTTTTGTCAATGGTATGGTCTGTCGATGCTTTGGATTCGATGGAATGACCGGATACCATTGGGTAAGCTCTGTAAACCAGGTAATTTACAAAATAGGAGTTTAAATGATCCTCGAGGATAAACCTAGGGAAGAAATCTCATCGCAATGGCCAAAGCCATCCTCCTTTGGGTCAGGGGCAGAAGCACTCTTCCCGTTTATCAGCGCCACATCATCCTGCAATATGGACCCTCGTTATTAAAATGTTTTAGGGCCCACCAGCACAAGAAAGTGCTCAAACATAGGTCTCTAGGAGTGGCTCAAACGTTGCTCTCAGGGACAAGCAGAAAGTTCATAAATGGGTCTCTCGTTAGCGAGCAAAAACTGCTCAATGACCCCAAGTGGCGAACTGGAGCCGCTCAAAACGCAACTCCCCGTAGCAAGCAGGAAATGCCCAAACACGGCTCAAAGTAGCAAGCAGGAAATGCCCAAACATGGCTCCAAGTAGTAAGCAGGATGTGACCAAATATACCTCCCAAGACCAAGCAAGGACTGCTAAAAAAAAGAAAAATTATTCACAATAGTAAGCAGGCATTGTCCACGCACGACTTATAGAAAATACCCAAACATGGCTCTCAGTAGTAAGCAGGAAGTGTCCAAACATGGCTTCCAAGAAACAGCAGGAAATGTCCAAACATGGCTCCCAGTAGCAGGCAGGAAATGTCCAGACGTGGCCCCCAGCAGCAAGGAGGAAATGCCCAAGCATTACTTTTAGTTGCAAGGAGGAAGTGTCCAAACAAGGTGCCGAGTAGCAAGCAGAACATATCCAAACAAGGCTCAAAGGAGCAAGGAGGAAATGCCCAAACATAGTTCCCAGGAGCAAGGAGGAATTGCCCAAACATGGCTCACAGGAGCAAGGAGGAAGTGCCCAAACATGGCTTCCAAGATGAATCAGGAAATGTCCAAACATGGCTCCCAGTAGCAAACAGAAAAATACCCAAGCATGGATCCCAGTAGCAAGGAGGAAATGCCATGGATAACATTTAGTTGCAATGAGAAGTGTCCAAACAAGGTGCTGAGTAGCAAGCAGGAAATATCCAAACATGGCTCCCGGGAGCAAGGAGCAAATGCCCAAACATGGCTCCCAGGAGCAAGGAGGAAATACCCAAACATGGCTCCCTGAAGCAAGGAGGAAATGCCCAAACATAGCTCAAAAGGAGCAAGGAGGAAATACCCAAACATAGCTCCCAGGAACAAGGAGGAAATGCCCAAACATGGCTCCCAGGAGCAAGGAGGAAGTGCCCAAACAAAGTGCTCAGTAGCAATCAGATATGGCTGCCAAGAGAAATCGGGAAACACCCAAGCGTGGCTTTTAGTACAAACAAGGCGGCCACCAAGATGGTTCTCGACAGCAAGCAAAAGGCCCAAACAAGGCTAGAAGTGTACAATCCAAGCATCCCAGTATGAAGTCATATCAGATATGACTGTATTGTTCCAGTGCGCAGATATTATCTGTGTTCTGGAACATTACAGTCTTGACAGTGCTATCGAGCAGCAAAGAGATTGAAGGAACGACGCGGTGGTTTGCTGCATCAGATGTGAAGTAATCCAAGCGGCTTTGTTTCTGATGAGGTGGGATTTGAGACTGGTCGCATCTCATCAGAAACTATTTAGAGGCTTTCATGCCCTCCAAAGAAGGATTTGAGGGGGGTTTACATCATGTGTGGGCAGAGAGGCCAATCAAGAGGCCTACAGCAAGCTGGAACAGGAAAGTTGCAGCACCATTCCCTCAAATGCGGGATGGTCCAGGTGAGGCTTGCCATATACCCGGGCACTTGGTGGCACTCAAACTGCTCTGTGGCATGCATCCTCGTCCCCAAAAACATGGAAAAGAGTGATTTTTTGAAGTGTAAACACAGGGGTCTGCCTCCTTGAAAACCTAACAAAACGTTTAGGTGGGCACTAACCAGGGCTTGAAGTACCATGATGGTAAAAGCGCTGTAATTGTTTACAAACTCCTTGATTTCGGCAATAAAGGGTGTTTCACATAAATGTTGAAAACAAGGGTAGGGAGTGTTTTATAAAAATGGGCACAAGCATCGGTACAACTGAGAGTGCCGCCATCGGGTGCCCGGAGCTAGCAAAAGGCAAGATATATATCATCATACAAATTCACAGTGAAAGCGAGTTACGCAGGAACCAGAGAGTTAGCCGGGGAACCACCATTGTCTTTAAAACTTCACAGCATGGGGAGAAGGGGCCATTGAACAAGTATTCTATACTGCCAACAACGCAATTGTGCACTGCCTGTTAACTCCCGCCAACGCTGTTCGTATGGACTTCTAGTGTTCTGAGCCCTGTGATCACCACAGCTCATGTGCGCATACACACAATTCCACACTGCACATACAGAAACGATACATATATTGGCCTCATTAAGAGTTCCCGGCATCCCGCCGGTAATTTCGGCGGATAACAGGAAACTGACCTTATGGTCTCCGCCGCCCGATATCCCGGCATTACCGGGATATTACAGGCGGCGGAGTGCCGGTAAGTTACCATTGCCATGGTGTACCCATAGGACCCTATGGGATGGGATTTACTGACTCACCGGCATCGTTGGTAACGGTGCCGGTGATTCAGGCATTTATTTGCCGGTAGGAGCCGGAACTCCTGGCAGGTCACACTTGAAGTGTGCCGGTCTGGAAAAAAAGCCAAAGCTGGAATTACTGCCATTTATTCCGCACCGGCACACTCGCAATGAGCCTCTTTTTATCGCAGACATTTCACCTTCTGAAACGTTTTACAAATGTTTTGCTGCCGAATCGAGGAGTGAGGCTTGGGTGTGGCAACATGGGATGGGGGAGGAGATGGTGTGGGGCAAAGAAAAACAATACAGGGGCATTTCTGCAGTAAAAAAACTCACAGAAGCACAGCAACCCACGAATGACGCACTTCCCACCACACCAATGTGTAGAATTCCGTGTTCAAATGGGCAGAGCACCGTATCCTCATGGAGCACGGCACCCAGTGGAGTAACTTTGCTGAAAATGTTGGGGGGTGGGGGGACATGACATCCGAAGAAAAGGTCCCCCAGCCAATTGAATGGGGACAAAATGGTGTGCCATTAAAGTTGGGGGGGGGACAAACACCCCTGTCCCCCCCTAAAATTACGCACAAGACGGCACCCCTCACAGATAGACCTCACACCCAGATCTCTAGGTGTAGAGCCCGTGCAGGCCGCCACTGCACACATGTACAGAGCCCTTATTCACATAGGTCCATACACAGAAAGACCCCCAGCATGCGAAGCTCCAAGTACAGTCCAGCACCTGCACAAAGCGACCAGCACACTGTACACAAACACGCGCACTCCTTGCAGCGGCCATATTCCCGCGGGTCACAGAACAGGGGGGCCCAGTGTATGCGGCGCTCCGCACACAGGCACGTCTCCTGCGTGCAGAAACGCACTCGAGGCAGCAGTGGGCGGAGCAAAGAGGCTGTCTTACAAGAAATACAACCGCCGCAGGATCCCGCCTCTCCCCCACACACTGCAGTTCACCCCTGCAGAATCAGTCACACGCGCTGGCCAGGCTTCCTGCACACCGTGGCCCGGGCATACGGATCCCCATCCGACAATACTGCAGGAATACCGGTGGGGGGCGCACTGCCTTCCCCACAGCAGTAACACATTTCTCTTAATACAGGGGGTACACCGCCACCTCCGTGGCCTTCCCTGCAACACCCCACTGCAGGGGTGTGAATTAAGATTAGCTGAGCAGGGGCTAAAAGCAGCTGCTGGCAGGGTCGCACTCGGGGATAAAATGGTCTCGGGCTCCAATGAAAACGTTACCCTCGGCTGCAAACAGCAATTCACTCCTTTTGTGACCAAGTGTATGAATAGTACCTAAATTGAAGTAACTCATCCAACTGGTCCACATCGGCCAAAAAAGTGGGCCACTTTCATCAACAACAAAAAAACGGCCCACACACTAGCATTTTGTGTTTTTGCCCTATTGACCATTCCTGGCTGCTGGGTATCCAGCACTGAGTGGGAGCTACCATTGGGCAACTGGGGGGGACAGTACACAGCGTTCCAGAAATGTAATTTAGACATTAGAGGCAAACTTAACATTTTGCTTATATTCTATGACCCTTTATGCTTCAAATGTTAAACAGATGTCTCCGAACGCTCATTTATAGATGTACAGAGTTACATTTATTTGTTTGGCATCAGCTGACCTGGGGAGCTATACATAGCTCCTGGTAGCTGTTTTCAAGCTAGGCTGCAGGAGGCGCTGAATAGCTCCCAACTCCCCTCAATTTCTAACACTGCCTCGCTAGAACTACTTGCCTGAACGTGCGACTTTAACGAGGGCAGGGGCACAACGCCGGGTCCAGTGCCTGCCTACGCACCAACCCCCACCCCCAAGGGTCCCAGTTTTATGTATTTATTTTTGCACCATTTCCGTCTGTATTTATCCATATTTATTTTTTGATCATTTCCTGAAAAAGGAGTTCGGGGGCCAAGCACCCGAGACATGAAAACAATATCACAAAGCAGATAATAAATAACACAAACAGCACCGTGTGATCTCAGACAGAAGTAGCTGATCGAACTGTTAGCCTCATGATACGGGTTAGAACGACTTTGATTCCCAGTCGTTGAAAGGAAAGCTCTCACCAACCCTTGATAGCTTGGAAGGATCCTGCAAACTCACACAGAAATGTTTAAAAGGCACATGTATTATCGTTTATGTAGAGATATCAAGTTTCCCTCTGGCCATGTGCGAGAAGGCCATTCAGTCGTCTTTTTGCTTTGAAATCTGGGACTTGTAGTTTTTTTTTTATTTCCAATTTGAAAGATGTGACAACTACAAGTTCCAGATTGAAAAGAAGGGCAAAACAGGAGTGTTAGCCCTTCTCACGCACTGGCACCGCTTTATATCTGCAAGTGTATCGAGAGAGCCTGAACAAGCAAACGCTGTTTGTGGGATAAGGAGGGGGGTTAAAATGACGCTATTCACAACACATCTTTTTTTTTTTTTTTTAAATTGGGTGAAAAGCCATGCCTTTTATGTATGTATTTATTAATTGCATTTGTATAGCGCACAGAAGCCCTTGGGCATTGAGGCACTGTTATATATCAGTTATGAAAAAAGCTATAGATGCCAGGTCTCCAACAGAAGCTTAAAGACCATGTGCTGGGCCGGTTTAGGTGAGGAAGAATACAGGTTGCACTTAAATAGCATCTATTACTGTGACTTAAATCAACAGAATTAACATACCCCCCACTCATGCACATTTTTAGCCTACGCACTCCGCAGGGAACCTACACCGCAACCCACAAACACACTTTTTAGTGCACCACATCTCCCCACCCATGTCATGACCTGGTCAGCCAAGGGTTGTGACTAAAATCACACTGGTACTGCTCTGGGCAACCTTCCACACCGCTGTTTTTGTTAGCAGGCTGCACCATTGCAAAAAACGGTACAGCCATATGCAAATCAGTCAGGTACTGCCACCAATGGGAGCAGCCCTGCCCGACTGCTAGGCCATGTCCCTTCTGCACGGAAACACAAACAACCCCAGACATGCTTCGGTCTTGTTGGGCTCCTCAAGCTTTGTTCCAAAGGGACCCACGTCTGGGCATACCCTATCTCACACATGGAGACAAACTATAACCACAAACGTGATGGGTGGAAGCCTTTTGAATACACCTGAATGGTTATGACTAAAGTCTGGGTACCCATCAGGAAATGTCAAAAGTTGGCTCCCCTGTCTATAAGCATACCAACCCACCAGGAACACAGGAGCCAGCCGCTGGTGAGCAAAATCACAGTGTGCACACACTGCTCCACCATGCAACAAACTACCTGTACCCAAGGAGCACAGAAAGTGGCCCCTGCCGAGCAAACAAACCAGAGCACAGTATACCCAAGCAGCTGGCACACCATGCCCTGCTGCCAAACAAGAAACTCCCACCCAAGCGCACAGAGGCAGCAGCCACAAGCACGGGGGCCACATCTCCCAGCAGCTGCAATGGGCTGGAATGCTTCAATCGCGCTCCATCCACACAGCGAAGTGCAAAGCACCGCCGAGACCTGCACAGTGCCACTACCATTCAGTGCCAGCCAGCATGCAACCACAACCTCATCAAATCCTCCACAGGGCCCAAAACAGGTGCAGCGACACAACTGCAATCTGCAGCGTGCACTGTGCAGGAAATCCAGCCATTACAAACTCGCCATCAGCTAAACCAAACGCATTGTATTTCCCCATTAAAGTCATAGTTCACTACAGTTTTTTTTGTGGCTGCTTCGGCGCAAGGTGCAGAATCATAACACAACATTGCCCCGCCCCGCCGCACTACAGAAGGAACACAGCCACTTAGTTAACAGGGTTGTCCAACTCCAGGTCTAGGGGGCTGGAAACCTGACGGATTTTCAGGCTATCCCTCAGTAATATTCATGAGAAAAATATGTGCATGCATTTGGAATGTATGCAAATTGATCTCATGAATATTAATGAGGGGCATCCTGAAAACACCACCTACATCAGGCCCTTCATGCCTGGAATTGGACAACCCCATCACCCTTCCACTTTGTAAGAAATTGATGAATGAACAGCACTTCAAGAAATCCAACACAAAGCTCCCAAAACACATGAGACACAAACAGCAACAATACCCCGCCACTGTAGGACTAGTCCAACAAGCGAGTGCAGCCCCACGTGGCACCACTAGCCCAGGAAACACACTGTGGAGTTCCAAATGGGCCATTAGGGTTGGTCTAGAGACTTCACCTACAAGTGCAAACCAGACAAGGCTACCTGAAGCAGGAGGGAAATGTATGTAAAACAGAAGTTCACCGGCTCCTTAACCCCATCGGGACTCTTAAGAATTTTTCTGGATGCTGGAAATAACTCTTGGTTGCCTCAAAGCTAAATTCCATTCCTGTGTTACTCAACCCATCCAGGGAAGGGGTCAGAACTGAAAGGCGATGCCCGATATTTCACGAGGACAGATGGAGAAGAGCATTGGCCAAAATGGTTGCATGGAGACAGTCATGTCGCGGAAACACTTGCGTGTACGTTGGGATTTGCCATGCTCACCACCAGCCCTACAGATAAGGGGTGTATCTGACACTTTTAGTTCCTAAGAAATCATTATACCCCAGTTTAGGGAGTAAAATACTCCCACTTCCAAATCTTATCTGCAGCACTGCTCACCAATGTCATTTCCAAGGCCCTGTGGTACAGATGTGGCACTGGGTAATCGCACGTGTCTGCACTGTGGTAAGGACGCTGACCATTAGGGGGGGGGTGGTGAGGTGAAAGATCCTGAGAGGGGGTTGAGGTATGTAGACCTTTACTAGAAGCCCCATCTGTCCAGGAATGTTGAGGTAAAGTCTGGGCATCTGTGCGATTCCTTTTCGTTACCGCCAGGCAGAGGGTAGCGGGCATCTACAGGCATTACTCCAAGTGCTAACTATCTGTCCTGGTTCATTAAGGCGATACATATGGAAGTCTACTAGATCAAGTCGAGTGAGGTCACTGGGTTGATTTGCTTTACTGGCACTCAGACAGTAGGCCATGCAAGCTTGCTATTGGCCCACACAAAGGAGGGCAGCAAACGACAAAAGCCAAACAAAGTTCAAGGAACTCATTGTTTTCAGGAAGCATGTGTCACGCCTAGACCAAGGAAGCCAAGCACCAGGCGGTCCACCTCACCGTTGGCTCCCTATAAAATTGCCAATGAGCGATTCAATGTCGTACCATATACTCCATGCATGAGTAGCACCGACGTCAACCGGGTCTCGCTCAAGCTCCCATTTTTTAATTCACGAACAATGACATAATAGAACAGTAACTGAAAGTGCAACCCTCATTGGTTGCCTTAGTGCTCTCTAGTGTTTGTTCAGTGTTTCACAGAATTTAGATGGAGGGGGGGGTCTAATAGGGTTCGGTGGGGTGGGGACACCAAATCATACCCTAAGGTGTACATCAGTAGGACATGTCCGACTCCCTCAAGACCCTGAAAGTGAGACTCAGAAGGAAGGAAGAGGCCTGGCTGGTCACAGAGAACTCCTATAAAATGAGGTCCTCAATTGAGCGGGGATCAAGCAATGCAATACGCAGGGGCACCTCAACTAATCACGAAAAGTATGTTCCTCATCGCAAAACAGACCCAATTCAAGGAAGTGTACAATATTAAAAGACCTCACTTAAAAGGGTCCAGAATACCTAGATTTCAGTATTCAAAAACTTTGCAGAGAGCTGCGCTCTGTGGAAGCAAATCACTGCCTCCTGCACTAATACAGGACATAAGCATAGGTCCACATGGAGCCTTCTTAACAATCTAACATGAACACAACCACATCAAATTCAGAAAAGCATAAAATGGAGGGTCCTTCCAGCAATGTAAACCCTGGCATCATAAAAGAGCACTGCCTGGCCGTCCTGCGCCCCGTTTTGTTTGGGCATTGTGAAGTCTTGGGGGATAAGGGGCGTTATGCCATGAACGGATAACGCTGCTCATGGCAGCCCATATGCAGCAAATATCAAATAAAGACCAATTAAAAACTAGCTCTGCTCAAGGAGCATTTAGCAATCACTCTTTACAGGTGCCCTGCCAAATAAAGGGGAAAAATGCAGTGTTTTTTATGGAGGGGTACTTCCTGTTAAGAAGAGCAGCAAAATCATTACAGATCAAACTCATTTGGTAACAACCAACGTACTTTGTAATGAGATACACACAGTTTTATGAACATAAATCATTCCATTTCATTTTCTTTATGCAAAAACCAAACAAAAAATGTGCAAATTAAATTGCTCCATCTTCCACTCAGAGCATGGTCCACTAACTTGACCAAAGCCCATGCACGTGAAACACTCTGCCCCTCGACCTGTCCACGGAGATAGAAGCGATTACCCAGACCAGACTCTTGCCCAAAAAGCCTCTAGAGTTTCCAACTGACCCCATGTTCTGTGAGGGAGACTGAGGTGTGTGAGCGATTGAGTGAGTGTCTCTCTAAACATCTCGCATGCTAAACCCAGTCAGCCAGGCTAGGCTTGGCCTACAAGACATTGGAGGACGGGGCAGGTCATCAACAAAGCAGATGCACCATTTCTCGGTTTACATTCTTTCTTTATCAATACACTACTACCCTCATAGACTATGCCTTGAAGATGCAATTGGTCTCACCGTGTCCAGGAGTTAGCATACAAAATATTGGTTTCTTACATTGACATTGATGCCTCCAAGTACAGTACCAGGACCGGGCACCGAACCCGTGCTGCTCAGTGTAGTCTTATATACAAGACCAGAGCGTTGCCCACAAGCTATCCTTCCTGGATATCCCGGTTGGATACTGAGCAATTGGTGGTTTGACAGCGTTACTAATATACTTTCACATACTCCATTTACCCAAAATGTGAGGCACAAATGAGAAATTAGATGTGACTGGTCCCCCCTCCTTTCAGATTCTGGTGGGCAGTACCTGTACCACTAGCTCTGTCTCCAATTTATACTCTGACATAGATCCACCCGGATTTAGACAGAGTAGACACTGCCACCCTTGAGATGGACAGTGGTCTACCGGGTTTCCTCCTTGATATCAAGTCACAAAGGAGGCCACAGGTACTACTCATTTTGTGGAGAACGTTGTGAGACTCATGGTTTTGGAGCCCTGGCCTATTCTTTGCACCAATCCAACTTTACGACTTGTTCAAACCCAAAGACTGGAGAATTGTGTTCCTGATGACATGTGGCCAGTGGGCAACCAGTTCATTGGGAAGATAAACTGGAACGCAAGGCACAATCATCCTGTTGTCCCTTATTTCAGTCCTTCCTGTGTCATTACTACATTTTTCTTTAACAATCACATCCCATGTTATCAATTATTATTCTTTCAGATCAACCACTCCTCTGCCCAATCTACTTAGCATACAGAACCAATGATTCAGGACAGTGGATAAGTCACTCACCAGAGACAGACACCTTCATGATAGCTTCCAGCGGCCGGTTGTTATCCAAGGCCCGGCTCAATCGTATCTCACCAGTCATATTGTTCAAAAGAACCAAATCCAACTCGTTCCCTTGCTCAAAATTATAGACGAGTGAGTCGGAGACATCAGGGTCGTAGGCAGGAATCTTGCCAATCACGCCATCTGGGAAGCTCCCGGACCTGTTGCTGATGTAGTTGTTGAAGATTATTTGGAAGTTGCTGAGCACAGGTGAGTTATCGTTCTGATCTTTGAGGCGGACGTGAACTGTTGCCCTGCTAACTAGTGGCGCTGAAGTGGCCTGAACCACAATGATATATTCCGATCTGGCCTCATAATCCAGGTCCAAGAGCGCAGTCAACTCCCCAGAGAAGATGTCCAATTGGAAGACCTCTGGTATGTTGCCTTCCACAATCTGATACATGATCTGTGCATTAGTGCCTTCGTCTGGGTCCATGGCTACGATGCGAGCCACAACTAGGCCTATGGGGCTGTTCTCCTCTACAAAAATATCAAACTCGTCCTTCTCAAAAACAGGAGGGTTGTCGTTCACGTCAAGCACAGTCACCTGGACCCCGATGGGGGATTTCAAGGCGGGAATACCCTTGTCCACAGCAAAGGCCTTCAGCTGATAGAAAGGGACATTCTCCCGATCCAATCGCCGCAGCGTCCGCACAATGCCAGACGTGGACTCAATGATGAAATCTCCTTCTCCATCATCTCCTCCATGAAAGGTGTAGAAGACTCGCCCATTCAACCCGGAGTCACGGTCAGTGGCTGAAACCTGCAGGACACTGGTGAATGCTGGGACATCCTCATAAACAGAGCCCTGGTAGCTGTCCCTCAAGAATATAGGGGAGTTGTCATTAACGTCATTCACTAAGATCTCCAGATAGGTAGTGTCAGACTTCTGAGGGATGCCGTTGTCCCTAGCTGTGATGGCCAATGTGTAGGACACCTGGTCCTCATAGTCCAGGTCCATCTGGGTGGTAACAGCACCAGTGTCCGCATCTATTTTAAATTGAGGCACACTGTCCTCCATAAAATATGTGATCCGGGCATTCTCACCAGTGTCCTCATCCGTGGCACTGATAATCACCACTGTAGTACCCACGGGCCGATCTTCATTGATGTTAACTGTGTAATGTGAGCTTTGGAAGACTGGGCGGTGAGTGTTGGCATCGGTAACGTTGATGAAAGCCTGGGCGGTGTCAAGTCTTGTCCCATCAGAGGCAGTAACTGTTAGGGTGTACTGCCGCTCAAGTTTATAATCCAAGGGTAAGGCCAAGGTGATAAGCCCTCCACCACTTTGGCTTGTGATGGAAAATCGATTTCTGGTGTTGCCGCTGGAGATTTGGTAGGTGATCACACTGTTGATGTCTCGGTCTATAGCCGAGACGGTGAGAACACTGGTGCCTACAGCAGCATCCTCGTTCAGCCTCATGTAGTATTCACGTTGAGTGAACTCTGGGTTGTTGTCGTTGACATCAAGAATCGTGATACTGATGCTAGCCGAAGAAGTCATGGGTGGTGTACCATGATCTGTTGCTTCAACCCCAAAATTATAGAAGTCCACAGTTTCCCGGTCCAGTTCTGAGGCAACCAGTATCCAGCCTGTGTTGTTGTTAATGGAGAAGGGGAAATTGGAACCAGTATCCACAAGGCTGTACTCTAGTCGGGAGTTCTCACCAGAGTCGGCGTCAATAGCCTGGATGTGGATAACCGAATAGCCGATTGGCACATTCTCCAAGACTGTGGCCTGGAAAGGGGTGCTCACAAAGATGGGGGCATTGTCGTTGACATCCAAGACTTGGACTGTCACGAGACCACTGATGTTAGACAATGGTGGCCTGCCACCATCCTGGGCCCTTATTCTCAGGGTGTATTCCCTGGTCATCTCATAATCCAGCTGACTAACAACATCAATATTCCCAGATTGTGCATCGACATAGAACTGGCCACGGGTATTGCCACTCATGACGCTGTAGTGGACCACAGCATTGTTTCCCTTGTCCCTATCTGTGGCTGTGACCTGCAGAACCTGAGTGCCAGTGGCCACGTCTTCTGGGACCTGAACCACATAGCGCTTCTCACTGAACTGGGGAGCATTGTCGTTGTCATCTTCCACAGTGATCTGGATGTTAGCAGTAGAGCTACGTGGACCAGGGTCTTTACCTTGGTCGTTGGCCTCGACAAGTAATTGATAAGATTCAACAGTTTCTCTGTCCACCATGCCTTTAGTCCTTATTACTCCTGATCGCGGGTCAATTTCAAACACCTCATTCAACCCACCATTGTTGAGGATCCGGTACAAGATATTAGCATTGATACTGGCATCGCCATCAGTAGCCCGGACAGTGAGCACCTCGTAGCCAATCTCCAGGTTCTCCCGAACACTCTCTTTGTAATCTTGCTGCTCGAACATGGGATCGTGGTCGTTGGTATCGCTAACCATGATGGTGAGGGTAGCCATCGCTGTGCGCCGAGGGGTACCGTGGTCTACGGCTGTGACTCGAAACACATGGGTGTTTTTGGTCTCACGGTCCAGTTCTTCGGCAGTGCTTACTGCCCCTGACTTGGAGTCGATGGCAAAAAGGTTGTTGGATCGGCTGTCAAAAAGAGCGTTCATGGAGTACTCCAGCCGGCCGGCCTCGCCATCATCGGGGTCCACGGCTTTCAGCAGTACGACTGATGTGCCCGCTGGCTTGTTCTCAGGCACGGACACTTGGTATGTTGGGGGCTGAAACTGGGGGCTACTGTTGACATTTCTTTTCCTCCTGTTACCTCCTTCCCATACTCTTGGACCTGCCATCTTCGCCAGCAGTCTATCCAGGCCCGCCAGCCCTGGAGACATCATGCCCAACTGCCAGTGTATCTGCACTGACAATCTCTTGCTTGGGATCTTCTGCCCCCCATTCTCTGGGCACTGCTGGCAGCGAAGCTTCAAATGCAGAAGCTCTTCTTGCAAGTTAAGGCACAGTTCTTTCCCCGTGACCAGCACCCCATCCTGGTAAGAAAATCCCAAAGTGGCACGCAGCTGGCAGCTAGGCTTACAATCTCCCCATGGAGCAGGCACCAACTGAGTGAGGGCCAGCAGGGGTACCCCACCCCTCAGGCACAGGCCCTGATTGTCCAGGGCACTTTCCCTGGGGACCACAAGAGTAAGAACCTCCATGTGCCGGGTTTGAGATCCATGCCAGTCCCGCAACGTGCACCGCTTGTCCCGTATCTGGAGGTGGGCAGAGATGAGGCTGCCAATACCCGCTAGAGCAGGTGCTCCTGGGATAGGACCTTCCCAGCAACTCCAGCTCACGCGGATGGATGGTGGCGAGGTGCAGTGGGCTTGGCGTCTTTGGTGGAAGTTCTTGTTGGCTTTGACTGGCAGGTCCTCACTTAATGGTGCTAGGGTGCATGTTCCGTTCCATTGCAGGGTGCCAGTGTCAGGTGTCTGGCGAGCCAAGGTGTCTTGCTGTGGCACCAGGAGAAGCAGCAACCAGGCTAGGAGCATGGAGGGGTGGCCCAAGGGGCCTGGCACTGGCATCTCCTGCTCTGCTGCCCGGTGCCTCTTGCCACGTGCTCACGTTTGCCTTGGTGCGGTGGTCAGAGGAGGCCGCAGTATTTCTTCCTGGCTGGGGGTCCCCTCCTCAGCATGGTGCAGGGGTGTATCCAGGGCCCTTGCTGCTAGCACTGTCTTTTGATCTTCAGGAGCCTTAAAGAAGGGGTGCCTGGTCTCAAGAATGCCCAAATCTGCATCTCCGGAACCACCCACACTACATGTACCCAGGCATAAACATGCCTGGCACGGTTTAAAGAGCAACTCGACCCTGCTGGACCCCCCACTGGCTTAAACCCCTTGGGCACCCTAGCAACCGGGAACCCCAGAAATGATTACACTAAGCACGACTGGCATACCATGGACACGTTTAGGAGGCTTGTCAAGGTTCACCTTTGGTACAGCCTTCCAGTTTCTATCCCTAGGACAGCCATGCCAACAGCGCCACTGGAAACCCCTTCCAGTCTACACAAGGCGCAACCAACCGTGGGACACCCAAAACCGTGTACCCCTAAGCCAACCTTACAAGGCGCACCCGTAGGGCACCCTAAAATCGGTCCACCTATGCCAACCTTACCGTCTGCATCCCCTAAAACAGACTTGGAACCTGCGCCCTGCCTTAGAATCTGCACATGGCACGGCCAGACGACCCCTCAGACACAGTGCACCCCCCCGGGACCTCGGTGTCAGCCTCCTCTCCCGACTATCATCCGACGCCTCCTTCCCCGGTCAGTATCAGTCTTTCCCAGGCTTTCGGCGCTCCTGTCCCGGTTCTCGGGGCTCCCCCGGTGCGGTCTGCCTGGCCCTCGGTGCCCCTCTCGCTGGTGATCCGTGCTCACTCCGGGCTCGCAGAGTTCCTCTCCCTTGCACTGGCTGCTCCTCTTCTCCCCGGCGTGCTTCCCGCGGATAACTGCGCTGCTCTCCCCGGCTCCCGATGCTCCTCGCCCGGGCTCTGTGTTCTTTTTCCCTCCGCTGCTTCCAGCACAACCTGCTCCACAGCAGCGCGAGCTGTTAAAGCGGCGATAATGGCAAGGGAGCGAAGTGGGGCCCACAGAGCATTGAAAGCGGCGAGGCGGGCCCACGCTGCCTCACTAGAGGGAGAACTCAGTGGGGAGTGGAAAGCAAGAATAGAGGAGCAGAAAGAGAGCATAGAGACGAGCACATGGGAGAGGAGGAAACTTACAAATAGGACAGCAGAGTAGGAGGAATCTATCGGTGGCAAAAGGAAAGGGGCGACTACAGGGAAGACGGTAAACATGCATTGGCAAAGCCAACAATTTGCGCTTTTGTGGAGGCATGATAGGCATTTTCAGGCACTGCCATGAACGTACAACCGGTCATATGATGGCAAGTTGTAAGATTGTGTTAGTAAGTAGGGCCTAGGCATATTAATGCGTGGCCTGCAAACGACTATCTAATGCCAAAACGATTGATTTTGCCAATGCTTGTTTTTAGCAGGAATTCAGTGCAAGGAACCATTGCAAGGACCCATCCAGTGCTATAAATCAAGTGGCTGAAGGAAAAACGTTTTTAGTACACCTGGACCGGTTTTACAGCTGCAATTAGGGCACTGCCTTTCATGAGAGGTCCTAGAAATTACACTGGTGTAGCCTCAGAGGTGTCGCTGGGGGAGTAGGGGGGGGCTAAGGGGGCTATAGCCCCTGGTCTTTTGGTTATAGCCCCGGATATAATCTCAGGAGCTACAGCCAAAAGGCTAGCTAGCCCCCAGTCCCGACAGTTCCGACATCAGCGTAGCCCCAGGTCTTTTCCAGACCTAGCAACACCCCTGTGTACCCTTAAAATCACACTGCTAGTTCAAAGAGATCCCATGGTTGTGTATTGTTGGCAGGGAGTGTGGAAGGTAGTTGGTGGAAATAGTCAGGGATTAGCATGGCCATGTACCATTAAATGATGGGAAAAATCAGGATAACACCCACAGGATGCGCACCTGCTCAAAACCCACGTATTGTCTATGTTCACTTCACATGTCAATAGCTTTGGCTTATAAGCACTGATACAGAGCCCACTAAGAGCCAAAAATAAAAATATAGGAGGGCAGAAGGGTAAAGACGTGGGCCCCACAGTCGTTGGGGGGAGAGTAGGAGCACAAGGCAAACAGGGAAGACCAGGCGGAAGAACAGGGAATGATCGGAGAAGCATTACTGAATACTACTGTATAGGTATGACCGGCACCCTCTAGCAGTCGCCCCAATTATCAGCGGGGACACTTGGTTCCATCAAAGTCTCCCCGCAACAAGAATGGAAGACTCAGCCATGGGGAAAAGTTACTGTCTTTTATTAGCAAACAAAATGACAGGGATCAAACCAGAAAAACAAGTATCCTCCGGAGCTCTCGTCTTCTAAGCATGGTCACCCCGTTTTATCCTGGTGCGATGTCACAAATCCAGGTTCGATCACATAAATCTATTACACACTTACATTGGTCAGTTTGGGTGAGCTACATATAGAAGATTTACAGGTTCTACAATTGGATAGCCATATCTAGTGGCTCCTCCAAGGATCACCTCTACTAGTATCAGTTTACAATGTTGCAGGGTTGCAGGGAGATCATGGGCTCTTACAACAAATTATATCCAGTGAATGGTGAATCTGGATTGGGCAGAATGTGTCCTCCCATCCCTGGGACCCCGGATGGTTACCAGACTGAGTGTACCCTTCCAAGGCAATGGGAATGAACGTGGAGGAACGGTATGTTCCCTAATGTTGCCATCTCTGATCACCTAAGCCTGGGAGAGTGCATTCAGTTAGCAGTTCGTGGGCAACACTTGTAACATTTTCCCTTATGATTCGATCAGATCAGTCTTCTTCATCTTCCTCGATTGAATGGGCAGTGTCGTACTCGGGTGGGCCACGTGTGTTGAGACCACAGAATAAACCCCGCTTACCTCTAATTATGAGGATTTTAGCCTGCATTTCTGCAGGTGGCTCATATCCATCTCCACTTGTCCATGGCTTTATGCCTTGTGTCTGCACGCCTCTGGCTGTGGCGATCATGTCAGCTTCTCCATGTACTTGAAGCCTGTCTCTCCGTTGCCATCCATTTCAGAGACCTATAGCTTTTATATCATTTCTTATGTCTTCTCCATCTGAGTAGCAGCAAGCATGTGCAAGCTAAGTGTATGAATATTTTGGATCTTGCGGTTCCAGCTTTGGCAAAGGATATGGGTATGAAGATATGCATGTGTGTCCTCTAGCTATGTGGGTCATAAGCATGTGCTTTGTGCCTATATACAATAAACTAGTGCATGTTTGCGTAACTTGATGAATGGATGAATATGTACTTCATGTTCAAGTGCAGCTACCTCGTGATGTCAGTAATGACGTCATTGATTTCTGGCTTTGCAGTCAGTCAACATATTCGATCGATATCATTTCCATGTTGCCCAAATCATTGATTAGGTGTGGTCTGTACAGCTGTCTGAGAGAATAACGCTTCTCACACCTGCAATACACTGATGACTGCAGTGATGGGCCTAAGAGTGAGGCACATCTTTCATTTCTCTGCCTTTGTGTGAGAGTCATGTGGGTGACATGAGGGTCAGATTTGGCCCATGTCTGCAATTCCCTTTCTGGTTGACCTGTCAAACACACTACTTACATGACTCTCTTTGTTTATCTGCAATTTCGGGAGCCAAACCTTTGTTATCGCTCTGAGATGTCCATAGTATTTTGCATGGTCATCCAGGCTCTATGTCACGTAACTACAGTCTCCATCAAGGTTGCACCAAACCCATTTTCCCCAATAATTACTGATGTTGTATGGATACTGGAACACTGTTCCTGTAGGGAACAGAGGACACTGTGTCAATTGTAATTTCAGTGCATTTCATGTTTTTGTTTCCTCACGTTCTTCAGTCTCTACATCTATCAGTACTTTCATCCCTAAAGTCTTCTTAGTTGTCTTTCTACACTGTGCAATGATTATCCTGATGACACAAAATGTCAGCAACACTAATATCAAGGCTAATGCCAGTACTTACAGTCCATTGGTCATTTCTGTCTTCATCTTCGTGTGCAGTTCAGAGAGCCGTGTGATGGTCTCTGTCAGCGTCCCATTGCCTTCGTCATTGGCAGGAAGGAATGTACAGCAAGAAGACCTGATCCTCGCGCAAACACCTCCCTCCATTGCTGTGAGTAGATCTAGCACGTATCTATTCCGGTTGCCCATTAGCCTAACTGCTCTCAACTCCTGGTTGATGGCGTTGAACCCCTTGACGGTTGAGTTTATTGTCTGTATCAGCTCCCAGCGTGTAATCCAGAGCCATTTGTCATTTGTGCTTGCCTGTACTGCTGGAACGATAGATGGAAAGAACAACTCAGTCCTGCTGAACAGCGTGTGCTGTGGTGGTATTGCAACCAATGCCTTTTCCATAGCTGATGAGGCATAGTTCCCTCTTTTCACTCTGGTCAACCCTACAGATCTCTTCTTCCTTTTGCTGGTATCCATGTTATGGAACACTTTGATTTGTATGTCCTTCTGAGGCACTACTAATGCTGGAGTGTTCAGATGTACAAGTGAACATATTCCTCCCCAGTTGGGTGGTAGCTGCACGTATGCCTTCGACCTGCAGGCCCAATAGTGGTCCATTAGCACTGCTGTTCCGACCTTCATGCCCAGTATCTTCAAAGTCTGATTGCATCCTTTATCTTCCACAACGTCTACTTTATCATCATTCTGGAAACATAAAGCTGCTTCCTTGAGCGGTACAATGGGCATGGGCCCTGCTTTGTTTTTCTAACCATGATATGATATGGCATTTGTAACATGCCTATACACAAGTGTTTCAAGGAGCAACAAGGCAAGGAAGGGGACACCGAGGGAGGACAGAGACAACAATCTTATTGGCCAAGTGACATTGAGATTGCGCAAGTGTAGAGGAGGGGGAGGTGAAAAGTGCCAGGGGAAAGGGGAAGGGCAGTGCTGTACATGGGATCAAAACAATAACAAAAAGTGTGGTCAGCAGGTGGCAGGTACAAGGGTAAGTGCAGACAGCAGGTGCAGATAAGGGGACTGTGTAGCTACAGATACAGACCAAAGTGCAAAGGTTGCTGGGAGGCAGTACAGGTGTGCAACTGGGCGGGAGAGGGACCTGGGTCCAAAATCAGAGGGTAGCCAGGTGACCAGAGCAGAATCAGACAGGAAATCAGCAGGGGAGAGGAAGAGAAGGCAGAAGCAAAGAGGAAGGTGTTGAGGTGCTTCCGGAACTGGAGATGGCTTTCCTCAAGTTTCAGAGAAGCGGGGAGGCTGTTCAAGAGGGAGGCCCCAGTTGAAGAAAGAGATCTACCACCAACACGTTGCTTGGAGAAGTAACTGACCCTGCAGGAATTGGAGGTGGAGGAGCAAAGCGCTCGAGTAGGAAGGTATTTATGAAGAGAGAGTTGGAGGTATTGAGGACCCTGGCCCCAGAAGGCCTTGTGGACAATGCAGAGGGTCCTGAACTTAAACATTGCAGCCACTGGAAGCAAATGCAGAGATTTCAGTGCTGGAGAGATACGATCCCTGGGCTTGAGACCAAGGACAAGTCTCTCAGTCCTGTTCTGGATCAGTTGCAGAGGGTGGAGAGTAGAAGCAGGCAGATTTAGAGAGAGGCTGTTGCAGTAGTCCAGCCTAGAGAGAACCAGAGCTCTAGAGACAGTGAGATTCTGGGGGAAGGAGAGGAAAGGAAGAATACCTCTGAGGAGGTGAAGTTGGTAGTTTGACTTCTTAGAGACGTCAGAGATGTAAGAAGAAAAGGAGAGTGTGGAGTTGAAGATGACCCAGAGGTTCTTAGCATCACAGGTGATAGCAGGAAGAGGGCCAAGGGAGGCCGGCCAGAGAGTGACAGGAAAGGAGGGTGCAGGTGTGCTGATGAGGATGATCTCCATCTTACTGGCATTAAGGCAGAGATCGGTGGCGGCACACCACTCCTGGATAGCAGACAGACAGTCAGAGATGAGAGAAGGAGAAGAGGTGGCAGAGGGGAGCCGGAAAATGAGCTGAGTGTCATCTGCATAGCACGGAAAGTTGGAGCAGAGAGCGGCAATGCGGTGGGCTAGAGGTGCCAGGTATTGGTTGAACAGCCAATGAGAGAGGTTAGACCCCTGGGGAACACCACAGGTAGAGTGTGAGATAGAGGAAAGTAAGGACCCCAGTTGGACCTGGGAGGGTCGATAAGGGAGGACCGCGGTCAGCCAGGGCAGGACCTGATCGGTGATACCCAGGTTATCATGGAGACGATTGAGCAAGATGGCATGGTTGACCGTGTTAAAGGCAGAAGAGAGATCGAGTAAGATGAGGACAAAGGGGAGATTAGAAACAAGGTTAGAGAGCAGGTCTTAGCGGATGTTCAGGAGAGCAGTCTCCATGCTTCTCGCTGCTCTGAAGCCAGACTGATGGTCATGGACACAACTGACAGATTCAGTGTGAAGATTAAGCTGGGAGATGGCCAGCTTTTCCAGGTGTTTGCCCAGGAAAGGAGTGATAGAGATCGGGCGATAGTTAGCCGGGCAGGAGGGGTCGGCTGAGGTTTTCTTGCGAAGAGGGTGCACAAGAGAGTGCTTCAGGGGGAAGGGAAGGCTCTGGTGGCAAAGGAGTGGTTGCAGAAGTCAGCCAGGGCAGGAGCGATGGTGTCAATGTGGTCCTTGATGGTTTTGGAAGAACAGGGAAGAACCTGTTTTGACAAGATCTTCATAGATTGGACTTGTCTAGAAACCTCATCAGGGAAGAACAGAGGAAAGGAAGAGAGAGAGGGAGAAGAGGTGGCCACAGGGGGGCCGCAGGTAGAGGAGAGAGTAGAGGGAGGAGGAGGAGAGGACAGGAGGGTGGACAGGATGTCCTGGGTTTTAGAGATGAAATGAGAAGCCATGTGAGCAGTTTGGCACTTGCTTCTCATTTCTTGAGGCACTTGTCATTTTGTTGCTGTACTACGTCTGCTGCAACCGTTAGGAGAGCATGTGGTTTGCTCCCAACCACTTCTTCTTTGCATCCACCTGCCGTGTATACCTGTCCATACACCAGCACCTGCGATCCTTCCCAGTATCCTGGCATTCCTCCTATTCTCTGGGTCTTGTCTTGGGACACTGTAACTCCTTCTGTGTCACTATCTGTACCTCCCCCTTATGCTGCCCCTTTGTGATATATTCTGTACTTTTGTCTGTATTCCAGTAATCATCCAACATTTCCTGAGTCTTTATGTAGTTATCTTTGTACGGGAACGTCTTCTTGGACATTCATCTTATTGTGGCACGCTTCCCTTGACATTGTCCTCTTATGGTGCAGAGCGATAAATGCATGAGGCATTGTGCTGTTGCTGCTGGAATTTCAATTGCCACAAACGATCTAGATGCACTCAGGGCTTAGGGGATGTGAGAGCAGACATAGCAGCTCTCTCTTGTCATTTGTTTCCCCACTTTGGCCATGCGGCTATACCACGTGTTGTTTGATACTTGGGCCGAATCAGCTATATAAGAATTTACCTGGTTAAAATCTACTCCTGCACTGCATCTAACTCTTTTTACTTCCTTAGCAGTGCTTATTGCCTGCCCATATATGGCTTCTGTAACAACATGGATCGGGTTTACGTTAGTAAGGGTCAAAGCTTGTGCTTGGGAAAACAACAATCTTCATAGAACAAGGAGTGTAAAGCGGAAGAGACAGTCGCCTCATTATGGGTCCGGCAGTAGCTGTGTTGGTAAAAACGGCATGGCTGCCGCGGGAGTTATTTTTTTTCTGGCGTCCAGCAATTAGCACTTACCGGGGCATTTTGGCCACGGCGGTCCCGGTAATTGCCCATTGCCGGGCGCCAGAAAATATTACTCCCCATTCCCATTCGAGTCCCATTGGACTCAATGGGAATGGGGAGGACGGATGCACCGGCATGCACCAGCATCATTTATGAATGGTGCCGGTGCATCCGTCAAGGTCTGCTTGCAGAACTCGTAGTTTGGCGGTCTGCAAACAAAGGTACCAGCAAGCTTACCGGTATTGTTGTTTCCGGACCGGCAACCTCGTAATGACTCCCAGTAGAAGTCACAAAACATTAACACGATATTCTGAACTACATTTCCCATGTTGTTATCCTTTGGTGTTGCTTTTTGTTGGTCCAATAGGTTTGTGCAGCTCACCTGAAAACCCTGCAATATGTGTAATTATCGTGTTAGTGTATGTTAGATTAAGCTCTACACCTATATAATTGGGTGAGTGTTGCGATCAGCAATCGCTCCCAAACTATACGGATTCTCGAATCACCAAGCAGCGTATTGATAGATGGATTTCCACGTGTCAATTGTGGGTATGTCTGAGCTGCATAAAGCAGAAAGGATGAAAAACAGTCGTGGAAGAATCATTTGTTCAGTTTCGATCCATATCACAAACCAGAGAAAGCATTCTTGGAATGAATTATGTCTATTGAAAACCATGTGGCTTGGACAGTCCTTGCTTTCTTGACGAATACCTATTGTAAGAAAAATAATGTGTGCCTAGTCTAGGTGTGCATATTGACCTTCCCTAACTCTCTTGCTCTGCACCATGTTATCCACAGGTGTTGTTCTTCTTCTTTGTCTTTGTCTTCTTCTTGCATCAAATCGTATTCTTTTAGATGGGAAGAGGTCTCACCTGGGCAGGGCTTAACGTCTCCAATGTCATTCCATGCTTTCTTCCCATTCAACTTCATTGCATGGTCTGTGGCTTTCTCCCTCATTGTGTTAAGTGGCGGTCGGATCCGGGCTGATTGCACAATGCGAACAGAGCTATGGGCAAACAGTGAAGCCATCCTTTTTTTTTAAGGTGGCTTTTATTTTTGGAATCTTTTCTTTGAGCAGGCCATTGAGGCGCTCACCCACCCCATTCACTTGCAGGTCATAGGTACAGGTGAATGTGTGCTGTATCCCCAGTAGGGTAGCAATGTGCTCCAAAGTCTCATTCATAAAATGAGGCCCATTGTCTAACCACAGGACCTCACACATCCCCCATTGTGGGAAGGCCTTTGTAACAAGGAGGTTTGCCGCACTGAGGGCATCCGGGTGTGAACAGGGACCCGCTTCGATCCATCGAGAAAATGGGAACTCAACCACTATCATGTAGCGGTAGCCCTGGCACACCTGGATCATATCGACATAGTAGATGTGGAGATGTTGGAATGGCCCGATTGGGCGGGGTATGCTCCCCTCACTACATGTAAAGCATGTCCTGCAGTGAACTTTTTACAGGTAACACAGTTTTCAATAAACGCTGCTATATGTTCCACCTATTAGGACCGAACCAATCTTCCCCAATGTGAGCAGCAAGTACCTCTTTACTCATGTGAGTGCAAACTGCAAAAATGATGTTGGGAGTACTAGCTTGCCTGTGCTTTCCTGTTGCCACAAAGCATCCGTAGGGGATATTGAACATCCCCTTCTCACCCATAAGTCCTTCTCCTCTGTCAGAGCCCTTCCTTGAAATTCCATTATCTGCAGTGGCTGGTATCAAATTATAACCTTCCATTAGAATCATATTGCGCACACAGATACGTTTGTTTGATGGGGTATCGAAGTCTGGTATTCCTGAAAAATATGCTGAACGCTTTGCTTCCGTGTCTGCTGCTTTGTTGTCCCAGGAGACTGCGTCATCCCCCCTCGAGTGGGCCTGGGAGATGAAGCACGTCTATGAGGCTGCCCAATAGGGGTGTGTGCTGCACTAGTGTGCCGTCAGCACGTCAGAAGCCCTTACTCTGCCACAGTGACAGCCCAGAGTGTACTGTAGATGTCAAGTAGATCAAATATTAATACACTGTAATTTCCTGGTCCCTGTTTGCTTCTAATGCCATTATAAGAGCCACTAAATCTGCTGCTTGTGCCAAAAAATGTGAAGGCAATCTTGCGCTTGCCATTTATTCTGCTGTACCGTCTGCTTTTACTCTCACCACTGCCATTCCCGTATGCCTTTCCCCTGTTGTCTGGTCTATCATAGATGACCAGTCAATGTAGAGAACTTCTTTTCCCTTCAAGTGGCTTTTCCCCCACCTTGGCAAGGTCGGCCTACTGTTACATGCATGTAGTACCATTGTGTACATAATCTCCCTCTTCTATTGATCCAGCTAAAAAACATTGCCGGTATGACAGTCCTGCACCTGACAACTTTGATTGCTGGATTCAAGATAATTACCTCATATCCAGAAGCTCTCTGCACGGTCAACGTACTCTTGGGTCGTTCGAGAATGGCAAATAGGGCATGCTGCACATAAAGTGTGGTGCTACACCCCATAGTAATACTCGCTAACCTCTCTACCTCTCTACCGCGAATGCGGCAGCAGCCAGAGCTTGCTCACAAGGTTAATGTCCGCTCATTCCTGGGTCCAAACGTCCACTATAATAAGCTAATGGCATGTGCCCTAGGGTAGTCTTCTGTGTGAGTAGCAGTCATCACTACTCCATTGGAGTGTGAGAACAAATACAAATTGTTGTTATAGTCTGGCATCCCTAATACAGGAGCTGTGCATATTGCTTTCTTCAGTTCCTCAAAGACTTTGGTAATTTTAAGTGTCCATACCAATTTGCCATTTCCTCTCTGTGCCTCCCTGAGCCCGCTCAATAAGGTCCCGTATATATGCTGTAGTCAAACACCCAGGTTCTGCAGTAATTGCAAAGGCCCAACAACGGCTGCATTTCTCTCACTGCCTTTGGCATCAACATTCTATGGATCACCTCAACCAATTTATGGAGTCCCTTTTTGCCCTTCTTGTGATGTCAATTGCCCTATATATATAGCACTTCTTTCTGGCAATATTGTAGTTTTGCCTTGTCTACTTTGTAACCCTTTTCTGCCAACACTGCCAGCAAATATACTCAGTCATCTTGGCACTGTTCTTCTGACTTGCTAGAAATTAGAATGATGTCCACTGATTGTAGGACTGTGCTTGCTAGCTGTATGTTGCCTAGATCCATCTGAAGAAGGAAGGTGACTCACAGTACCCTTGGACGAGTCTTGTGTGTTTCCACTTCCGGTTTATATATAGAAATGAGATTAGGTCCCGTGACTCTTCCTGAAGTGGTATAGAAAAGAAGGTGTTCTTCAAATCTATTACCTATATAAGTGTGTAGCTTCCATTGCGATGCTGCACAGAATTGTCACTGGGTTCGGAACTAATGGGAATTCTGCTTCTACTATTTGGTTCAAAGGACGCAAATCATGGTTGAAAAGCCATGAATCCCCTGTCGCATTTTTCACCGGATACACTGCAGTGTTCTGGAGGTACCAGAATGGCTTGCTTCACTAATGCGGTGATCGTCTGATAGATGCCCTCATCTGCTCCCCTCGATAGGGGATACTGTCTCGCCCTTGGTAAAATAGCCTCTGGTTTAAGCTTTATCTTGACCAATCCAATCCCTTTTAACAGACCCACGTCGTACGGAATATTAGTCCATAAGAAACTGGATACCCGCCCTAAGTCTTCCTCGAGAAATGGTGGTGGCGGTTTTCACAAAACACAGTAATTCTCTGCGGCACTTGCTTATAATGTCTCTCCACCCAATGTGTAATGCTTATGTTAAACACCACCTCGCTATCTGATCTGTCATCTTGGAATACATCCTTATCTGTCATGTCAGTCAACCTGTATCCTTCCCCCACTGCAATTACAGTCCTCCATGATCACCCTGTATCGTCAGTCACATGCATTACTATTCGTTCATCTCTCACTATAACTGCCTCGAGTTCTATTGGGATTACCTTTCCTTTTTTCTCATCTAAGGGAATCATTGTTCTAAATAGGAACTCATTGGGTATGCGTAACAGTCTATCTTGTATCCCTGAAAGGCATGCGATGAATACTTCCACCTCATATGAAAACATTTCAATGTCTATGGGCACCCCTTAGTATCGTCCGGCCACAATAAGTTTGCATGAGTTCCCTCCCTTCATGAAATGGATTCCTGGTGTCGAGCACACTATCCCTTGGTCTGTGAATGAAATGGTCATGTTAAGTCGGCTTATCATATCTCTACCCATTATATTCACCGGCTTCTGTCAGGAATATAATAGTGGCATGGTCAAGTTGTGTTCTACCACAGTCAGTAAAAGAAACCAAATTCGTGGCCCCAGAGAATCCCTGTGCAATTCCTGACATTGGTATCTCCCGTCCCTAATACAGGAGCTAGTCACCCCCGTATCCATGAGAAAGGAAAAAGTTGTGTCACCTATAGTCATCCCGATATGTGGTTCCTCAACCGGATTGGGTGTAACAGATAGGATTGAACACATCAGGTCTGTCTGTGAGCTGTCCTATTGTGGATATAATGACATTCCCATCCCAGTGAATGGTTTGCCCCCTACAACAGCTGCTCATCCCAGCTTTCGCGCAGGAGTCAGTATCGTGGAGCCTGCATGCGTCGTCGTCATGATGCTTTGTTGGGTCGGTGCCTGCTGTGCTGGTTGTGATGGCTGCATGTGTCCCTGCATCTGTAATGAATGTGTCCTCGGCAGGTATTGCTGTGTTTGCATGTCTTGGGTAAGCGCCTGTTGTGGTGCGTACATCTGCGCTTGGGTGTGATCTTGCACATGATAGTCAGTCTGCTCTGTTTGGTACATAGGATGTGGCTGGATTAACACATAATGAGGCATCCCGCCCTGTATCTGCACACTCACAATATGTGGCCACTTTGTCCACACACCCAACAATGTGTGGGACCCCCATTGGCCTTTGCTGTCCCCATTTATTTATTTATTACATTTGTTACACGGCCAGACCCTGGGGTATCACAGCGTGGTTACAGACAGCTTAGGCATTGATAGTCAGGTAATTACATGCAGATGGACAGTAATGCAAAGGTTTTACAGTGAGAATTACAAACATAGGAAAATACAGTGTGAGCATAATTATTTACATGTTCAGGAGCTGAACAGTTACTGAAATTGTTTGAATAACCACGTTTTTAGCAATTTTCTAACGCCATGGAAAGATTTGTCTTTTTTGATGCTGAGAGGGAGGGAGTTCCAATGTTTAGGGGTCAGAACTTGGAAGCTGCTACCCCCAGCTCTAGTGATTTTGTAACAGGGTATTGCCATGAGCAGATTGTCTTTGGATCTCAGTGATATGGTTGATTCTTTCTTAGCTATGGCGTTGTTCAGATAGATGGGTGCTTTTTTGTGAAGGCATTTGTAGGCGATGCATAATGTCTTAAAGATAATTCTGGCTTTGATGGGCAACCAATGGGATTCCCTCCTAATCTTATAGATATGATCAGATTTTTGTATTCCTAATGCAGCCCGTAATGCTTTATTTTGCATTAGTTGTAGTTTATTGAGGTTGGTGTTGGAGGTCCCTGGTAATAACACATTACAACAATCTAACTTTGATAAAATCAAGTCCTGGGCCAGAGTGGTGCAGTTGGTGGGTGTTAGAAATTGGCATCTTAAGGCAATTAATTTCGAGGTATAGGAATTGGATGAGGAGAGTGCACTTATATGTTTGGCCATTGTGACGTTGACATCTAGGTAAACTCCTAGGGCTTTTACTTGCTTAAGTACTGGAATCAACGTGCCGTCAATGTTGATAGCGGAGTAGTTCGGGTGGAGGGCACCTATTTTATCTTGGGATCCCACAATGAGAATCTCTGTCTTCTCATTGTTAAGGCAGTGGCTATTCAACGCCATCTAGTTCTGGATTATGGCATACATTTTGTTGATGGTTAGTGTGTCTTGGGTGTAAGTTGCTGAAATGGGTATGAGGATCTGGGTGTCATCTGCAAAATTAGTTTAGATGACACCCATGTCGTCTAATGCCGAAAAGAGAAGCTTCGTGTAGGCATTATAGAGGGTTGGCGAGAGACACAAACCTTGGGGTACCCCAATGGGGACTGGGATGGGATTAGCAGCTTCTTTCCTTATGGAGACTCTAGATATATGTTTGGCTAGGAAGGATTTCCTCCACATGGTGGCATCTTTGGGGAAGTTGAAGTCATTAGCTAGAGTAGTGCTCAGCTTGTCGTGATCCACAAGGTCGTACGCTGCAGACAAGTCTAACAGCAGAAGTATGCAGAGTTTTCCTGAGTCCCTGATAGTATCCATCTGGAGCTTTAGGTCAAGGAGTGCCGTTTCTGTGCTATGGTTGGGCCTAAAGCCAGATTGTCTAGTTCCAAGGAGATGGTTTTGTTCCAGGTGGGCTTGTACATGTGTACAGGCTATTTTATCTATGATTTTGAGGAAGAACGGGACCGGGGTTATTGGTCGACAGTTTGTGGGTACAGTTGAGTCCAGGGTTGTTTTTTTTATATAATCGGGGTGACCCAGGCTTCTTTGATGCTGGCTGGGACTATGTTGGTGTTGAAGGAAGCATTGATACATTTGGTTATAATAGGGGTGAGGGTGGGAGCACATGATTTAACTGCTTGCGCTGGGACGTTGTCCCCTTTACAATCAGAGGCTTTTAATTTGTAGATAGTGTCAAGCACTAGTTCTTGGGTGACTGGGGTGAAGTAAAATAATAGTTTGGTATTCTCATTGGATTTTATGGGGGAGTTGTTGTTAGAGACGTTTTTATCAGCTAATATTTGTCTTTTGGTTATTATTTTATTTTGTAAAAGAGCAATCTTAGCGACTAGAGCATCTTGAATGATGGTGCACCATTCTTTGCTGGAATTAGCAGAGGCCGTGACTGGTGTGGGGTTTTCCAATTCTCTCAGGATAGAGAAGAGTTCTTTAGAGTCCGACGACGCGTTGCTAATGCGAGCATTGTAGGCATTAGCTTTCTGGGTGATAATTGCAGCTTTATAGGTTTTATTTAGAGTCTGAATGGTGTTGGCACAAATCAGTAGTGGGATGTTTTTTATGCGTGTGTTCAAGTACACGTTTGGTTCTTCTTAGCAATACTAACTCTTCGTTGAACCAGAAACAGGATCTTTTGTCAGCGCATTCCATTTTAGTTGTTAGTGGTGCTACCGCATTGATAGTGGCAGTGAGGCATTTGTGTAGGAGTCTGCAAGGATGCATGGGGTTGTCACTAGTGACCAAACTAGTTTCTAACGCTTTGCTAAGTATAGGAGCAAAATTATCAGCTGAGAGCTTGCAAATATTTCTGGCTTCGTAAGTGTCCGTAACATTGGTCTTACGGGGGCAAGATTCATTGCACATAAGAGTGAGCTTTATACAATGGTGGTCTGTCCAGCTTAGGGGTGAGATAGACTCAATAACTAATGTGGTGTTAAGTGAGAGAATCCAATCTAATGTTCTCCTCTGGGTAGCCCATGAAACCCTCACGTGTTCTGCATTAGATGCCCAAACCATCTTCCTCAAGGTATCCCTCCTCATCCCCTTTGCCACTGATTCATGTCCCCTCACCTTGCAAAATCTCCCCCTGTCATCTTTGGTCAGTTCTGTGCATGCTGAGCAACTACTCCATCTCTGGTCATTAACATTACCCCTTCCATTGCATACTTGGATCATTTCTTTTGCTCTAACTTTGCTTCTGCTTGTTTCCTCTCCTCACGCTTCTTTCTCGTATTCTCTTGCATTAGTTGAATATCTGACCATGGTTTAGCCTCCATCCCTACAGCTTCTTAAGGGTAGCCCCTGATATAATATGTGTTAAAACAAGCCCACTGTTTTGTCCCATGGTTCTCTCGTCTGAAGATGCCATTTCCCTTGAATCTGTTGAATGTATTGAAGTGGGTCTTTGTCCTAGCGCATTTTGCGTGCCATGATCGAGCTTATGTCCGAAGTGTCTGGGTATTGCACGCTTAGAGCCTGCCATATGGCCGCTCGGCAGTTATTAAATGGCACGCCATCATATGCCATGTTCTCTGCTGTCACTCCTGGATGCCATGCTCTTTTCCATGCATCGGCAGCTAACTTCCCAAGGATGGCATAGAGTAGACTCTTCATGTACACTACCGCTAATGTCGTTCCTGCTGTTAGTCTTTCGATCTCATCAATACACTTGCCAGCCCCAGCAGTTAGTGAAGGTAGCTTGCATCTTAAATTGTCTTTGTCCATTTGCTGCCATGGTATATATTGAGGTCGCTCAAAACCCTTGTGCAATACAGAGAACTGTCTCAGTGTCATCCCTCCATCCTGACTCCCCATATCTTTAGTAGTGGTGAACGCCCATGCCATCTCTGTCCTTAACCGTCCTGGCAGGGCCCTGAGCATCTGCGCATACAGAATGATATTGTCCGTGCTCCACGACCCACCCTCTGGAAGCGTTAGTCACCCTTCAATGTCACCCTCTTCTATACCCATATTGTCTTTGCACCCAATATTGTGTCTCTGTCTGGGCTTGCGTCCCTGGAGTGGCGAAAGTGTCTTCTCTCCTCCTCGTCCTCACTCCCTTGTGAATCCTCGTCCGACCCCAGGGTCCCAATACGACTGTCATTGTCCCATTCTATGTCTTCATCAAAGCTAAGTCTCCTTAACATTGTGTCTTCCCGCTGCTTCCCCTTTGCTCGATCTGTAACTCTGTGTTTCCCCCTCACCAATGGTTCAGCACTCATGTCTGCCTGTGGGGAAGCTGTGCTGTTTCTCCTGCTCCTGAAGAGTCCCCCAATCCTTCTTTGTATACCTTTCCCACCCTCATCATTTAAGCGTTGCAAATCCATCTTAATCCCTACCGCTTTCGAAGAGAGCCTTTCTCGGCTCTTGTCCCTGTCTCATTTGCTTCTGCACTTCTCTCTTTCTCTGTGTCAGTGTTCCTTAACGAGCTGCTCAACTTCTAACCTCCTTTTTCCTTGCTTTATCTGCAATTGATTTTCCCGCTCTTCTTCTGCTTTTCTCATTGCTAAAGTCTTCTAGCTCTCTCTCTCTGTTTTCTTTTCTTCCTTTCTTCTCTTTCTCATGCTTCTGCTCACTCGCTCTCTTTTCCCAATCTTTCACTTTCCTTCTTTTCTTCCCTTTCCCTTCTAAGGACTTTCTCTATTATCTCGGCCCATTCTTTTGCTTCCTCCTCCGTGTCTTTACTACTTGACAATTCCTTCCCCATGTGCTCTGTCTCACTTGCTTTTTTTCCATCCAGTTTGAGCAATATCTGTCCGGCTAGCCATTTGTTCAATACTACCAATTCTTGGCCTTCACTAAGTCCTGTTTTCCCCAAGTCATTCTCCTTTAGCTTTGCTTGCATCTCGCTGTGCTCCCTACATTCGCTGCTACTATCTCGCAATGCTTTACTCGCTTGCTGGGCACCATCAGGTGCACCTTCGCCACTACACGCTGGCGGTGCAAAAGTGGGATTGGTTTATTCGGGCGCTGCTTTTAATTCCTTCATGGGGTAAAATCACTTGTGTTCTGTTGCTGTGTCTGTGCCTGCTGTTTGAGGAAGAAGAGGGAGAGGGGGAGCCTATGGCTGTTGGTCCCCCATGTCCTGTTGGATCAGCATCCATTGCCGCCGAACCGAGTCCCCTTCCCCGTCCTGAAACATTTTCCATAACTCTAATATGGCCAATCACTTGCTTAGCCTACTCCCCTGAAAAGCTGCCTGCAAATAAGTGGTCATTTGTTGCAGCACACATTTAGAAAACCTCTATCTTTGGGCCGTGGCTTTGCCAACTTGCACTCTGTGTTGCAAGTTCATTCTGCGCTATACTTGCGTATTTTGTCATGATATCGCGGAAGGGACTAGCACAAATGCTGAAGAGGTGTATAACACTTTATCAATACTAACTTGACCTCAAATCGAGATTTCGACACATCCAATTTTAATCAATACAATATACAAAATCTGTTCTTAGCCTCTCCGGCTCACTACAAAAAGCAAAGGTGTGCTATGCACACCACCCCTCTGTGGCTCTCTGCTCCGGAGGCTCAAATCACAACTCTACTCGGAAGCTACTCAAGCTCCACCCAAATGGCACAACAATGGTTTTCAATTACAATCGGCAAACTGCACACTAAGTTCTACCATGTTCTTGTACGTATCAAGTCGTATTAAACAACCTCACCGGTGACATCACCAGTACTGTAGAGGAAGAAATTTCAATACTGTATCTTTCCATAGATATGTCCGCTTATGAACTGCCCCAAACACAATGACAAACACAACATAACATATATATACAGCCGCCTTCCTATCTCTTAACGAGGAAAACCAATAAATCTTGTGGTCCCTTTTCTATATCATTGCCTTATAGAAATGGACTTCAGAGAGGTGAATCAGGAAACCTTCTTCTGCGATATAAGGTAGCTTCCTCCGTTAACCAATATACTCAGGTAAACCATTATATACTCATCCATTAACCAAGCTAAATTGCCTAACTCAGAGGGAAACCATTATATATTTGTACGTTTTGTTTTTCAAAGGATTTCTTTTTACCCGCAAGCAAGCTGACTGTCTAAGCTGAACAACCAAACTGACCGCCTAACAGACAGGTATCCTTACATCAAATAAAAACTTCAACAAAAGATACCAAGCAAACCTTTCCCCCCATTTGCCCTATATCTGAGTCAATACTTACACTCACTGATCCGCTGAGGGCTTTCGGACACCGACTCTCTCACAACCTGCCACTCTGGCGTCCGGTCTGATAGGAGTTCTACGGGAAGCTAGCAGGAATCTTTCTCCAAATGCGGCTCCTGTAGACCTTCTCTTCATACACGCATGATTTTAGGGATTGATTTACGTGTGTCGACACACAGCCCTTTGGTCATGCGGCGGGACAAGACAGTTTGTCGCTGAAAAATCCTATCGACCCTCCTCTGCTACCACTTTGTATAGGTGTGGCCTGAGCCCTCTAACAGTCACCCCAATTATCAGCATGGACACATTGGCCCATCAAAGACTCCCGCCACAAGAATAGAAGTTACTGGGGCTCATTCTGAGCATGCCGGTCCAGAAACAATGGTGCTGTAAGCTTACTGGTACCATTGTTTCCAGACTGGCATATTACAGGTCTGCCTGCCGGGGCTGCCGTGTCCGACAGGTCTGACGCTGCCGGGCACATCGGCCATGGTAGGTAGACCTGTCACGGAAGCACCGGCACCGTTAATAACAGTGCCAGTGCTTCCGTGTCCCCATTCTCATAGAGTCCTATGTGACTTCACGGGAATGGGGATTAATGAAATTACCGGCGCCTGACTTCCCAGCCGCAGGACTTGGAATAGCCCGGTGGCACCGGTAAGTCAGTGCCGGTAATTGTTTACGAGTTTGGCAGAAACCGGCCGGTAGCTCCGGCACAGTTACCGCCGGACCAGTAATGAGCTCCACTGTCTTTTATTAGCAAACAAAATGACAGGGATCACCCCAGAAAAACAAGTATCCTCCGGAGCTCTCATCTTCTAAGCATGGTCAACCCGTTTTATCCCAGTGCGATTTCACAAATCCCAGAAACCTATCACACATTTACATTGGTCAGTTTGGGTGAGCTACTTATAGAAGATTTATAGGTTAGTTCTACAATTGGATAGTCATATCCCAGAAACTTATCACACATTGCCATTGGTCAGTTTGGGTGAGCTACTTATGGAAGATATATAGGTTAGTTCTACAATTGGATAGTCATATCCCAGAAACCTATCACACCTTTACATTGGTCAGTTTTGGTGAGCTACTTATGGAAGATATATAGGTTAGTTCTACAATTGGATAGCCATATCTAGTGGCTCCTCCGAGGATCACTTCTACTAGTATCAATCTACAATGTGCAGGGTCGCTGAGAGACCATTGGCCCTTGCAACAAATTATATCCCCACGTAAAAGGTGAATCTAGATTGGGCAAAATGTGTCCTCCCATTCCTGAGACCCTGGATGGTTACCCGACAGAGTTTACCTTTTCAAGGAAATGGGAATGAACATGGAGGTGCAAAGTGTTCCCTAATGCTGCCATATCTGATCACCTAAGCCTGGGAGAGTGCATTTGGTTAGCAGTTCATGGGCAACACTTGTAACTTGTCCCCCTCTGGTTCGATGGGAACAGACCCTTGGTCTGCCTCGGCTAAATAGGCATTGTCCTGTTTGGCTGGGTCACATGTGTTGAGACCACGAAATAAAGTCCTCTTGCCTGTAATTATGAGGATTTGTGCCTGAGTTTCTGCATTTGAATCATTGTCTTGGTACTTGGAACTTTCCGTCTCCACTCGCCCTTGGCTGGATGCCTTGTGTCTGCACGCCTGTGGCCTCTGGCCTATGTATTTGAATCCTTTCTCTCCTTTGCCATCCATTTCAGAGACCTATAGCTTCTGTATCATTCCTTATATCTTCTCCATGCTAGTAGCAGTCAAGCATGTGCAAGCTAAATGCATGAATACTTTTCATCTTGCAGTTGCAGCTTTGGCGAAGGGAATGAGTAGGAAGATATGTACGTGTATCTGTTGTCTACCTACGTGGATCATAAGCATGTGCCTCGTGCCTATATGCAATAAACTAGTGCATGTTCGCCTCACTTCATGAATGGATGAATATGTACTTCATGTTCAAGTGCGACTACATCATGATATCAGTGATGACGTCATTGATTTCTGGCTTTGCAGTCAGTCAACTTCTTCGATCAATGTCATTTCTATGTCGTCCAAATCATCAATTGGGTATGGTCTGAATGGCTGTATGAGAGAATAACGCTTCTCACACCTGCGATACATCGTTGATTGCGGTGATGGGCCTAAGAGTGAGGCACATCTGTCATTTCTCTGCCTTCGTGTTGTGAGTCGTGTGGGGGGCATGAGGGTCAGAGATTTGGACCCCGTCTACACAATGATGAAAAGAGGAGCGGGAAAGAATACAGGGAAACACAAGGAAAGTATAGGTGAGAGGCAAGGGGGAGGAGTGAGCATGGGATGGAGAAGTGAGTTGAAGGGAGCAGATCGGAGAGCACAGGCAAGCAGATTTAGAATAAAAGGGTGAGATACAGGAGCAATGCTTGGACAACTCATTAGAGTGACCGGGGGAGAGTCTACAATCAACACGCTGAGAGTTGAGAAGTACCTGGTAGACAGAATCATAAACTGCATCTCACCCTGACTTCCTCTGTAATGCTGCATGAAGTCCCTTGCTGAACCCATTCCACTTTACCAAAGCCCCTATTCCGGTACTAGGGGCAACAGTAAGTTATGTTTTATTGGGATGTATACAAATAACCGCTGCAATATGTATAGTCCCCAGGCACTCTGACGGATGTAAAAGATCGGGTATTCGTTTATGCACTCCAAGTAATCTTCCTCCTAGCTTCCAATGTCTCACCCCTTTGCCCTGATCCTGTTTCATTTCCCCCGCACCTCTGCTACCCACTGATACATCTAGCAACCATAATCTTCAAATGTATAACACTGCCACCACCCACCATGAACTCACCCCTGCTTCCGTTCCCTCAGTGTTGTGGTTCTCTACCACTGGAATGCTGTGCCCTAGAAATACAAAATATTACCATAGACCAGTGCGTTAAAAACATCCTAAAAATGCACAGCTAAGCTCTTGGGTGGGCACCTGAGACCTAAAATGGGAACACCATGCACCTATGGTCATAATCATGAGATCGCCTTACCTTTTCCCAGCTGCAGAGAAATGCTTGCTACCACTGTATAGGATTGAACATGTTAGTGCAATCATGTACAATCCTCTGAATAATGTAAGTGCTAGCATTGTGAGAAACCTGAAGGTGTCTCACCCGCTAGTCCCCAGGGATCTGTCATCCAGGTGTCCAGGACACAGCATCGCTATCAGATCCAGTTCCTGGGGGGTGGACCAGTGCAAGAGGATCACCTGGATTGGAGGTCTTCGGGGAGTGGAAGTGGGACACAGACGGGTGAGATGCAGCACCCATCTCCATACAACACCTTTTCCCAATCCTACCCCATAGGATATGTAAACGCTCTACCCCCCCTTTTCCTACAAGGACACTTTCCCACACCGCGAAAGACAACGGACTAACACCAGAGCCGTTTACCTGACATGTCCCAACACAAGGGTCAGGCAGAGTCAGGAAATTGCCAATATCTACACACACCTGATGCCACAGAGATAAAAGGCGGAGCACAAGGCCACATTTTGAGCAAGGCCGAAAGCACGAGGAAGCAGCTATTCCAGGACGGCAGTTCAAACGAAAGAGAAAGACGGAGGAAACCGAAAGGACAAGGAGGGTATTCACCTTGCCCTTTTCAACACAGACCCACGAAGCCTTCGATAAAGGAACAGTAAAACCGGGAGTTGCAGATGACGATCGGTGTAGCAGATGTCAATGGTACACAGGGCCCTCCCACACTGATAGCCAGGGGGGGGAGGCCTTGCCAATGGGGTACCATCCTTGACTCCAGCGGAAGAAAAGCCAGCGAGTTCAGCAGCCGGTAGGTAAGTCGGAGGAAATTGATCTTAAACTTGACTCTGTTAAGCTCATGGTTGCAGTAGCAACATTTGCATAAAGAAAAGAAGATAACAGCCAAGGTCTTTTATGAACAACCGAGGTATCAATGTTAGAGTGGTCCGGCGATGCGTGGGCGCTCATTCGAAAGACTCTAACGAATGCCCCACTCCTGAACAAGAAGGATGTGTTTGAACTGAGAACCAAGAGTCCTAGGGGAGGCCCGGGAGAGATGTCAAAGTGGTCATACAAGGGGTTGAGTCAAACCCCTTATACAGTCAAAAGTATTTCACATGTTGTGAATTGAAAAGCTAAAGTGAACTGCATTGTCGTAATGGATGTCAACCCGACTAAGGGACGTCCACAGTGTGACATTGGTCTGAGCCCGAATGAAGAAGGCTGACATTGTGTAAGCGATCGGAGCCAGGCTGAGGGGGATCCTCGGGTGAACAAGAGTCACCCGACCTGAAGATCTATAGAAGGAACTTTTTGTTTGTTGTTTGTGATACATTAGGCCCTCTGAAGCAAGAGACTTTGCATAAAGAAACTTGGACACAGAAGGTCCTCATATTGGAATAGGAACTGTAAATGCGGGCCGGAGAAGGTACACAAGTGTGCTGTGCTCCAGAGTCCCGCATTGTCCCGTGCTTCAAACGTGGGGAAGGTAGACCCAGGAAAATAACATCCTGACTTATTCTTTTGAGAATACGTCTTTCTTTCTTTGTGCACATTATCCCACACTACTTTGTATTTAGAGGTAAGGACTGACAATAGGTTTTTCTCAGTAAAGGCCCTTTTTTATTTGACTAGACTCAACTAGGACTGTATTATTATTATTTGATGGTCATAGCTTGCTCCCATCTTAGATTTAGGTTTAGATTAAGCATTTATCTCACCCAGTTTTGCAGTTTAATAAACACCCTTGGACTGTGATCACTTGTGTCTGTCTTGCTTTGATAGCATGCATTCCTTAAAGTATGTATTGTCCCTTTTTCCTATTACCACGTCCCCTTAGTGTGGTTTATGTTTACGCATCCCCCTACCCTATTATTGTAAAGCATCTGAAAAGGGGATTGCTCCCCTTTGGTATCTCTAGGCAGTGGCCCAGATAAGATTTGGTAGTGGGGTTATTTTACTCCCTATTTTTAAATGTTGGGAGTAAAATGATTTTTTGGGAGTAAAAATGTAAATCGAATTCCCAATGGGAGTATTTTATAAGCGAGTAAACATGTTTTAACTGGAAACATGGTAATGTTTTAGAAATTATTATTTCTTTGCACCTAATCATTCATGCACTTTAAACGATACATGTTTACTTCTTCCAAGCAGTAATGACAGTAATTTCTTCCTGTGATGCTACTGGTCCAAAGATATTAATGGAGCTGTGAGTGTGAAAGCAGGTTCTACGTGTCTGTTTCCTATTTTTTGTTGGGAGTATTGTACTGAGTACAAGTGGCCGATACACCCCTTATCTGTAGGGCTCTCTATAGGTAAGTGTTAGTGCCCTGAGCACTATTTAACCCGCAAATAAATACAAATAATTCAGCCTTATTCCTTGGAACTTGGAATTCCAGCTCTGGCAATCATAAAGCCCTGCCAGAAAAGCCCCAAATGGGCCTTCTGACCTGCCCCAGTACTGCATCCAAAGAACAGGTCCAACCTGGCCTACCCAGTCTCTTGCCCTCAATGGTTTGAGACGTCCTGACTGCGGTATAAGCAATAAACTATGTGGGAAAAAAAAGGAACAATTAAGACAACTGGACATACCTCCCTCCCTACGGAACATGCATTTTGGTTGAAAAGGTAACATAACTAAATAAACATGAGGTTTAAAGGGCTTTGTATAGCAGCGAAAGGGAGTAGAAAGTGAAAACCCGTTGACGGATGGGAGATACAAGGGTATAAGTGTGCTGCCCTGACAGGCACAAGTCCCAGCAGACCCACTGAGCACAGCACCCAGCAAGTTGGAGTAATGTTTGAATAGGCAATCAGCCATCCCAATAGTTTCATATCGCAAGCGATTAGAAGTGGTGGTCGGATGGGTAAGCCCCATGGTTTGGACTCCATATGACACTACGGGGATTTCGGCAATGATGCCTATTTTCGGCCAGTAAAGCGATGGAATTCCCTCCATCGTTTTACTGGAGGAAAATCCTCCACCTCACCGCCATATAGTATGGTGGTAATGCAGCGGTAACGGAATTACCGCCACATTTCTACCGCTCTTTACTGCACCGGTGTACTCGTAATGAGGCCCTAAGTCCTTCTCACTCTCTCTCGCTCTTTCTTCCATTCTCTTTCCCTCTCTCGCCCCCTTTTTCACACTCTGGGCACTACATACCACGATATATAATTTATGGCATAAAAGTACCAAGAAGCAATTATTGTAAGCAGTAAGCGCCCGCCAAATAATATAACATGTAATGTACCAGAACTCTGCCATGTCCCCCCACCCTGCCCTAAGCCTAGATTGCGGTATAGCTTTAAGCAGGGAGGCCATTTCTATTTTGGAACTGTTTATAACTAATAAAAGCTGCAACATTCGACGTGTTGGGACGGAATCTTGCTGTCACGTGTCCCAGGGACAGGTTCTGTCATCTTCCTATATATTTCAATGGGATGCCAAGCAGACGCGTCTCTTTGTTGTTTGTAGGTCGCATTTCAGTGTAAAAAACACAATCATAGCCAGTCTGCAATGACGCATCAATCCAAACTTTATAAGGTTTGGCCGATGTATGAAACACATTTCTAAAGAGCACCATAGCGACCCCCTCTGGTGGCGGTGGTAATAATGTGTCATTTATTAGAGCTTGTATCCAAAGAACTCCTATGGCAGGCGGCCCTTAACATTCCCAAAGCCAAGCACATCTCGGCTGCAAGAAGGAGTGCGCACTGGCTACCGGTTCGAGAGCGCATCTTTTTCAAAACATTAGCTATCACGCACAAATGCCTCTCGAACTCAGCACCAGAATATCTATCGGAAAAGTTCAGAAAAGAACAAAGTGCAAGACCCACCCGCACCTTCAACATGCACCGTCTTATCACCCCGAGATTCAAGCCACAAAGATCAGTCATTGCATCAAAAAACTGGAATGCCCTCCCACTACCATTGAGAACCGAACAATCGCATTGGACCTTGTGCAAGCAAAGACTCCGCTTTTCTCACGTGAGGTGACCAGGGGGACCCTCATTTCCTAAGATCACTTCACTTTTACCTTGCGTGCCTTAAACCACTGACCCAAGAGTAAATCAGGGGGGCCCACATCTCCCCAGCTCCCGTCCGCCCAAAATCATTCTCACCCAAGAAACTGCGGCCAACACTTTACCAAATGAACTCTTGTACCCAATGCTACCTGGAACGCGTATAACCATTTTTCTTTCTCGCTGTTGTAACTTATTCATTTTCTGTTTATGAATGCGGGTAACCAGCGCCTCGATGCCTCTGGGTTTAGTGCGCTCTACAAATGAAATAAATAAATAAATCCAACCGAATTTGGCTCTCATTTTATCGACCTCGGAAGGATGAAAGGCTGAGCTGGCCCTGTCGGGATTCAAACCCGTAAGCCGCTGTAATGTGTACATCGCACACAGTTTTCAGTAACGTGTGCTTCACCCACTGAGCCGTCTTACCGGAATTGAGAGTTGTATATAGAACGTTATTTGCAGCATGTTTGCACCCCACCTCCCTCCCCCCACGCCATACCTGTGAGATTGAATGCCTTCTCTCCTCTATGATGGGCCCTCTTTTCTCGCTGTGTCCTCCCCTCACTATCGAAGCTCGCCAGTTCCCACGACCCAAACACCTAGGGGCGTAGGAGACACATAAAATCTGGGGGGGACAGGGGACATCTTGGGGACTTTGCTTTATTTATTTATTGTGTTTTAGTCAAAGAACTCTACTTTTTACAAAATTAGAATTAAAATAGAAGTACGTATTAAATTACAAATATCACTGTATAAAACAAGAGAAAAGAAGAAAAGAAAACCGAAGAAAATTAAAGGATGCAGCAGCAAAGAGCATGTGTTTGTATGTTGCATTTCGGATTTTTCATCTGACTATGAGCTCATGGTAGGAGAGAGGAAATAACAATTACTTCCAGTGTGCCATAGCTAGGACGCCAGCTCGTTAAGAGGCAGATCACCTGTAAGTGGACTCTGCCAAATAAAGGAGTTGAATCCTTTTCTAACAACTGCAAGGCGCTACTTTTTTTGTGTGGGGCAAGGAGACGTGTGTGTCTCTTGGAATGGAAAGATGGGGGTTTCAAAGAAAGAGGAAATCTTGTTTGCACCTCTGAGTAAGCCCTGTTATGGCAGTAGAGGGACCAGGTGTGTGATGTTGCTGCTTTGACTGTCCTCCGGGGCGGTACAGCAAACAAGGAGGATGAGCGATCGCAAGCCCACCCCCTTATAAGCACTCCCCAGGTCCGCTGCCGGATGTGTCGGACCCGGGGGATGCCTAGTAGAAGGGGTGTATGTGGACCCAGGGGGTGGCCAGAGGGGCAGCCCGCTATGTGGGCTGCCCCTCTAGTGCCCCTGCGAGGGCCAGGCCAGCCTCTCACGATGAGTCTGGTCCCTCTCATTCCATCTCATGCTGGCCTCAGAGCCTAGCCTTTGTTTGCCTTTGTTATTCTGAATGCAGAGCTGGACTCTGTTCCTTTCTTGTTTAACATTTGCTGCAAAGCCTGATCTATTTGATTCTCTCATATGTTTCTAGGATGGCAGAGCATGGGTCCTCTGCCCTGTTACATTATTCAAAGAGCCTCTCTGCCCTTTCTTTGCCTCTCCCTTGTCTCACTGCTTGCTTGCTTAATACATACCTCCTTGCTTGAACACTCAACATATTCTCCCTAACACAGCAAAGGCAGCTGCAGTCTGTCTTAACTTCTATTTGTTCCGTTTCTTGAATTGGCCTCTTATTTCCGCTTTTCTGTCTGCAGGGGAAAGTCATTTGCCAGTCACTGCCATGATGGTTCTACCTGGCCATAAGAGGGCAACAGCTACCCAATATTAGAACATGGGCATATTATACCAGAGGCTGGCAACTGCCTTCCTAATGCCTACATAAGAGACACAACTCTTGCCTTTGTTTCTAACAGTAATTCAGTGGATGAAGAAACGCGAGAGCACACATATTGCTTATAAATGAAGGGGATGATGTCACACTTGTTTAAGACATTTTGATCACGCCAGAAGCTAATTTCCAGCTGCAATTAAGCGATTACTTTTTAGACTTCTGGCTTTAAATAACGTTAGTATCACCTGGAAAGCACAGAGGTTGCTCAACAGTGTTCCTGGAGCACGAGGGGTACCCTACTCGTGGGCATGGATGATTGGAGGGCATTCTTGCCCTGTTTTGGAGCCTGGCCCCTACAGCCATGATGGAGGGAGGGGCCTATTACTTTTGGTTGTATGTACCCTTTGAGGGTGGGCAGACATTGCCTCCTGCTTTAGCCCACTAACAGCTCTGCTTTGCAACTTTATCACACATACCTGTCTGGTGGCATGTAACTCAATGCTACTAATGTTATCAGCCTCAGAAGTTTGGAAACCTTTGCCACATCAACTAGGGGACAGGCTTGCCACCTTAGACTTACCCATGTCTGAGTCGGCATCTGTCGCCCTGTGGGGAAGACACACACAGAAAGAGCAGGGCAGAGTGCCCTTGTGGGTTTTTTACACTTCTTCCTCGGGGTGGGCATAATTCACTCCGCAGAGAAAGTGGCACATGCTGGGCAACATTCTCCCACTTTGACAATGTCACCCAAAGAGCGAAATTGGCCATTTGAAATACCTTTTTCGACTTATTATTGCGCAATCCACATTGATGGGTTTCAGCACCTGCTTAACGCGAGATAGCAACTAAGGGCATTTACCAACGCACTCAAGAAGCACAGGACACCATCTTACCAGCAACATGCCATGCTCACTCATTCTGATCACGAATTGGCATTTAAATGTATTTATTTATTTATTACATGTGTAGCATCACGCAAAACTCCCAAGCATCAAGGCGCAAAGTAAACTGCATGGAGTGGACCACTTCCATTGGCGCACGTTTTTACTTTTCCGCCACAAAATGGAAGATTTTAGTGTAAAAGGCAGGTGAAATCACATTGCTTTTCCACTTTGGAAGAGTGTAAATACCTCACGCAATTAGCGATTGATGGCGGAATTGACAATGGCTTCCTCTGGACTCCACCCGCTTTTACCAGGTTTCATTTCCAAGCAGATCGCAGAGGAATCTCTTTCCTTATTTCCAGCATGAGAATCCATGCTGGCAGTAAGGCCGCATTTGTCTGGTGGCGCAGGAAATACAGGGGGTCCTGCTGTGTCCACTCGGCTCCCGAACTCCACCCAGAAAATGCACGAAAATCTGTTTAATTAGAAAAAGCAACAGTAATAGTGTTTTCCACAACTTTTTCTGAACCAATTGACATGGAAAATGCTGTGTTGCATTGGAAGCTGAATGCATTCACTCTGCCTATTATCCCACCGGAAGATTGAGCCAGGTGCTGAACACAGGTGTTTCATATTCCTGTGCACAATCTGCATTTAGATAATTAACTAACTGAGCTACCTTACAAATTATATCTCCTCTGGGGCTTTACCGTCTTAACCCATTAACTGCCATGGGTATTTCCCCCCAGTGCCATGGCCTTTTTTGATGATTTTGGTATGTCGCCATTCAATCCCTTGTAACTTCTTTGATACATGAGATATCGTGGCCAAAGTTGTCCCCTTTTTTCCCCACATGTAAGCGATCGTAACGCCACCCAGGAATCCTAGTTTGCTGTAGGGGGGCGAGAGAAAATAACCAAAAAGGAGACCATTTGTTTTTTCAGAAAATACCAATAAAATGTTGCACAAAGAAGCCTGTGGTGTTTTCCTTGTAAGAGCTAGGAACAAATGGTTTGCTGTGCTGGATTCGCCATTTTCCAGGCTTTCAAGAACAGATTGAGTGGAAACCAAAATAACATATGTTGATATGCTAATCAGCCATTTTGTTAGAGGTCGGTGATTTTGGCATTTTTTGTCAAATAGGACATGCATGGACGGAATGGAAGAAAAGGGTAGGAAAGCTGAATGGGAAGCCAGAAAGGCATACATTTCTGAAAAGTAGACAATATTCCAAGTTTAGGAAGGGGTGATTTGACAGGTCAGGCAGCAACTATGTAGGGAACGATTCCATAGTTTGGGGGGAAATCGGGAAAATGACAGAAAAAACAAACACAATTTCCGCACATTTCACTCTGGTCACCCACTGAAACAGGCAGCCAACAACACATGGCCTATCTTCCCGCGTTCCCACAGATTTCCCGATGAAAACGGTACCTCACATGTGTGGGTGCACCTACCTGGGTGCAAAGGGAAATGCCTAAAACACTGGTAACCCCAAGTATTTTCGCACAGCAGATTTTCAGGAATTTTGCTCATGTGGACAACCTACAGATTTGGGCCTAGGGTGTCAAAGCCACGAAGGAAAACAGGGAACCCCATGCATTTCCGAAAAGAAGACACCCGTGGAAATCCACAGAGGTCTGACTTGCACGAATCACGCCATAATTTATGACCCACAATCCCTGACAAAGTCTGAGATTTAGTGGAAAAAACACAAATTTCACTTTGTCTGGGATTGTGGGTAATAAATTCTGGGGCGATTCGTGCAAGTCAGACCTCTGTGGATTCCCACGGGTGTCTTCTTTTCGGAAATGCATGAGGTAGCCTGTTTTCCTTCGTGGCTGAAATGTCTGAAAATTGTGGTTTTTTTCCCACCAAATTTGAGAGACTTTTCCCTCTGTCCACCCACTGAAACATGCCGCCAACAACAGATGTCCTACCGTCCCGCATTCCCACAAGTGTCCCGACGAAAACGGTACCTCACATGTGTGGATGCACCTACCTCGGCACAAAGGGAAAAGGCTAAACCACTGGTAACCCCAAGCCTTTCGGCAAAGCAGATTTTGCTCATGTGGACAACCTACAGATTTGGGCCTAGGGTGTCGAAGCCACCAAGGAAAACAGAGAACCACATGCATTTCCGAAAAGAAGACACCTGTGGGCACCCCCCTTTCCACTTAAAACATCCATGGTGGTTTAGTGACCCCCACACCCACCCAAAACAAGTTATCATTTTTTATTTTTGTTTTGCCTCTTTCCTAGGGGCAGATTGTGCTAGCAATCTGCCCCCAGGGAGGGCTAAATGAGATGCCCCCCATCCATTTGGGGTGGGGGGGAGAGGGCCACCCCCCTTTCCACTAAAAACATCCATGGTGGTTCAGTGGCCCCCCCACACCCACCCAAAACAAGTTATAATTTGTTTTATTTTTGTTTTGTCCCTTTCCTAGGGGCAGATGGGCACATGTGTGTGGCCATCCGCCCCCACAGGGGGCAAACCATACTGCCCCGGGCTTGGGGGGTGGCTCTGCCAATATTTGCAGTGGCCTCTCCCCTCACCCCAAATGGATGGGGGCATCTCATGTACCCCTTCCTAGGGGCACAAATCTGCCGCCAGGGAGGGCTACATAAAGTACCCCCTCATCGATTTACGGTGGGGGGGAGTTCCATCCCCCTTTCAAACACAAAAAATCCTGGTGGTCTAGTGCTCCCCCCCACACCGACCCAAAACAAGTTATAATATATGTATATATGTTTGTTTTGCCCTTCCCTAAGGGCAGATGGGCACATGTGTGTGGCCATCTGTCCCCAGGGGGGGTTCAAAACGTACTGCCCCAGGCTTGGAAGGGGTGGCACTGCTAATATTTGCAGTGGCCTCTTACCCCCGACCCAAATGGATGGAGGGCATCTCATGTACCCCTTCCTAGGGGCAGAAATCTGCCCACAGGGAGGGCTACATAAGGTGACCCCCATCCACTTAGGGTGGGGGGAGAGGGCCACCCCCTTGCAAAAATCCCTGGTGGCTAGTGGTCCCGCCCGCACCCACCCCACCCAAAACTACATTTAAAATAAATATCTTTTTTTTTGTTTGTCCCCCTTCCCTGGGGGCAGATGATCACTCATCTGCCCCCAGGATATTGCCCCCATGCTTTGGGGGCCAGGCGGGAGCGAGCATCTTACGTAGTAAGCTGCCCCTCCCCCCACTTCAAAAACAGATCCCTGCACGACACACTAAACACATTCTGGGGGGGATAAATGACATTACATCCCGCCCACTTAAAATTGTGCGGGGGATTTGCCCCCCCTGTCCTCCCCTACACCCATGCCTTGCTTTATCACCCCCCACCCTATCCTTATAGAATCTGACCATGCTTTGCTTACTCTAACTCTGGGTGGCCAAGGGGAATGGCTTCCCGGTGTTTGAAAGTTGAGGACAAGTGCCCATTTGGTACAGCCAATGTTGGGCCAAGAGCACCAGAGAATTGCCAGACCAGCATTCCAGGCATTCTAGGAGCAGGCCTTCAACTCCGAAAGTCTAGCCGAGGGCAACATGGCCTTTCCTTAAATGCCCTGGGGAAGGAATTCCGCTTCAAACCCCTTGTGTCTTTGTCCTTGCAAAATCTCCAAGTACCTGGGAAACGTTTTTGTGTTGGAGGCAAGAAAGGATTCCTCACGGGACACCAGTGAATACAATGTCATTACTTTGCGGGTCAGGGGTGCGTGAGGATCTTATAGAAGACCCGAGTTGGAAGACAGCCCCGCCCATCCTTTGCTCTGCCACTGAGCTCAGCACATAAATATATCAATTAGAGTGCTAGAGAGAACAGGCAAGACGGGCGTGTCTGCAGGTACTGTCGGGGACAATGGAAGTGAGCCTGCTCTCAGTTGCTTCTCGATAATCTCTTTGACAATTCATGCCACAGTGCTATTGTAAAACGGCTTGTGTTGTCTGCAGTGTTCTTCACACATGCAATTTTCATTCTGCATATGGAAGTTCTCTGCGATTCTCTATTTTGACATCAAATTCTATATCGTCTATGCATTCTTTTCTCTGGTTATCATTTTCAGGGAGTCACACTATTTTCTCGTGACGTCATTAGCTTCTTCCTTTCACGTTTTCACACTTCTTTGGGGTCTTCCCTCAGGAGACCATCAGCGCTTCAGGGATACTTCACATAGGGTTTTCTTAATGGATACCTTGCCTCAAAGACTCTTCGTGTGAAGGGTATCATTACTGAGGTTGCACATGTTGCAATTTCCAGTGTACAACGTATAGGCAAAATAGGGGCGGGACTTCCTGTAGAGGCATTCGGCTGCTGCTCTACATTCCACCCTCTGGTCGATTCATTGATCACTCCTTCAGCAATTTTCACATCTCAACTTCCTTTGTTGAAAAAATGCTTCTTTGGAGTCCAAATTTTCATTACTCCTTTCAGGGATCCTGATGATTTTACATGTTCATCGACACTCCAGGTTATATGGCTGCATCAGCCATTCGGGTTACAGTAGATCCATCGTCCCACATACTTACTGTGATTTCTTGCATGCAGGAACTTCATTCCCTCTGGTGCTAAGGTATTGGCCTTTATGTAGTCTCTGATTTCTTCATCTGTCAATTCCTTGGGTCTAAATCCAGATTCAACATCTATCATGATCTTCATTCCTACTGCTTTCTTTGATGTGTCGTGCACTGTGTGATTATTATCCTGATTAGACAGAATCCAAACATTAGCGTCACCAATATTGTTCCCAAGAGCTTTAAAATATCGCCACCCATTGTGGAAACCATGAGAAGATGGATGCAAACCACCTGTCATCTGCAATATCTTCTGTCTCACCTTCCCTTTTGCAGGTTTGTGAGCAGTGTTATGGCCTCCGTCAAGATTCCATTCCCGTCATCATGAGAAGGTATGAATGTGCAACATGATTCTCCGAATTTGGCGAAAACACCTACCTCCATCCATCGCTGTGATCATGTCAAGGACATATCTATTTTGGAGAGTCATCATTCTTATGGCTCTCGACTCTTCCTTGATTGCACTGAATCCTTTTATAGTAGTGTTGATCGTCTGCAGGAGTTCCCATCTGGTAATCTGTAGCCATCTAGCATTGGCCAGCGTCTTGATTCCTGGCATAAAGATAGTCGTCAATATCGCTGAGGTCTGGCTGAATAACCTGTGTTTGTATAAAATGTCATTAAAGGCTTCTATTGATTTAGCTGAAAAGTAATTCTCTCTCCTTGTTCAATTGAGGAACTCAAGTGATCTTCTTTTCCTCAAATAGGCATCTGCCTTTGGAAATTCTCCAATATTCAGATCACTTTTCAGAATCACTAATGCTGGAACACGATTAAGCACTAGGGAACACATCCCTCCCCACTCTTTGGGCAGCTTCATGTTAGCTCTGGACCCACAGGCCCAGTAGTGATCCATTAGGACTATTGTTCCATCCTTCATGCCTTGTATGTCAATGATTCGGCCACACTGATGATTTACTCCAACCTTTCTTGTATCATTATTTCTGAAACTTAGGGCTGCACTGGCCAGAGGCACTATCTGCAAAGGTCCTCCTTTATCGTCGACCCATGTCAACAGCTTCACAATCTTTGGCCAGTGGTGCTTGCATTCATTCTCTGCAGTATCTATAACTGGCTCATAATTTCCTGTCATTGCTGCTGCTATGCACACAATCAGACCTTACGCCCATCCTTCCGGCGTCAACGCTGTTCCTTTAATTTATAACTGGCCTCTTTCCTTGCATCTCCGTATCTATTCTGGGTTTTTGCATCGACAATCTAGCATTTTGTTTTCATCGCTTCTGATACCTGCTGAGTTTATTCAAGACTGTTCATACTTTATCAATAGATTTCATGTATCTGGATTTTCTTTTGTCTTCAGATCTTGTACATAGTTGTCTTCTCTTGGAAGCGTCTTGTAAGTCACCGACATCAAAGCTGCTGTTTGACCCTGGATCTGTCCTTGTGGCTGACAGAGTGCAAGATGCGTTAGACAATGAGCTTTCTGCCCTGGCACTTCTGTAGCCATGAAGATCTTAGAGGTCCCCACTTCATAAGGTATGATAGCACAAACATAGCACCTCTCCTTAGAAGTGTTTTTACACATCTTTTTCATGTGTTGATACCACATGTTGTTACCCTAATGTGCTGTACTGTCTAAATATGTGTCAATCCCATTATCGTCATCCTCTGTACTCCTTCTGCGTCTTCCCAACAGAATGGTTGCTGCCCATGGAATCAGTTCTAAAGCAGCTCTGGTCTGGGCAGAAAACACTCGAGACCTAGGCTCATTAGTAATAGGTAAATCTACATGAGTTACTGGAGTGGGGAGAATCAAAGGAATCTCTGCTTTCTTTGGATCAATAAAATAATAAATCAGAAGGAACAGAACGGCAAAAGCATGACTGTGAACATATATATTAAAAACCAGCATATAAGACCCCGCCACTTGTGTCATTCTGGAATCCCTTGGACTTGCTCATTTTCTGAAATCATACCATTTTCAAAATTCCTCATTTTGCCTGTAAAACTGCTCTAAGGAAGGAAAACACCTTTTTAATCGGGCAATTCTGGTAAATCAGGTAGCTGCAGGGCTTCTTCAACTGTTGTCATAAGCAGCCTCCTTATCACAGGGCCATTTGTAGGATTGTGCACAAATGTTATCTATTTATTTATTTATTTGCATTTATAATGCGCACAACAGCCCTTGGGCATCGCAGCGCTGTTACAGAAGGCTTACTTAGTTGCACAAGTGCTTGCAAAAACATACAGGTTGCCTAACCCGGTGTTGCAGGGCAGCAGCAGCATACAAATGCAGAAAGTCAGTTCAGGTGGCACATACATGTTTCCCAACCCCATGTTGCAGGGCGGCAGCAGCATACAAATGCAGAGAGACAGTTTAGGTGGCACAAACATGTTGTCCAACCTCCTGTTGCAGGGCGACAGCAGCATACAAATGCATAGAGGCAGTTTAGGTGGCACAAGCATGTTGTCCAACTCCATGCTGCAGGGTGGTAGCAGCATACATATGCAGAGTCAGTTTAAGTGTCATAAACATGTTGCCCAACCCCATGTTGCAGGGCAGCAGCATACAAATGCAGAGAGACAGTTTAAGTGGCACAAACATGTTGCCCAACCCCATGTTGCAGAGTGGCAGCAGCATACAAATGCAGAGAGACAGTTTAGGTGGTACAAACATGTTGTCCAACCCCATGCTTCATGGCGGCAGCAGCATAGAACTTCAAAGTCAGATTAGGTAGCACAAACATGTTGCCCAATCTCATCTTGCTGGGCAGCAGCAGCATACAAATGCAGAGTCAGTTTAGGTGGCACAAACGTTGCCCAATCTCATCTTGCTGGGCAGCAGCAGCATACAAATGCAGAGTCAGTTTAGGTGCACAAACATGTTGCCCAATCCCATGTTGCAGGGTGGCAGCAGCATACAAATGCAGAAAGTCAGTTTAGGCAGGCGTGGCTTGGAGGAGAGAGAAAAGGGGAGGGGGAGGACAATGAGAGGGAGTGTGGAGGGGCACTCACAGCAACACAGGTGACCATGAGGGATTGGGGGGCACTCACAGCAAGACAGGCGACCATGGGTGGGGGGCACTCACAGCAACACAGGCGACCATGGGGGGCACTCACAGCAACACAGGCAACCATGGGGGGGTGGCACTCACAGCAACACAGGTGACCATGTGGGGGTGGCGGGCACTCACAGCAACACAGGTGACCATGGGGAGGTGGGGGGCAGTCACAACAACACAGGCAACCATGGAGGCTTGGGGGGCACTCACACCAACACAGGCGACCAGGGCGTACCTGTAATGGACAGAGAGCAGACAGGGGCCTTAGGATTGGGCCTCAGGAGGAGAGCCGGCCAAGCCTGCCAGCCTCCAGATTGGCCAAGATGTAGAAGGCCACAGCCAATCCTGGGCCACATGCACACCAGCGCCAGCACTCCAGTGCACAACAAAGGACGCAGCCATCTTGGAATGGCATTTTAGCAAAGGATTGAAATTAGCATACTCACAAAGAACAACGAAACGGAGCGTTATTAGGCTCAATAAAGTACAAATAGTCAAAGGAGGATAAAGATCAAGTCCATTTGAAGAAAATGTACCCTAATTCCATTGTTTAGCGCAAACGTGTGCCGCTCGCTACAGCTCAAGGGTGGCGTGCCATACATAGTGGAGGTGCACCCAGTGCACTTAGAGGGCATCAGGCGGAGGAAGGAGAAAGCAGTTGCAGCCCCTCCAGCAGCCGCAGCACGAAGGAAGGAGCAGAGGGAGAGATAGCACATTGCATGGGGTGAGGATCGGGTCTTGGGAGGAGGGCTGTCCGAGCCTGCTGGCCTCCTGATTTGCCAAGATGTAGAAGTCCACTGCCAATCCTGGGCCCCATGCACACCAGTCCCAGCACTGCAGTGCACAACAAAGGGCGCAGCCATCTTGGAATGGCATTTTAGCAAAGGATTGAAATGAGCGCATACGTAAAGAACAACGAAACTGAGCGTTATTAGGCTCAATAAAGTACATTAGGTACAATAAAGTAGTCAGAGGAGGATGAAGGTCAAGTCCATTTGAAGAAAATGTACCTTAATTCCATTGTTTAGCGCAAACGTGCGCCGCTCGCTACAGCACAAGGGGGGTATGCAATGCATAGTGGAGGTGCACCCAATGCACTAGGAGGGCATCAGGTGGAGGAAGGAGAAAGCAGCTGTATGTCAACATTACACCCAACAAGAGCAGGGTAAGCTCTAAGAATAAATATGAAAACAGTGAGTAAGAGCCTATGGACATCGTTATTTGTCATAACCATAGGCTCAATCAAACAAATACTCATTAAGGAATGAATCGGGATACTGTTCCCATTTCCAGCTGTCGAAATTAAATACAAAATCTAGTTCAGGCATTTTTGTGTTGCATCAACAATTTTCTAAGAACTCTGTGGCTCAAGAAATGGATTTGCGTGCCTGTTATAATATCTATAAGGAGTGTTCAAGAGATCCACAGTCCTAATGCAAATCTGCACGTATTAATTAATCTGTTGGTTTTTCGTCCTTCTTCTTTGTCATCGATCGAGTCTGCACATCCTGGAATTCTTCTTCTTGTCTTGCTTGCGAATCGATCGTCAGGGGTGCGTCAGCCTCTCCAATGCAGATTTTAACATCATTAAGATGGATCCATGCTCTTCTGCCTTGAACTTTTACTGCAGAGGGAGTAACGTCCTCTACAATATATGGTCCAACAAATCTAGGTTCATGTCACTTTCTAGTAAAATTGTGAATCATCTCTTTTTCTCCAACAAACAATCCAGGTGCTGATAATAATTTAGAAACTCCGGCTGCTGAATGGTTTTCATATGTGTTCTGAGACCGACCCCCCTAGAGCTTGAGTTGATCTGAAATGACAGAGATACTAGCCGTCATACATGTTAAGTATTCATTTAATTCATTTCCTAACAGTTTTGCAGTACTCTGGGCATTACCTCTACTCCTCAATGGAGGAGTCAAAGGCATTCTCATTCGTCTTCCTGTTACTAACTCATGGGGTGTGAGGTGATGGTCCGAACCAGGCTGATTCCTTAGGGCATATAATAATAAGGGAAGGCAATATAGCCAACTCTTTTTCAGTGTCAATTTAAGCTTGGCAACTCTCTCCTTTAGAAGGCCATTGGGTTTCTCACATATCCTGTTCGCTTGTCAGTGATACGCAGAAGAAAACTTGTGTTTAATATTTAGTAATAACCCTAGTTGTTCAAATACTTCATTAACAAAATGTGGCCCATTATCGGAACTCAGCACTTCACACACACCCCATCTTGGAAAGACTTCACGTACTGAAAACTTCACTGCGCAAGTGGCATCAGGGTGTGTTCAAGGACCTGCTGTGATCCACCTGAAGAAGGGACACTATCAGATACCTATATCCATTACATATTTGCAGCATGTCTACATATTCAATATGTAAATGCTGAAACTGACCATTTGGTCGTGTTATTACTCCTCTAATTGTTCACAGTGTATGCCCAGCTGTAAACCTTTCACATACGATGCAATGTCTAACAGGTTTGGTACAAACCAGTCTTCTGCAACAGATGCAGCGAGACTCTCCCTTGTTACATGCGCAGGGTAGTGCAGCTGTTCAAGCGCTACCTTTAACAATGCAACTGGCATCACTGGCTTTCCCGTACTATCCTGCCACCACAATGCTTCTGTGGAGGACAGAGAACATTCCCTTCGCTTCCATAATTCTTGCTCCTCCTGTGGTGCAATGCCTTGGATTTCTGAGCTCTTGATGAACGGTTAAATCCTTGATTTACCAGCATAATCTTAACCACTTTTCCTTTAACATCTGGAACATCAAAACGTGAAATATCTGGTGCGTATGCAACCCTTTTGGCTTCTGGTGTCCGACTTCAGTCCTGCAAGAAAAAAGTCAGTTTGCTTAGTATGTGCTGCGCATTTAACTATCGCTATGGCTACTGGGAGTTGTAGTGCCTTAATAAGCCTATCCAATAGTGATGCATGCTGCATTGGAGTGCCGTCCACTCGGAGGTAAGCCCTCCTTTGCCAACGTGCTAGCCCTGCATGTACAGTCGACTTCACATAGGCGGAGTCACTGTATATCGTCACTTCCTGTCCTTTGTGTTTTTCACGTGCAGCAACGAGCGCTACTAACTCTTGCGCTGAAAAGTGAGACAGTAGTCTTGCACTTGATACAACCTCAAATTCACTGTTTGCTCTATTCCTCACAACAGCTGCACTAGAATGCTTTTCTCCACTTGTCTGATCAATTTTCAAAGAACCATCAATGAAGAGAATCTCCCCTCCTGACAGTGCATTTTCTTTTACGTGTGGTATGTCATTGTAAAACTCCTCATAGTTCACACAATCATGCACATGCTCACCCTCTGCCACTGGCTCAGCTACAAATGTAACAAAGAAAGTGATGGGTGAAAGGTTCAGAAAGAATCTGAACCACTGGCATTGCTGTGGGCAACCTTCCACACCACCTTTTTTTATCCCACCTGCGCCATTGCATAAGGGTCCAGCCATATGCAAATCAGTCTGGTACGGCCACCAGGCCGAAATATGTTTGGGGTTGCTTGTGTTTCCGTGCAAAGAGGACCTGGCCCAGCAGTTTGGACTGGGCTGCTACCATTGTTGGCCGTACCTGAGTGATTTGATTATGGCTGGATCCCTTTTGAAATGGCGCAAACGGGCACAAAAACGGTGGTGTGGAAGGATGCCCAGAGCAATGCCAGTGGTTCAGATTGATTCGAAACCTTTCACCCATCACTTTTTTGGTTGTCAGCTACAAATGTGTCAGGTTCACTATTTTACATCTGACAATATTAATCGCTGGATTTGATATAATAACTCTGCACACGGAAGCCCTCTGAGATGTCAATGCACACTTAGGTTTCTCTAAAATGGCAAATAAAGCATGCTCTACAAAAAGCCTGTTAGGACAACCCATTACAATGCTTGTAGACTTCTCAATTGCGAACGCAACAGCTGGCAATGACTGTTAGCACGGAAAATGCCCTTTCATGACAGGGTCTAAAATCCCACTGTAATATGCCAGAGGTTTGGAGCCTAATGTAGTTATGAAGTTCTCTGTGTTAGTAGTACTGCTGTCATAACTGTCCCATTAGTGTGTGAAAATAAGAAAAATTCTTCAGCATAATTGGTGTTAGGCAAGATTGTATGCAGTGCCCAGTGGGAGACTGCACCAGCCTTGTCCTCTTGGCAATAGTTAACTTGTCACGCACTCCACACACTCACCCCTCAGTGTTCCTAGTGTTCCCCTTGCCTGTACTCAGACCTCCGCCCCATCCCGTCCTCTTGCCCGGTTCCAGGACTCACTTGTGCTTTCCTCGAGTCGCCATGTGCCACCGCGCATCGTTCCACATGCTGCCTATTCGCGGAGACGCCCATTTCATTGGCGTGTCCCTTGGCGATTGCGAAACCGGCTTCTTCCGCGTCACATGACCAGCATCTCCCCCTCACGTGTATCTAAGTTACGCTCACGTGATGCGGTTGCGACTCATGTGACTGGAAGGTAATAGGCAGCACCAGTATTTAAACAGCCGCATCGCAACACTTCGGTGCTTCACAGCTGTTTATTTGGACACCTGTTCTGCGCTACACTTATTCCTTCGGATTACTTGGACACTGACCTCGGATTACACTACGGACTGCTATCAAATTTCCCCTGTCTTCTGGCTTTTCCTTCATTGGATTCCTTGTTACGAATCACAGACTGCCTTCTGGACATTCTACTTACTTAACCCTTTGGTACTACGTTCCCCTCAGCTTCCTTGTCTGGATTTTGGCATCAGGTGGGCGCGGCACACAAAGCTCAGTGTCTTCTGCTGCCCTGCAAAAGGAAACAGCCTTGCTGGGACCCGGAACCTCCTCTAAAGGTGCAGCAGATACACCACGGCCACTCATTGGTAAGACCGTTCCACTTCCTTGTTGTCTGGTTTGTTATTGCTGTCTTAGGCTTGTTACTTAACCAGTGCTTTCTTTACAGTGGTTTGGGGTTCCCAGAGGTCCACGGTTCCCAACGATCATCTCCCACCTGTGGCCTCAAAGGTTGCACAGAGAGTGATTTAGATTCTCTCTGTGCGGCACTTGTGGACAGAAGACTCTTCTGACTACACGACAGTCAAGACACAACAGACTGTGAAGCCATCCTGTCGTGTAGTTAATGGAGGGAGCCGCGGATGACCCCTTGGCCACTATGGTCCAAGCCATAACCGTGTTACGTCAGATATGGCCGCAGAAAACACTGCCATTCACCAACGTTTAGACAACCTCCAAAGCACTAGACACCCCCTGCCTCCAGATGCTGATTTTGGGGATGCTTCACCAGTGTCACCAGCCCCACACCCTGTCCAGCCTCCTGTTCCAACCCCTCCGAATCCCATACCCGTGGTACTCCCATCTCCTTTTCCATTGGCTGCCCCCGAGAGGTTTCATGGGGATCCTAGTAAGTTTAGAACTTTCTTGAATCAATGCAAACTGCATTTCTTGTGTAGGCCCCAAGCTTTTTCAGACTCAACCACTAAAGCAGCATTCACCCTCTCACATCTAGCCGGTACAGCCGCTGCCTGGGCTAACCCGCTCCTGGAAAATGATAACCCAGCACTTTATGATTTTGATTTACTGGTCACGGAAATGTCCCGGGTGTTTGACACTCGTCACAAGGTCGGGTCCCAAGATCTGGAACTCCTGGAACTGGGACAAGGGAGAGGGTCCTTAATCGAGTATATAACAAAGTTCAATCAGCTTGCAGCCGAGACCTCTTGGCCTGAAAGTAAAAAGGCTGTTGTGTTTTATAGAGGCCTAAACAACGCTATGAAGGACGCTCTTGCTGTTGTTCCCTCCTTGTCAACCTCTTAACAAGACTTAGTTGACCTAACCCTACAGTTGGACGCCAGGCGTTCTGAACGCAGGGCTGAGGCCGGTTTTGCTCATATGTCAAACCCATCTGTCACCTCTGCTGCCCTCGACACCAGTCACGAACCCATGTAGATTGGGGGCATAAGGAGCCCGATCACACCCATAGAAAGGGAACGCAGGAGGGTGGACAATGCATGCTATTATTGCGGTCTAACTGGTCATTTCGTGAAGGAGTGTCCCCGTCGGCCAAAGCTCAAGTCTTCGGGTTTTCGCAGTGCTCGGCCCTAGAACCGGGGGGTGGGTTGAGTACTTCTTGTTACACCCCGAACCCTATTCCTGCATTCGGTTGCATCAGGCCCATACATGTACAGGCTATTCTTCAACCCACAACTGATGTCTCACACCCGGTTACTATTATCATCGACTCTGGGGCCACGGGTAATTATATTGACATCGCGCTTGCTCAAACCCTGAAACTACCCCTTCTAACTAAAACCAGGCCAGAACCAGTGCAGGCAGTCGATGGTACATCTCTGATTTCTGGGCCCATCAAACAGCAGACAGCCCCAATGCTCCTGACCATACAGGCTATACACAAGGAAACCTTGAGCTTTGATCTCATCTCGATGCCCCAGTTTGGCTTAATATTGGGGATACCTTAGCTCCAGGAGCACAATCCGTTAATAGATTGGAAAGCAGGTTCTGTGTACTTCGAATCTGATCTCTGCCAAAACTATTGTCTACTAGCAACCACTAGCAACAACACACCCGCTCAGGCTTTGGGGGCCATTGCTCACTTGACCATAGAGGATTCTACGATTCCCCCAACAGAACAACATATAGTAGGACTGATCTCCACACTTGTTCCCACCCAATACCAGGATTACACAGGGGTGTTTGATCGTGGTTCATCTGAAGTACTTCCCCCACACCGTCCTTACGACTGCCCAATAGACTTGGTTCCAGGTAGTGCTATTCCCACAGGCCGGATTTATTCTCTCTCTCCTATAGAAGACGTAGCCCTGAAGGATTACATCCAAAAGTCCCTCCGCCTAGGCCATATACGTCCTTCCACTTCCCCAGCAGCTAGCCCCATCTTCTTCGTCCCCAAAAAGGAGGGCGATTTGCGGCAGTGCGTGGACTATCGCCGGCTTAATGCCATCACAAAAAAAGACTGCTACCCCATTCCTCTAATCACACCTCTGCTAGACCGCCTCACACACGCAACTGTCTTCAGTAAACTGGATCTCCGTGGTGCTTACAATCTAGTCTGTGTGCGCCCTGGAGACGAATGCAAGACTGCCTTTTGCACCCGCTACGGGTTGTATGAATATACGGTCATGCCATTCGGTCTATGCAATGCACCGGCCACATTCCAGAGATTCTTGAATGACATATTTTCCGATATCCTGGACGTGTTTGTTGTGGTCTACCTAGACGACATTTTGATTTTTTCCCAGAACATGAAGGAACACGTACAACATGTTCGAGAAGTGCTTTCTCGTCTACAAAGACACTCCTTGTTTGCCAAACCCGAGAAATGCCAGTTCCATGCAGACTCTGTGGAGTTCCTCAGTTTTCATATCACGTCCGGGAGGTTGGCCATGAATTCATCCAAGGTGCGGGCGGTGTTGGACTAGCCGGTCCCCAAAACCCTGAAGGCACTTCAGTCTTTTCTTGGCTTTGCTAATTTCTATAGGCGTTTTATCCCTGGGTTCTCGTCTCTAGTGGCGCCCCTTACTTCTTTGACGAGTCCTTGCACTCCCTTCCTGTGGACGGAGTCACACCAACGTGCCTTCGAGGCTCTCAAAACGGCCTTCACTACCGCCCCTTTCCTACAACACCCAGACCCAGAATTACCGTTCACTGTGGAGGCTGACGCCTCTTCCTTCGACTTGGGTGCGGTTTTGTCACAGACTTGCTCTGCCACCGGTCGTCTTCACCCCGTGGCCTTTCACTCCCGCAAATTCACTGATGCCGAGTTCCACTACACTGTGACCGAAAAAGAATTGCTGGCTGTCATGGATGCTTTCCGTGTTTGGCAGCCCCCTCTCTTGGGTGCTTAGCACCGGGTCACGGTTTATTCAGATCATCAGAACCTGCAGGATCTAGCATCCTTGCAATGTATCAACAGCAGGCAGGTCAGATGGCATTTATTCTTTGCAGCTTTTGATTTTGTTATCAAGCATCGCTCGGGTTCAATCCAAGGCAAGGCCGATGCATTGTCGCGTTCCCCTGGGGGGGGGTGGCCTTGCCAGTGTTTTCCGGATACTCTTCTGGATGTCGGCAAAGTAGTTTGTTTGTGTACACTGACCTTGCCTTTACTCGAAGCTGTTCAGAGCTGGGTCACCCTACACCCAGACCAGTTGTCTGAATGGGATCCTGTGATTCATGATGGACTGCCCTTTGTCTCCGATCGCTTATTCTTGCCCACTGCAGACACCCGCAACATGGCCTTGGAGTGGTCCCACAACCCTGTTCATGGACATCCCGGCCAGAAACGCTAGTTGGCGTTACTGAAACGATGGTGATGGTGGCCGTCCATGAAGAGGGACGTGGAATGTTATGTCAACACCTATGCAGTTTGTGCACAATGTAAACATTGTAGGGGTTGCCCTGTGGGTCTCCTGTTTCCTTTACCTGTCCCTCCCAGGCCCTGGCACACCCTGACCATGGATTTCATCACCGGTTTGCCCCGGGTCCAGGGCTTTGATACCTTGTGGGTGGTCATTGTTTCCTTTTCTAAGATGGCTCGTTTCATTCCCTGCAAGGGCATTCCCTCTGCTCCTACACTGGCCAGGCTGTTCTTTGAGAACGTTTTTTGTCTCTTCGGGCTTCCTTCGGTTCTCATTTCGAATAGGGGTTCCCAATTTACATCACGCTTTTGGCGTGCTCTGACCAAACTACTTGGTATGGATGTCCGCTTCTCCTCAGCATATCACCCTGAGACGGACGGCCAGACCGAAAGGCTCAACCAGACCTTGGAGCAGTATCTACGCTGTCTAACCTTGCAGATGCAAACATCCTGGTTGTGCAGTTTGAATACAACAACGCTGTGCATTCCTCCACAGGTTTCTCCCCCTTCTATGTCCTGTATGGTCAGCACCCCTGTGATTTTCCCTTTGCGGACCTACCATCCTCTGTCAACCCGGCTGCCGCTGCTTGTGTTAGGGACCTGTCCTCCATCCATGCGCAGGTCTCGACCCACCTCGTCAAGGCACAAGCATCCATGAAGGCACAGGCGGATAGGAAATAGGTGATGGCCCTGTTGTATTCCGTGGGGTCCCGTGTCTGGTTGTCTACTCGTCACTTACGGCTGGTGGGTTGCCGCAAGCTTTTGCCTCATTTTGTAGGACCCTGTGTAGTCACCCGAGTTATCAACCCTGTGATCTATCGTCTTGCACTCCCGGGATCCTGGTGGCCTCACCCAGTTTTCCATGTCTCCCTGCTCAAGCCCTGTCCCGCTCCTACGTGGCTTTGTGTGCCTGTGGCTCCGGTGTCTCTGTACGCCCCGGATGTGTTCGAAATCTCTGCTATCCTGGGCTCACGTGTCTGTAGGGGTTGTCTTCAGTACCTTGTGGACTGGTCGGGGTATGGACCAGAGGAAAGGTCCTGGGTCCCTGCTGTTGATGTCCATGCCCCCGCCTGGTGGCACGGTTCCATAGGGACAATCCTTCATGCCCACAGGGTCGTGGGCCTTTGGGTGGAGGATCTGTCACGCACTCCACACACTCACCCATCAGTGTTCCTAGTGCTCCCCTTGCCCGTCCTCGCACCGCCGCCCTATCCCGTCCTCTTGCCCGGTTCCGGGACTCACTTGTGCTTTCCTGGAGTCCCCATGTGCCACCGCGCATGGTTCGACATGCTGCCTATTCGCGGAGACGCCCATTCCATTGGTGTGTCCCTTGGCGATTGAAAGACCGGCTTCTTCCGTGTCACATGACCAGCATCTCCCTCTCACGTGTTTCTAAGTTACACTCACGTGATGCGGTTGCGACTCATGTGACCGGAAGGTAATAGGCAGCGCCGGTATTTAAACAGCCGCATCGCAACACTTTGTTGCTTCACATCTGTTTATTTGGACACCTGTTCGGCGCTACACTTATTCCTTCGGATTACTTGGACACTGACCTCGGATTACACTACAGACTTCTACCGGATTTCCCCTGGCTTCTGGCTTTTGCTTCATTGGATTCCTTGTTACGATTCACAGACTGCCTTCTGGACATTCTACTTACTTAACCCTTTGGTACTACTTTCCGCTCAGCTTCCTTGTCCGGATTTTGGCATCAGGTGGGCCCGGCACACGCAACTCAGTGTCTTCTACTGCCCTGCAAAAGGAAACAGCCTTGCTGGGTCCCGGAACCTCCTCTAGAGGTGCAGCAGATACACAACGGCCACTTATTGGTAAGACCGTTCCACATCCTTGTTGTCTGGCTTGTTATTGTTGTCTTAGGCTTGTTACTTAACCGGTGCTTTCTTTACAGTGGTTCGGGGTTCCCAGAGGTCCACGGTTCCGGAAGATCATCTCCCACCTGTGGCCTCAAAGGTTGTACAGAGAGTGATTTAGATTCTCTCTGTGCGGCACTTGTGGACAGAGGACTCTTCTGGCTACACGACAGTCAAGACACAACATAACCCAACCTTTGGTAAAGGCATGTACTACACAAGTTTGTGGATTGACTGAGCAGCCAGGCTTATCTCAAAAGGGGTCAATGTGAGCTGTAAGGTTGTAACGCAGAGTTTCACAGCGACAGTTATTCAAATAAACACTTATACACCAGGTTTCTTGATAAAACAATTATTAATTTATTTAACTTTAATTTGAATAAGCCTTCTTTAGAATGGAGCAAAACATGTAAAACTCTCATGGCCACTGGCCAGGAACCACAGACCCCACAACATAGAGGATCCAGTCGGACCGAGGCCTATGGCGCCAGGCTCATGAATAAGTGTGCATGGCACACTTTTATTTTTGTGCAAGGTGCTTGTTTCCCCTGCAGGGGCCTCTATGTGCATCCAGCTCGGGTGTGGCCTTGAGAGAGAGCTGGGCTGCACATGCAGCATCCTCTAAGAGTGGCAGGGTGGTGCCATGAGTCAGAGCTAATAGGCGTGGCTGGAGCCAGACTATTTAAGCCTGCCCCGCCTGCATGCAAGCAATTTGCGTTAATCTGCTTATGGCAGCATAGCGCTCACCGCCGCCTGATCGCATCCTTACCTGTTTCCAGCTACTGCAGCCTGAGCCCAGCCAAAGCACTTACCCGGAAGTCATCTTACGGCCAGCATCATCGCAGACCCAGGCATCCATCATCCGCCGGCAGAAGTCCGGATAGCAGCACTCCAGTCCGACGCTGCCACAGATGGTACCTGCAAGAGAAAAAGGCAAAGACAAGGTTAGAAATCGCTAATATATTACACTTAAGGTCGCGCTTAGACAAATCCTCACGCTTGACCTTAAACTAATACTCACCATCTGTTGGACCATTGTGGACTCCATTCTCTTCCCTTTTGGTCTCGCCTTTACACCACAACTACCGCTGGGCCACATATCACCTATTGGGAGAAAGCGGAAGAAAGACATTATAAAAGGATACAGACAATAATCAAGGAAATACATAACAGGATACGGACAATAATCAAGGAAAGACATTATTAAAATGATACTTACCTTAAGGAGTGTTTCAGCCACAGCCGGTCTGGGCTGCCATGCACATGAACCAGTGAAGGAACTTGGTCCAGCAAAAGCGCCCCAGCAGTGAGAAGCAGGACGGAGAGCTCTCCATCATCAATAAACAGGTGAGACTATTTGGGTCGGCGCATGCCCACCACATTCTGGGGAGAACGGTTAGAGGGACACAGCAGTCATATCGCAGCATTCTCACAACCTCTCATATCCTCGCAGGGGCTGTGCCAACAACCAGAGCAGCCCACAGCACACGAGCAGGGGAAGAAGCCTGACAAATGGAAGCTATTTCGATGGAGGGCTGCAACCGTGTCCCAACGTCCCTGCAGAGACTAGGTGAATATAACAAAAACTTCAATAAAATATACTTCAAAACACACTCTTAGTTTCTCTAATCAGATGATACCCATTGGGATGACACAAAAACACTTCCTACACCCTCAGGTGACTTAAATAGCTAGGACACTGTGGACATTAACTTATCACTGGTACATTTAGAGCAATACTGAGTTTGGTGCAAAGGATAGATATGGGAATAAGACAAAGGTTAACAAATAATTCATCAACTGGTAACTACTCTTTGAACCCTTCAATGCAAAGTAAATCAGAGGTAAGAAGAGTCTCTCAGGGAGCCAGGACAGCCAATGTTAGTTCAGCAAAGCCTAGTGGAGCTGGAGATCTTCTTGCAGGTAAGTCAAAGTCTTGCACAATGTTTTTAGAAAAGTGTGTAGAAATGAAATCACTGAAGGGCCACAAGCTGGGAGGCTTGTGAGGGGCAAAGCTGCAAGCAACGCTTGCAGGGCAACCGAGACAAGTCTCAACTGAGAAGTAGTAAGGTTACACGACAAGAGATAAGTCCTCTTAGTTTTACAGTACATTTGGTTAGAAGAAAAACTGCTTCCGGCTTCATCAGTCCTGCGTCAAGGGAGTCTGGAGGGTCTTCCAGGAGCTCGGTCCGACATAAAAGCGATGCACTCAGTCTCGTGTTCTTCTCTCTGGCACTTCGGTTCCTGCAGCAGCAATGTAGGTACAGCCAGCTCCGAGAGGATGTCCAGATGAGTTCACTTTGGGGTTGATTGGTCCCACTAGCCCAAGGGGAGAAGTCATCCGTTGCAGGGCTTCTCTAGTTGAGGTGAATTTGGAGCTTCAGCAATGCAGTAGGGCTTAACCGGGCAAACCAACGGTCCAGGAGTTGCAGCAAGCGACTCTTCTAAGTTCTTCTTCGGATTCTTTTGTCCAGTGGTCGACTCTGCCTTCCAAGCAAAAAGCCTCGCCTTTTATGCAGGTTTCTCCCATTCATTCACAGCCTAGCTGTCACTGACACAGCAGGGTGGCTGTCCTCCAATGACAGCCAGCCGGCCAATCAACTTTGGGTGTATTCCTGTAACCAAGGGATTAAGCACAGGGAGTTTTGGGCACCTCCCTCACTTCCTGCCCCTACCAGACACGCTGGAGCCAGAGGCGGGCTTCACAAGTGAATCACGCCAAAGACAAAATGAACAAAGGGACTAAACCTGGTTTGGCACGCAGAGTAAATCTCAAGAAGGACCTTTCCAGCAAGAAATGGCAAAAAAAGAAGACCGGCCATTTTGCCGAAACCTGGGATCCCTTTTCACATGGTCAGTTGGCCCACAAGCCTAACATTTACCAACTGTTTTCTAGAATTGGGGCTTCCGCTTACCTCCCTCTGCTTTAGCACCAGACGTTTCACTAGACTGGCCTGGTTTCCTATGTGGCTTACACTTCTTAAGTTTGTGGCCCTCTTTTGGGTGGTTGGACCTAGAATTATCTTTGTCATCTTTCTTGTGCTGTTTCCCCTCATCCTTTTTGTTAGCGGCCCCAGAATCCATGTGAATGGCCCTGTTGGCAACCCACAAGTCAGCAGTGTTTGCTAGCTTCTTGGGATCAATCTCTTTTGAGTCAGCCAAGTGCTGTCTCAGCTCAGGAGAGCAGGCATCAAAAATAGATTCCAACAAAAACAGATTTCTCATTCCTTCAAAAGAGTTCACTCTGTAACCGTTAATCCATCCATCTAAGTTTTTTAAACATTCACACACCCAGGTAGCCCAAGGGGTACCATCAGTCTTTCCTAGGGTCCTAAACCTCTTATTGTACTGCGAATGCGTTTTCCCAAATCTGGCTTTCAAAGCCAGCTTCACATTCTCATTCTGTTGTCTTTCAAGTTCCCCCACCTCCATAACAGCATCAGTTGCAACCTGGGGAAGCCTAGACAAAAGCCAAGGAATCTGCTGATTCCCTGTGAGACCCTGCACCCCACGATTGTATTCAAAATCATTCAACCAACCCAAAATATCAAGTTTCACATCATACACACTCACTGCTTCGTTAGGCAGGCAAGGCCTCTTGGGACTGGAAGACATAGAGGACTCTGGGAGAGAAACATGTTCAAGAGACAATCTTTTCATTTCAAGAGCATGTTGCATTTCCAATTCCCTGAGTTTAATGTCCTGATGCTTCGCTTCAGCTTGCAACCTTTAAATTCCAATTCAAGTCCCATCTTCTCAAGAGACACATATTCCGGACTGAGTGATGGACCTTGTGGGGTCCCAGTGGACATAGGTTGAGGCAGAAGGGCCTGCTGAGGTAAAGATGGGCTCATATGCTGGGACTCCTCTCCCTCCTCTGACTCTTTTAAGACATTAGAGTTAGACTCTGAACTATCATCCTCCTTACCAATTTCAACATTTCCTGGGTTAGTAGGTGTGACAGGTCTACTACCCAAACGTTGGTGATTCAACAACCTTGTAATCAATTAATTTTCCTTTCCTTTAACAGGGAGATTCCTGATCTTACACATTTCTTTCAGTTGTTCTATTGTTAAAATGATCAGGGCTTCCTGACTGAAGATATCCATATTTGGCATGTTGCAATTGCTGTTCTAGTGGAACTTAGCCATGTGAAGGTTTTTAGTTGAACAAAAGCAAAGCAACTACTCAATGTAATAACTCTACAATAGGTCCTCACCACCTGCCACCAGTGTTAGGAAAGATTGTATGTAGTACCCTGTGGGAGACTGCATCAGCCTTATCCTCTTGGCAATAGTTAACCCAACCTTTGGTAAAAGCATCTACTACACAAGTTGGTAGAGTGACTGGGCAGCCAGGCTTATCTCAGAGAGGTGTCAATGTGAGCTTTAAGGTTGTAACACAGAGTTTCACAGTGACAGTTATTCAAATAAACACTGATAAACAAGGTTTCCTGATAAAACTATTATTAATTTATTGAACATTCAGTTGAATAAGCCTTCTTTAGAAGGGAGCAAAACATGTAAAATATACTTCAAAACACACTCTTAGTTTCTCTACTCAGATGATACCCATTGGGGATGGCACACAGGCACTTCCTACACCCTCAGGTGACTTAAATAGCTAGGACACTGTGGACATTGATTTATCATTGGTACATTTAGAGCAATACTGAGTTGGTGCAAAAGGTTAGATATGGGAATGAAACAAAGGTTAACAAATAATTCATAAACTGGTAAGTACTCTTTGAACCCGCCAATGCAAAGTAAATTAACCCTTTCCTGGGGGAAAGACAAAAGCACAAAGTAGAGGTAAGAAGAGTCTCTCAGGGAGCCAGGACAGCCAATGTTAGTTGAGCAAAGTCTAGGGAAGCTGGAGATCTTCTTGCAGGTAAGTAAATGTCTTTCACAATGTTTTTAGAAACGTTTGTAGAAATGAAATCACTGAAGGGCCACAAGCTGGGAGGCTTGTGAGGGGCAAAGCGGCAAGCAACTCTGCAAGGGCTACCAAGACAAGTCTCAACTGAGAACCAGCAAGGCTACACAACAAGAGGAATGTCCTCTTAGGTTCACAGTACATTTGGTTAGAAGAAAAACTGCTTCCAGCTGGCTTCTGTTCCTATGTAGGTCTGCTGATCCTGTGTTCCTGGGCCTCAGTCGTGGGGACAAGAGAGGGGACGTCTGGGGACTCCTGCACTACAAATGGAAGTTCAGCGGTAGCAATGGGCAGACTTCAGATCAGCTGCACTTTAAAAAAAAATGTTTTGCTGATCAAACAACTTTACAATTACTTTACTTTAACTTTAAAAAAAGAGAAAGATAGAAAATGCAATTCAATGTAAACTTACACAAAACAAAACAGGACTTTCTTATTAAAACTAATATGTTCAACCCTGTTTAAAAAAAAGAATCCATCATTTACATTTCACTTTTGGATATGAACTATATATATCTACAGAATCATAAAACAAATCAATTTGTTTGGGACATGAGAATACAAGGAATTATTTTAGAAAATTGACCACCGCAATACAGATAGGCATTCCGTGTGCATGAAGGAAAAAATCCCATATTTCATTGTCATTCAATGTGGTGAAATTCTTGGAATATTTACATAAATGTAGTTTTCAGCTACTTGCCACCGCTGGGCATTCTAATATTAATGCCATAAGGTCTCTTTCTGATTGGCGTTCTCACAAAATCTACAGGCATTACATATTTCACTGAGAAGTTTTCGTTTTGCTAACACTTCTTTAGTTGGCCGTAAGTCTAGCCTAAAACGTAAGAAATCCAATCTTACAGAGACTGACGGAGACAAAAGCGAATATGGCTCACATAGTCCAAGTTTTTTTATCTATGCATTGATTATTTCCATAGGTTTTGTATGCCCGACACTGCTATGGATCCAGTCCCGCAAATACACTTTTTTCTTAGCTCTCTCTGGATCATCCAAGAGAGTGGTCAACGAGAGGTCAGCCAGGGTCATGATATCAAATACCTGATCACGCCATTGTGCGGCTAACCTCTGACTAGATGTTAAGAGATATTGACCTATCGATCAAAGCAAAGTTTTAGAGTTTTTAGCCAGAATGAACTTTCGAAACAAGGCGCACTGTCGCCACTGGAAGATGGCATTTAAAGAGGTAAGGCCAATCTCTATGCGTGCTATTGGAATGCATTGAGGTAAACTTAAGATCGATCGCGAGTATTTACCTTCCAGCCTTTGTAAATGTATATGTTTAGTTTTAAGCCATGTTTCCATGCATATAATAAAATAGAGACTGTCTTGGCTTTATAGTACGAACCTGCTGATTTTATGGAGAATTTTCTATATTTTCTTAACAATAGCTTTGTTTGAGAGATGGCTATCACCAATTTAGCTTCCATTGACTGTACATGCACTCTGTCTAGGTCCACAATTTCAAGCTAAGAATTTAGCAAGGTCCATTTCAATTTGTTACGCTTCACGTGTTTGGCATTGCAAATCATAAACTTAGAGACTTTTTGGTGTTGACCGTTAGCTGGTTTTCATCTAGATAGATCGATAGAGCTTGTAGTAGATTGTGCAGTCCTATTGGAGTCTTTGAAAGCAACACCAGGTCATCAGCATAGAGTAGTGCCATTACCTTCTCAGACCCCACTCCTGGAGCATCCGCGATTACCTGGCTAAATGCTTCTGAAATATCATGGAGGAAGAAGTTGAAGAGAGCTGAGTCCTTGCCTCAGTCCCCTTGTAGTGTTCACTACTGTAGAGAGCGTCCCCTGGTTGTTTAGCCTAATCTGAAGCGATGTATTAGTGTGCAGTTCATTAATAATATCGATAATAGTAGCAGGACAATTTGCTGATTGCAGTTTGCTAATCAGAATTTGCCCTCAAATTGAATCAAATACTGCATTGAAATTGATGAAGGCCAAATATAATGGTCTTCCGGTGGCATGATGCTAGTGTTTGATTGTATACAGAGTTGTGAGATTTACTGCCATGCCCATACCGGCTATAAAGCCAGTCTGATGAGGATCTTGCTTATTCTTGACACAATGTCCACTTATTGAAGTCTTGTAATACAAATCGTGTATAGATTTTTCCTGCAACATCCAGAAGCGAAATGGGTCTATAGTTCCCAGCTTTTGCTCTATCTCCTTTTTTGTAGATTGGGAGGACTATAGCCTTGCGCCATGTAGATGGTATATGTCTTTTTGCAGCGACATTGGCAAATACCTGTGCCAGAATCAATGCCCAGCTGTGTGGATGAGTCTTCAACATCTGGTTGCTTAGTCCATTTGGTCCAGGGGCTCTTGAAATGCTTGATCTTTTAATAAAAAGTTCATTATCTTCTACTGTCATGTCCATGTACCATGGAGTATGAAACGTTGGTCTATTCTCAACTAGAAGCCATGTAAAATTGTCGTAAAGTGCAGAAAAATGCTCTACCCATTCTTGTTCTGGGACGCCATTTATCTGCATGTGTGCACAAGAAGTTCCAGCCGCTTGATTGAGCATGTTCTAAATGAACGCCGTGTTCTTAGTTGAGATAATACGTAAAAAATTCTCTCCATCTTGCTGGAATCTGAAGGCTTGTTGCAAGCAAGTCCAATTTCTATATTGCATTTTGCTGAACGAAGGGCAGCCATTCTTTCCTCTGGCGACAAGTTGCGGCATGCTTTCTTCTTTCGACGTAATTCTGCTTTCTTGTCCCTTTGAGCTATGTCAAAGCCATATCTCTTCTGTGATTTTATAAATGTTTGCTCCTTTTTTTTAGAGAACACAATGAAGAGAGGGAGTGATGTGTCATAGGTCAAGTTCCCGCACACATGATCATTGTTTATTAACAAGGTCCTCAATTCTGACAAGTTCTCTTTGTTCCATATATATCAATTAGTTGCAGTATTCTGGGTGAGCTGTGGAGTGTAGTATGTTCTTTCCTCCACTCAGTTTTCCACTCCCTAGAACCATTGTAGCACTAGTAAGTTGTGGTCACGAACTACTTGCTTTATGATTTCAAATGTGTCGACCATATTTTACAGCTTCTTATCTAAGCATATATAGTCGATGATACTACTCACAGACCCTCTAGACCATGTGAGACGAGGCGGCACATCTCCAGGCAAGGAGCCATTTGCCATCAAGAGGCCTCTCTATTCCATCAATGAACTCCATGTCACTTGAGGTTCAACCACTTTAGTCTTGTCACCCATGCATCTCAAGTTTAAATCTCCAGTGATAATTGTATATGAAATTGAGGGCTCTGCCGAAACTGTATCCAACAGGAGTCGTAGGTCACGAAAGAAAATAATGTCTGACATGGCAGCCGGATTCCTATATAGATTAAGTAATGCGTTAGCCCTATCATGAAAGAATATTTTCACGAGTTGCATAAAATTATTTGGAGTGACCCATTCCTGAATAGTACATTCTGAACTTGTTTTAATAGCGACCATAAATCCAGAAGTTGGATGGCCTTTCTGACCCACCATGGCTTTAAGAAACACAATATCATGATCATCCCATGTTGGTTTACTGAGGAGCCACGTCTCCTGTAGTGCAATAATGTCATATTCATTAATAAAGGTTTGATTGCTATGACTAAGGTGCGTGTGTCCTCGGGTATTCCTGCTAGCTAGTTTGATAGAGTGTTTCTGTGAACTCCTTAAGGATTTGATAGCTGAATCTTGAATGCATAGTCATGCATTAGAAGTGTTCAGAGTTTTAAATGGAATTGACTTTGAGCAAGCACATCCACATTCATTACCAAGAATGCACTTGTTTTTTAGAACTTCCATTTCCGATAAATCTTGCAATACCGTGAAGCCAATGGTGTGCAGTTCTGCTTTAGCTAGCCAGATAGTATTCAGAGGTACTCCAGAGGGTATCCACAGTCTTACGGTCGTGGGGTTATATACATCTGGAAATTCAACTTGTACTATATCCCCTGTTGTAACGTCTTCCAACCTGGGAATGTCTTCAAAAATGCTTAGAATAGTAGAACTAATCAAGGTATATTGTTGAAATGGTGTGGCTCGACAACTCATAATCAGCGTGTGGATATTCGCACTTTGATGCTTATTCTTTTTTTCCTCATTGATTAGGCCCTGCTTAAGGGAGGCAGCTATGTCTTTGTGTGGCTGGGATCGTTGGAATATCTTAGGCAAAGGTTTCAGAGCCTGGGTTTTAGTTCCCCAGTCACAATTAGTCACCGAAAATATTCAAAATAGATTTAGGGCACCTACAGTCAGTGAGCGTCCGTGGTTCTCCCTTTTGTGAAGCTACCACTTCAGCCTCTACGCCTAAGCGACTCGATGGCTGCACTGACTAGAGGGACATATAAGCATCGACCGCTTCCCTAATTTCTTTCCTTCGACCTTCTTGCGCTTGCATCCCGGCATTCCTTTCCGCAATGTGTGTATTAGTTACATTTGCAGGCTTGGATGGAAGTGCATTTGGCTGATTTCCTTTTTTTTTAATCAGATATAATTTCTGCCCCTGAGTCGTCCAGCGGTTGATGAGAAATATTAAAATTACTGCTTTGCTTGTGCTCTATATTTTTCTCTTTCCTAAGAGCTTTATATTTCTGCACCACCGTGGCACTTGCTTTTGATGCATGTTTTTGTGACGCAACAAGAGTGTTAATAAATTGTTTCGATGAGCCTTTTGTGTTGCCTCCTAGATTTTTCATATTTATGGATTTCTTGACTTGTACTTTGTCCACCGCTTTGGTGGCTGTTTGCTTTTTTGGTTGTATTGAACCATTATTCACCTGAAATATATCAAAGACTGGTTGCGCCGTTATAGCATTTGGTACAGCTTTTGATGTGTGCATCTCCACACTAGGTATTTTTTGAGATTCTTCCTCAATGGGACTAATGACCACATCAAAACTTGGCAAGACTGGCATTTTATCTACCGTAGAGTGAGGCATATTTTCTTTCCATGCCGCATCTGTTTGCACCCCCCTGTTCGAGGTCATAGTTTTTTTCAAATTTATTAGATCATTTTGTGCAGTCCACTTTGTTCATTGTTCAATTTGTAGCGCTACGATGGAAAGCTTTGCATTCAGCGTTTCGAGCAAATGGCTCAAAGTGGTTAAAGCCGTGTTAATTGCAGTTGATGTAATTTGCAATAAGGTTTGTGAATTAGAATCCATTAGTTCTTTTTGTGGAACATTAGATCTTCTTGGTGTGGGCGCTACGAATGAAATGGAAACATTAGATAATTGGGAACTAGCATACTCCGAGATTGATTCGGAATTTGGTAAATTAGACGAAATGGCTTCGTCAGACAAACTAGCATGTAGAGAGAGATCAGCTATTGAGGACTCTACCAGATCAACAATGGAGCTGTGCCTTCCGTTCTTTGGTGTGGAAGTACTAATGCTCTGCTCCGGTGTTTGATTAGCATGTGTAATGTCGACTGAGCCGTCTACCCCCCTCATCATGATTTTGCTCTAAGCATGATGTGGAGTTTAAGCTCTTAACATTTGGGGTCCTCTTCGGCCTTTGTGGCCCATTTATTAAACAATTAGGAACACCAATAACTTTGTTACATTTTTCGTGGCTTTGTCTAGGAATCACCCTTCCTGTGTCTACATTAGCCACTACGTACAGCCTTACCCTCTTTTGCCAGTTCAGATGGAATGCAATAAGTTCGTATGTCATACCCCAGTCTATTTTTAGCAACAACTGGCGTCAGTGTTATGGATTTTGTTGATGTACGCCTGCTTGCAAGCAAACTCACTTCTGGCATGTTTGTTTTCAAGGTGTACAACACCCACGACATGCAATTACACAACAGAGAAAAATGAATTAAAATTACACTGTTAAAGCTGAAATTCTCTTACAAACTTACTGTGTAAGATGCCGTGCTAAGACCAAATATACTCCTTCAACAGGCCACCACTTAACGTTGCAAAGTAGACCTATAGAGCATTACAACATTCACAAGTTTCTTTTGTCACACCCCGCAACCATCCACTGACAGCCACAGACAGCAGCCCTTAGCACCAAAGCCCTTTTCACCAAAGCGCGCGCGCAAAATGTGTGTCCATGCAGTATATTGAATTATGGGTGAAGGAGGAGGAGTTGGAAGAAGTTTTCCCGTGATTTCTTCCTGAAACAATGAAAACGACAGTTAAAGTTGCATCGCAACTTTCACAAACCAAACAATGGAGAGTTCTTTCAAAACCCGTACCCGTACCGTAGCAAATTGGGAAAAGTATACGTTATGTCTCCAGCCTGAGCAAAATGGGAACAGCGTCTCCAGCAGCCACAGACAGCAGCCCTTAGCACCAAAACCCTTTTCACCAACTTGCGCGCGCAAAAGCGCATGTCCATGCAGTATATTGAATTATGGGTGAAGGAGGAGGAGTTAGGGACTTAGAGGTTTTCCCGTGATTTCTTCTGTAGCTCCAAATGGGGAAAAGCACATGAAATGCAGAGCGTTATGTCTCCAGCCTGAGCAAAATGGGAACAGCGTCTCCAGCAGCTCCACTTTGCGGTTTCAGCTCTTTGCATCTCTCGCAAACTGCACCACTGCGGTTCTCGGATACCACTATGGACTTTGGTTGCATCTCGGGTCCAGCACTCTGTTGAGGTGGCTCAGGCTTGGTCAGTCCTGCGTCAAGGGAGTCCGGAGGATCTTGCTGGAGCTCGGGTCTAACTTAAAAGTGATGCACTCAGTGTGGTGCACCTCTCCCTGGCACTTTGGTTCCTGCAGCAGCAACGGAAGTACAGCCAGCTCAGAGAGGATGTCCATACGAGTTCACTTTGGGGTTGATTGGTCCCACCAACCCAAGGGGAGAAGCCGTCCGTTGCAGGGCTTCTCTAGTCAAGGCCAATTCAGAGTTTCAGCAATGCAGCAGGGCTTCACCGAGCAAACCAACGGCCCAGGAGTTGCAGCAATCGTCTCTTCCAAGTTCTTCTTTAGATTCCTTCGTCCAGTGGTTGACTCTGCCTTCCAAGGAAAAAGCCTTGCCTTTTATACAGGTTTCTCACATTAATTTGCAGCCTAGCTGTCACTCACACAGCAGGGTGGATGTCCTCCAAGTACAGCCAGCCGACCAATCACCTTTGGGTGCATACCTGTAACCAAGGGGATTAAGCACAGCATGTTTCGGGCACTTCCGCCACTTCCTGCCCCTGCCAGACACGCTGGAGTCATAGCCGGGCTTCACCAGTGAATCCTGACAAAGACAAACTGAACAAAGGGCCCAAACCTGGTTGACACGCAGAGTGAATCTCATGAAGGACCTTTCCAACAAGAAATGGCGAGAAAAGAATTTTGATGCAATGGTCACCCATGGGTTGTCTTACTGCAGCTGCAATTGCAGCCCGCGGTAAAAACACACAATGGTAGAAAAAAGAAAACCACTGCCACCAGCCATTAATTGTAGAAAGGGTAACATAAAAATAAACTAGACGTAGGGAATATTAAGTAACCCCTCCAGCACCATAAGATAGTGTGTGCTGGGTTTAGAAAGTTACAAAATATAAGTAAAGTCCATTTCATTTCACTGCTCTTGGAAACAGTAGTTTCACCAAGAGAAGGTATTTAACCCTTTAGGGAAATCTAAGAGACTTCCCTGTGTGACTCCACCCTCAACAGACTCTCCGCGGTCCAATCAATTGTAATATCAAGACTGGACTATGCTAACCCCCTCTAACTCGGAGTCCACGCATGCCAACTGACTAAATTACAAAGAACACAAAATGTTGCAGCCAAACTGCTACTAGCGCTTGGCCCGAGACACCACATCTCCCCAGCCCTCAAAACTCTGCACTGGCTTCCGGTTGCCCGAAGGGTGACCTTCAAAACCTTATGAATTTCTCACCGAGCACTGCATAAAACCGGACCTCAATATCTTCAAGACAAACTAAAACCCTATCACCCTGCACGTACTCTAAGATCAAGCTCAGCCGGTCTCCTAGTCATACCAAAAACAAACTCAGTCAGGTTAGGCGGATCATCATTCTCTGCCTTGGCCCCCACGCTGTGGAACGCACTCCCTCCCCACATGTGACTCACTGAAGACCTTATGTCTTTCCGCAAATTACTGAAAACTTGGCTCTTCCCCTAAAACCGACCCGAATTCAAACTTACTCAAACTGGATAACAGCATCTCAATGACTTTACCAAATGCTAGATCATAAATAGCAATGCAGCATCAGGATCCGAGCGAGAAATCGGAAACTAATAACCTCTATTGGTTAGCAAAAAAAAGGACAAACAAATTAGAATGAGTAAAAACGATTAAACCTGAGAGTAGATAAAAAGAATAAGTTGTACAAGAGCAGTAAAGTGGCTGAAATTAAGGAAATGGACAAAATAAATGTCACGAACAAGAGGATCAATGTGGACGCGATGAATAAAGTGGATAGCAACAATTCAACTAACCCAAACTACTAGATCTTAAATAACAATAAGACAAATAACAATACAACATCAAGATCGAAGCGAGAAATCGACAACTAATAACCTCTAATGTAAACTAAAAGGACAAACAGAATAGAATGAGTAAAATAGATCAAAGCTGTGAAGTGGATAGAAAAAAAAAATGTACGAAAGCAGTAAAGCGGTTGAAATTAATGAGATGTTGAAATATCTGCAATGGACGAAAGGAATAAAATGGACAAAAGGAATAAAGTGAAGAGGATGGAAAGCTGAATAAAAGAGACGGATGAGTGCACAGACAGATGGCATGGAATGTATGAGGAAAACAAAAGAATGTATGAGTGCATGGTATAAAGGAAAGTACAGAATAGACGATTCAAGTTCATGAGACGGGTGTAGTGCATGGGACAGATGGAGAGCACGGAACGGATCGAGTGCGTACGACAAGTAACATGGGCTGAACCGATAATGCAGGATGAATGAACAAAGCGAGTGGAGCGGATGAAGTCGGTGGTGTGGATAAAGCGTGTAGAGCGGTGAGTGCGTTGAGCGGATGAGTGTGTAGAGCGGATGAGTCTGTAGAACGGATGAGTGCATAGAGCGGATGAGTGCATAGAGCGGATGAGTGGGTAGAGTGGATGTGTGCGTGGAGCGGATGTGTGCGTAGAGCAGGTGAGTGCGTAGAGCGGATGAGTGCGTAGAGCGGATGAGTACGTAGAGCGGATGAGTGCGTAGAGCGGATGAGTGCGTAGAATGAATGAGGGCATGGTGCGGATGTAGGTTGTGATACGGATATAGGGTGTGAGTGGATAATAGAGTGGGGCGGATGTAGGGTGTTGAGCAGATCTAGGGGGTGATGGTGTTGAGCAGATGTAGGGTGTTGAGCGGATCTAGTGGTGCGGGTGCGGAGCGGGTGTAGAGTGTGGAGCGGGTGTAGAGTGCGGAGCGGGTGTAGAGTGCGGAGCGAGGAGCGGGTGCTAAGTGCAGAGCGAGGAGCGGATGTAGAGTGCGGAGCAAAACGGGTGATGTATATGGATGGAACGGGTGATGTATGTGGATGAAACGGGTGATGTATGTGGATGGAACGGGTGAAGTGGTTGGAAGGAATGGGTGTAGTAAGGAGAAGAAACGGATGAAGTGGGTGGTAGGAACGAAGGATGGATCTGGAAGAACGGTGATGTATATAGACGAGACGGGTAAAGTATGTGGATGGAATGGGTGATGTGGATTGATCAAGTGAAAAATGTGGTTGTAACAGAGGAATTATGGGGTTGGAACGGGCGAAGTATGTGAGTGGAAAGGATGAACTGGGTGGAATGGATGAACTGGGTGGAACGGATGAGCTGGTTGGAACAGATGAACTGGGTGGAACGGATGAACTAGGTAGAACGGATGAAGTATATGGATGGAACGGATGAAGTATATCGATGGAACGGATGAAGTATGTGGATGGAACGGGTGAAGTATGTGGTATGTGGATGGAACAGGTGAAATATGTTGATGGGACGGACGAACGGGTGTAGAATGGGTGAAGTGGGTGAAACGGGTGAAATGGTAGAACGGATGAGTAGGTGGATGAACGGGTGATGTGTTGGAACCAGTGAAGTGGGTGAAAGGGGTGAAGTGGATAGAACGTGTGAAATGGGTGGAACCATGGCATGGAAAGGATTGAAGTGCATGGAACTGATTGGAGTACATTGAACGGATTGGGGTGCATGGAACGGAGTGGAGTGCATGGAATGGATTGGAGTGCATGGAACAGAGTGACTTACAGGGAACGGGTTGGAGTGCATTGAAAGGAAGGGTTTTGAGTGCTTGAAACGGTCGTAATGCACAGAACAGTCGGAGTACATGAAACGGATGGAGTACATAGAACTATTGGAGTGGGCTCGATCTCAAGCACCTAGGGTAAACCACCATATCACATCTCCACGCTTATTCTCTACTTTACACCACCACTCAACTAGAGCACAGCGATACTATGACACCATTTGGTATAGCTGTCCTCATACCATCATTCGCCTCATACTACCCATCACCCTAATTAAACACTGCTGGTTACACACCCTCCAGCCTAGGCGTTCTCCTCAGGCCTAACGCAGCCAGAATCGGTCAGGATAAAACCCGCCAGAATTAACACATACTCTTGATATCTCAACCACCACACCTACCGCTAAGAAGCAGCTATCACACGAATGCCATACCAGCTGCACACATAGCCAGTGCTCACACGCACCTTTGACTCTCTCTATTCTCTCTACTGACTTGAACTTCGGTTCCCGAGGGCGTTCAACCTACCAGCGCCTTGAGACCATACCAATGGTACATAAGGCACTATATAAATGCAAAGTAACATAGCACATAACATAACATGTAAAGATGATGCCTATGGAGTTTGTCAGACTCCGAAGTCAAAAGAAACACACAGTCCAAATTACAGAAATCTACATGAGAGAGTGGGGAAAAAGTCTCACTCTCTCCAGGTTAGAAATTAAAAGTCCTAAAGTCCAGCAAAAAGAGCTAGGGGTCTCTGAGGTCAATGGGAATTAGCACATTTCTGAGAAATCTCCCTAACAATTGGGAATTCCTAAAGCGGGAGCCGTACAAATTGCTTTCTTCAACTCTTCAAATCCTTCCTCTCTTTCCTCAGTCCATTCTCTTTTCTCCTTATTCACCTGTGCTTTCTTTAAAGCCTGTAAAAGGGGTATTGTGTGTGAGCTATAGCCAAATACCCATGCTCTCTACATAATCTCAAGAACTGTTGCATCTGCTTTACTGTGTACAGTTTTGTTGTTTTCATAATTGCTTCAGCTCTTTCAGGTTTCACATTCTTTCCCTCATGTGAGATCAACTGGCCTATATACAACACTCCTTCTTGACAATACTGTAATTTCTCTTTATCTACCTTGTATCCCTTGTCTGCAAGGATAGTCATTAATTGAATTGAGTCTTGTCTACACTCATCTCTTGTTATGCTACAAATCAGAATGTCATCTATGTACTGTATCACAGTGCTTTTAAAATCAATATTGCCAAGGTCCATCTGCAGGACTCTATTAAAGATCGACGGAGACTCACAATACCCTTGAGGCAAACAAGTATGTTTCAGTCAAATTTAGCGAAACGTAAAGGAGGTTATATCTTGTAAATCGTTGTACAACGGAACTGAGAAAAACACATTTTTCAAGTAATTCACTGTGAGTTATCGCGCTTCTACTGGCATACTACATAGTATCGTCACCAGATTTGGAACTAAAGGAAACTCAGCCTCTGCAATCTGGTTAATCAGTCTCATATCTTGTATGAATCTCCACAATCCGCCCTTTAATTTCTTCACAGGATACACAGCAGTATTACACAATGTCTTTGATGGTACCAGAATACCTTGCTTCATTAATGCTGAGATAGTCTCAAAAATGCCCTCATCTTCCTCTTGAGAAATTGGATATTGTCTCACTCGAGGTAAAATGTCTCCTGGTTTCAGATTTATGTTAACCTCTCCCACTCCTTTTAATAGTCCTACATCATAAGTGCGTGTATTCCAAATCTTTGTCAAAAAATGCTGGACGCTGTTGCATTATTGCCAATGCGCTGTGGGATCTCCCTTTTCTCTATTCTGATCCAATACATAATGCTCATAAAGAACAGCACTTCATCATCTAATGGATCATCCCTAAACATATCATCATCAGTGATATCAGTCAATCTGCACCCTTCTCCTACGCCCATCATCTGTTCCTTCGAGCATTGCCATTTCCCCACGTACTATGGCTGCATCTAATCCTAAGGGGATAGTCTGCCCCTCAGCTTCGTCCATAGGTATCTTTGGTCTAAACAGAAATTCATCAGGTATCCTCATAGCCCTTCCCACTAAACCAGGTAATCATGTTAACAGAATGCTCACCCCATAAAAGGAAAACTTCTTGCTCCATCGGCACACCTCACAGATCCATTTGCCCTGTAAATGCCAACATAAATTCACCCACATTCATATAGTGTATCCCAGGCGTGGAACACACTGTACCTTCATCAGTAAAAGAAATCGTCATATTATGTCCTGTCATTAAGTCCCTTCCCAAAATATTAACTGGTGTCTGTTGTGAATACAATGGAACAGCCATGTCACATTCTCCTATAGAGACTGGTAATTCGTCAGTAAAAGGAACTCGACTTGTAGTTCCAGAGAATCCTTGAGCATTCATGGCATTTCCCGACATTGGATCTTTTCCCTCTCGTATACATGAATGAGTAGTACGAGTGTTACCTCGTCAGCTATATCCTTTTCTCCATTCAATCTCTTGATTTCTCGTTCTATGTCTGCCGATACACTTGGTCATTCACTTTTCTCTTCCCTATTTTGTAAGACCTTTAGGATCTTCTCTTTTCTCTTAGTCTCCTCTGGACTACCGTCACTTCTATAAGCAGGCAATTCATATATTGGATGACTATACCCCATCAACGCTTCATTTCCTTCAATGGATATAATCCTGTGCTTTCTGTACTAATGCTGTACTTTACTTCCAGCGAAGCAAGGGGCACAGAAGGCTGGACACATTCCTCATTACACTGGTGTAGAGGAGGACTCAAACATGGCCTGCACCCCTGCCCCTCATTTTGAGTTGCCAGTAAAGTACTCGCCAAGGTATGTGACGTATGAGGAGCAGCTGAACCAACAGAGAGCTGCAATGGGCCTCTGCCCTGTATACATCAGAAGAGCTGTACCTGTTGAAGCGGCAGTGACCAGACAACCCTGGGCAGCACGTTACCCCATCAGACAGCCATACCAGCCGCTGATACGAAATGATAAGTATTTACAGACTGTCCATGAGGAGACACAAAGAGCCATGATGGAAGGCAAATGGTGATGTGACGGTGGCCCAGACAGACTAACGCACGAGAAAAGGCAACACGCGAGTGCGAGTAGCCATGAAAACAGATACAAGAGACACGAAAGACAACACGATGTTGAAACGTAAAAGAATCATAGCTGAGAACCAAGATGGAAGAATTGAACCAATTAATGTGTGTAAATAGGCTTGGAACGCAAGAAGCTAAGTAATCGATACTGCTTGCAATACTTAGTAGAAGAATAGAGCGGCAAGCGCCAACTATATATATATCTACCTCAACAAGGCACAATTTACACGTGCAACTCCGTTTTGTAAAAAGCAGAAGTACGCCCAGGCGGCCAAGGCCTGACTGGCCGGGTTTCATATCCAAGCCCAAGCCAGGGGAAAGAGCAGAATCGAAACTTAACAGAGGACGGCTCAGGCCTGGGAAATCGTGGTCAACCCAAGAAGGGGAGGTGAGCTTCAGCTAAGGAGAATCGAAACTTCAGAGCATACCAGCCTGCCACACGAAGTCAAGATAAGGAGGCCCAGGCAGGTGGGGGAGCTACAGGAGAATTAAATACACAAAAGACTGGAAACTGAAGCAGATTCACAGTGAACCAACACGTGACCAGCCAGGCGCGGAGATGTACCACCGTCTGATGTCACCCAGATCCAAGGGTGCCATAACTTTTCCTGATAAGAGACTACAGTTTCGAGGCTGTCCTTAGCCAACTAATTGACACATCGCCCTAAAACACTGATTGATGGAAAGGAGGCAGGGTGAATCTTGGGGCACTAGGCACCTGGGTGTCTATTCTGCATGCTGCTAATTAAAGTGGAGATTTATGTTTAGGGGTGTAACTTGCCCAATCACAATGGACCATGTAATCTAGGGTCCTATAGACAATATAACCAATAGGACGTTGTAGTCGTAGTGACGTCTTTCACGCGTGATGTACAGGGATGGGTGTAGATGCCCACCAGATAAGAGTTAACCAATCCACATGCTCTGTTGTCATATACAGATATCACACCTATACTTAAGTTACCTTTCCTAACCAATTATATTGCATGATGATTTTTATGGAATTAGATATCAGTGATGATGAGTTTAGCCTACAAAAACGGCTGTTTGACTGAAGTTCGAGGAAGTCGGAGCGAGACAGGTGATCGCAATGCTGCTGATTTCCATTTGTTGATGTACTTGTCATTAAACGGACTTCCCTTTGCCATTTGTCATTGAACAGACTTTCTTTTACCAATGTATTGAGTCCTCATTATTGAGTTGTGCCGGAGTATGTGAATCCTGCACCCTGTCCTCACATGGTGCAGCTATCTTGTATTACAAGTTCTAGAGGGTGAGTACTGTCCAATGTGCCCGACAGTAACTTCCTCCCCCACAGAACACTGGTTAAGCATCCAATCCTCAGATGGCGGATCCTCTCTCTCTTCCTGGTACATTTTCCAAAGCTCTAAAATAGCTAACGTCTTCTCAAATTTCTTTCCTGTGTACGCAGTGTGCAGTTATGTGGTCATGTGTTGCAGCTTTGACAGAGATCCCCCTTGTGGCCATGGCATGAACATCTTATCTGCCGTCCCCTTCACCCATTCCGCACTATACTGTTTGAGCTTGGCCGTATGTTTTGACAAGGTTTTAAACAAATGCATCAAACAAGTAACATCTTCCATTGTGACGAGTCTCAATTGACTATCAATACTTACCAGTGCTTTACAAAAATACTTTAACGAAAACAACAAATATGAGTGCGCTAAAACAATCGCCGCTCAAAACCTCTATTTTCCAATAGTCTCAATCTAGCTTTAAGTCGGTACCGACAACTTCTCTAGATAGAGGCTATGTCTTATCAACCTTCTCTTAATTTTCCTTACACAATTGTCGTTTCTTCGACACCTTAATATATCACAAATACACAAACAGACAGACTAGTCGACTCTTCACATTAATCCTCAAGGTTTTTATTCCTTATCTCTGCCCCTAAACATACCCTGATTTACAGGATTTAAGTTGTCATCTTTCAGGGACCTGTCCTCTACGTAGCCTAAGTTACTTCGACTGAAGTGTATGACAACTACTTGTGAAATCCCCTTGGACCTGGACTACCGGGCCTTTTATCTCCTTATCTCTTATCTATATACACAAAAAACACCACTCATTACTTTTTCTACACTACTTTCTAGGTCGCCCGTTATTTTCCTAACTACCACAATCCCGTCTCCTCAATTTGCCATTCGTCTTAGTCTACTCACCGTTCGCTCTTTCAGCTCGAGGCCTTCAGTATCGACTTCCCCTTCAATCGACCACTTTCGTCTTCCATCCGCAAAGCGCCTATGGAAACCAGGAGGGATTTCGTCAAAGAGGGACCCGCCCCACCTGTCTCGATTTTCTTGCAAGAATTCTATATCGGCCGCTCTCCACAGGAAACCTTGCGATCTTCCGGCTAGATGGTGGAGGGCACTCGATGGTCTGAAGCACTGGAGTCTACTGGTCGATGGGTCTTTCTGTCAACCATACGACATCTTACACGTGAATCCTAGCTGCCCTTTTAATCAAGGTAACACATCATACTATGGATGGGATGGAGAATAATTCTCATTCTAAGTAATAAGACTGACTCAGGAAGTTGGCAAATAAATATGTTTTATTTGCAATTGTCTAAAACAGGGAGTACAACGGACATCAACGGACGTCGCACAGCATCATTTCAAAGTATTTCATTAAAAAATCACATTTATATACTAACAATTCATCCTGCGTGACGTCATGACACGTGGAAAACTAGGAAAACCTACGGGAGATTGTGGTTGGCCTAAGGGTACTATCTAAGTATACTTTCTATATGCAATAGGATCGTGATTTGGGTCTCTATAAACAGTTTGGCACTCATGCACTCCCTTAGTCATCTTTGATAGTAATTAGAAACACAACACATCATTGGCTCTCAAAATATAAGGCTCTGCGTTATACAGCCTTCTACAATTGTTTGGCACCCTTGGGGAACATTCGATTCTCTAGCAGCACGTAAGCTTGTACCCCAGGTGTTGGTGGGTGAATTTGACTGTGTCTTCCCACCCAATTAGCCCATCATCTCTCATCACTCATGCCGTCTGCCATTCAAATTGTTTTTGAACTCGGCCTTGTAGTAGCTTCTCGTCTCAGTGAATATAAAGGAGTTGTCATGACCCTTGCCCCTGGCCCTCACTGGCAAGTCAACCTTCCAGTTAGGGCCAGGTCAAAGGACTTGGCTCATAACCATCATGAAGACCAACATTACAATGGGACTATTTACTTGGGACTATTTAACTTGGGGGGAGGGGGTTCAGCCAACATGGAGGCACACACATAGCTCAGTTACAAGGAACTGAGCTATGCGGTCTAGTCTTTTGGGTGTGGCATGGCCTGGGACTATTTTACCTGGACTACTTTACCTGAGACTATTTAAACCACACCCCAAACAGCAGAACATGCTTTGCGTTATTCTGCTGTGGGCAGCGTAACGCTCATCGTGTCCAGTTCTTTGATACCAGCTTACCTGAAACCAAGGACCTGCAGAGAGAGAAAGAGCACTACGAAACTTACCTGGAACAGTATCCTGTCTTCAATCCATCGCTGACTTCAGTTCCACTCACCTGAAGGTACAAACTCCATCATCCGGCACCGCATGCCTCCTGGAATACCATAACCTGGAAAGAGGAGAAAGAAAGACAGCATTAGGAAGCGTTTACTCACGTTTCCTCCCGAATGAAGAAAGCCACACAATTCTTACCTGGGTAGTCATCTCCTGGTCAGTATCATTGCTGGAACATTACAGCGCTCGGCGAGGAACATCGCAACCTGCAAGGAGAGAAAAGACACAGGTTAGCAATATAAAAGGCAAAACAGCGCCGCGCATCGCGCATTACTCACCGGACAGCATTGCGCACACCGCGCTTTCGCCTACCGGCCCATGCTCATCTTCAAACTGCATGACAACACCAAAATACCTTTCCAAACCTAAAAGGAAAGAAGCAAGACATTATTATTCGAACAAAATGGAACATAAGAATTGCATATAAAGACTGTAAAGCAGCAAACCTACGGAGTCCCAGCAGGCCTGGATTCCCACAGGGGGGCTTGCACCAGTGAAGTAACTTGGTTGCTGCTCGCCCCCACATCTACACGCCCCTGCCACGAGGAGCAGGACGGAGAATCCACCTTTTACAATATTAAGGTGAGCCAAGGGGGAGGAAGGAGTTGAGGCCAAGGGAGGTGGAAAAACATAAAGACAATCTGGTATTGAATCCAGCTCTCCTATATTGCAGACCCATTTTTAACCAAAGGCATTTCCAAGGGACCCGGAGAGTGTTTGAGAGTGCAAATCATCCAACCAGGGCTGGGTGGCTTCCCCGTGGATACCAGGTGAGCGTAACAGAGTGTGAGCACTCGCTATCTTCAATCTGGTGCACCATGCTCTTCATCTATTTTCATCCTCAGCTCACGTGATCAGAGAACGTGAATCGGCCCGCATTATAGCATTTAATTGTTTTTATGAAGAAACTTGGTACTCATGGTGTTCGCTCTTTGCAACTTAACAAGGTATGCCTCGACTTTTCACGTACACTGTTCTTCGCAGGCTGATAACCAGTCCTTGGCTGCTTCCAGCCTTTGCCATCAAGCCAGACAGCCTCTTTGGTCTTGCTTCGAAATCGAGCCTATTCTTTGCTGCGACACACGCATAGATCTCAATCCCTCTTCCTTCATGGAGACTCGCTTACTAAAATTGTGATCTTGAATGTCTAGAATGCTATATATATAATGGTGGTACCACCTGCAGTCTATATGCTCTGTATAGCCAGCCTTATGAATAGTCTACTTGCATTAAAAGCATCTGTACAACTGTAAAACGACTTGTGTTTTCTGCAGTGTTCTTCACACGTGCAATCTTCATTCCGCAATTTGAAGTTCTCAGCGATTCTCTATTTTGACATCAAATTCTATATCGTCTTGCATTCTGTTCTCTGGTCATCCTTTTCAGTACGTCACACACATTTCTTGTGCCGTCACCAGCTTCTTCTTTTCACGTCTTCACACTTATTCGGGGTCTTCCCTCAGGAGACCATCAGCGCTTCAGGGATACTTCACATAGGGTTTTCTAGGTGGATACCTTGCCTCAAAGACTTCGTGTAATGGGTATCATTACCGAGGTTGCACATGTCGCAATTTCTGGTTTCCAACATATAGGCAAAAAAGGGGCGGGACTTCCTGTAGAGGCATTCGGCTGCTCCTCTACACATTTAATTACCACCCTTACTGTGTCATTATCCCCCGATGCATGCAGATTCCCCTTCCAACCAGCCACCCTTCCCTCCTCTTAAGGGATATGTCCAGGACCATAGCTACTGACATCCCTCCCGTTACCTGCAAACACTGTCGCGCCTACAGCAATTCGTAGATGGCTGCTGAGCTGGGCTTTCTGACTGCTTGGTAATGGGCGTGGTGTCCCATGCAGTCAATTGAAATAAAGCCAGTTCGGTGCCTGCGAGATAACGCAATGAAATGTCCACTGGATTGTTAGAGCCTAGGTTCTAGTCCCCAGCAGGGGAAGAGTTTAAACAAAACCGCAGGTGGCCTTTCCTACCTTCCTGGAACAGTACTTCAGGTAACATAATGCAGGGGAACGATGACAACTTTCCCTGGGACGGGAACGTCGTCCCCGTTAGTTCTCTTCCACTTTGACCTTTGTCTTGCATTTTCCCTACCTCTCCTCTAACCGGGTGTGCAAGCCATTACAGTGGGGTTAGTGACATCACACCCAGGCTCAATTAGAAAGTAGACGGGCTCCATGTTGAACTGGTGCTTAATTTCATCACATTAGTGTTGGGCTAAGATCCCAGTGAAAAAGCTGAACCACAATGATTTTTCTGTGTTGGCTCTGTTATCAACATACTGCCGCCCTTATAGTCTAGATTATGTATCTCGAGGGTGTACCTGAAATACTGATACGCTGACACACTGCTGGCTGGGCTCGGCAGCGCTGCGAGGCGAGGTCACGTGATATGGGCCATTACTCAAGTTTCCAGGCATTATGCACTCTGTGTGTGGGGCTCCCGGGAGACAGGTGCAGGCCGCGGCGCGGAATCGCAGGTCTGGGCTCTGAAGTCATAGCTTCTCCTTTATTCGGAGGTAGTAATGCATTGTGTGGGCTGTTACTCTGTTGTCTCTGCTGGAGGGAGGGAGGGGGGAGGGAGGTTGGTGGGAGGACAACCTGCCTGCAGTGACACCATCAATCCTTTTGAAAGGGGGCGAGTTTGCCTCTTAAAAGGGCGATGCCGCGGCAGGCGGGCGGGCAGGCGAGGACACTCGCACACGGTGGCGAGGCTACTTGGGACTAGAGACGTCCTTTGTTGACCGGGGCTAGAATTTGAATTGCTGAGGAAGAAAGTGAAAGGGTCCAGCTGAGCTGAGCTCGCCAAGGGGCGCAGGGGGCTGGCTGAAGAGTCGGCTTGGAAGTGCTGCCTGCATGCAACCCCCATTCCCCTGCCACCGGGCTAGGGCGCAGCTAGGGCCGGGTGACTCGTTCCTTCTAGGGCGCTGGTCGGGTACCCTATGCATGTTCAGCATTCCTTGAACATGACCGGGCGTTTATAGTGTCCAGCCTATTCCAGGAAATTGCGGCGGACAGACTTTTCTTTTGTATTTTGCTGTAAACAGGATGCTTTTGCTTTGTTCCTGTAAGTTAAGATAGCACACACAGTAATTGCCTGCACACACAGCTGAATAGTGTATACACGGGTCGTTAATACATTAGATCAAATAACAGTTACAATTAGAGCGCTTCGAAGCGGGAAGAATCCAACATAAGGCGCTACCTAAGAACACCATATTAATATTCTCGCCGTCACTGGGAGCAGCAGATCTCGTCTTCAAACTTATTCTCCCAGAGGGAACCAGTCAAGCAAACACGCAGCATTTCATTTATTTTCTGAATTTTTGGGGGTTTGGGGGGATTGTCTCCAGTTTTACAGGTTGGTCTTTTCAGAACTAGTAGAGAGTGAGAGTTCGTGAGAAGGTGAGTGGAAATGAGATAATGGGTTAGATGAGGGCGTGTGAGAGAAAATTAAGAATCGGGTACAGTGGTTTTGGTTAGGATTTCGAAAGCTAATGGCAGTGGGCACAGTGCTTTGGTTCCAAGCATTGGCACCGTGTTCTTGTTTCGGATTTTGAATAGTATGGGCAGAGGGTACAGTGTTTCCGTTTCGGGGTTTCACCAATATTTGCAGGAGCCACAGCGTGCCTGGTCTGAATTTGAACTGCACTACAAAGCTATTAATTCACAGGGCCCGATCCATGGAATATTTTCCCGGTTGAAAGTGAATTTGCACGGCTGAAAAGTGACTTTGCACTGCCGACCCAAATCCTGATTCATGGAACAGTGCAAAGTCAGTGAATAGTCATTTTTGCAGTACAGAATGTCTTTGCCCGGACTTTGCACAGCAAAAATACACTTTGCACGGTTCCATGAGTCAGGGTTTGTGTTGGCAGTGCAAAGTCACTTTTCAGCAGTGCAAATTCACTTTCAACCGGGCAAATATTCCATGCATCGGGCCCACAGTGTTTATGTTTCGTGTTTAGATTAGTATCTGCAACAGCCACAGTGTTTTGTCTGCGACCCAGGCACAGTGTTTTGGTTGTTTTTTTGAAGCAAGCACGGTGGTTAGGTTAGACAACTTTAAATAGTTTGTGCAGTGGGAACCACAACGTTTCTGTTTAGTGATTTCAATAGTATAAAAAGTGAGAACTGGGATTTTTCCCAGAATTTTGAAAGGTGTGGCCAGAGTATGTTTGATACAGGAATTTAGAAGCAAAGGCATTTTTGTTATGTTTCTGTTTTTTTTACTGTGTGGACAGTAAGCTCCGCCTTTTTACTTCACGTGTTAGCTGTCTGGGCAGTAAATACACATTTTCTATTTCAGGTTTGTAACAATCTTTCTATATTTGAAAAAAAGGAGGTAAGGACTGCATGCCCGCACAACCATAGCAGTCGCTCACTGCACATGCGCTCAAGGCTTCTGCCTTCGTACATACCCATTACATTGATAGTGACCCATTCTCTGCTCTTTCTAGATCATGCAGAATAATTATATTTGCACTGCAGTCTCTGGTGGCAGGCCACATATCTCCAGCAGAACAAGAAGGAGCGGAAATGGAAAGCAGGGAAGAGAACAGCTGTTCACATTAAGTCACATATAGAGATAATGATATGTTATTTTTATAGCGCTTTCACAAAAGCACTGTTCATAGAACATATTTACATGCAATTATCACCCATCCGAAGTTGGTACTCATTTACAGACCTCGTAAGGATGAAAGGCTGAGTTGGCCGGTCAGGATTCGAACCTGTAACCTGCAGATCACACACAGATTGTGGCCGCTATTTATGTATGTAAGGCAACATGAGGAGTGGCTGGTCAAACAGAAATCCGATTAACCACATGAACGTCCCATCTGTTAATCATTCCAGCGACCCCAGGCATTAACTATTGATATTATTAAAATGTGAAGGGGCTTCGTATAGATAACCGCGCATGGAAGAAAACAGGGATAGGATGGGAGAGGCTTGTCTAACAGAAAAGACTACCATAGGGAGCCCATCCATCTATTAAGAAGGCTCAGCAGGTTAAACGCTCGTTGCTCTGATCTGCAGGTTGCGGGTTCAAATCTGGCAAAACCCAACTCGCCCTTTCATCCTTCCGAGGTCGATAAATGAGCACCAGTTTCGATTGAGTAATAATAGTAATGTATGTAAATATGTCCTATGTAACGCGCTTTAAATTAAAGCGCTATATAAAAAAGGAATTATATAATTATTATAGCAATTTTGTGCTTGCAACAGTAAAGAGCAACATTTGTCATTTTTAAATGTGCCACAAAATCAAAATAACGTTTTTTCCACGTCTGCCACTTATTTTAATTAGGCCGATAGAGAAATCTGTGTCAATTTCTGGAACAAAGTGCCTGAAGAACACGTGACTCCAAGCCCCTCCCATCACTTACATGAAGCCAATCCTTTCCCGATAGATGTCTCCAATGCTTAGGCGCAACCAGGACAAAGGAGATGGCATTCTGGACCTTTAGTACTCGCCTATAACTATTTTAATGAAGCATAAATGTCACAAAATGTACATATTTGAGCAGCTATCTCTCCCTTTTCTTTCAGTGAAATTTGGAAATCAAGTTAATTATTTCCTAGTGGTCTGCAGAGGGAAGCCGCCTTGAGACTGTGCAAAGATGCTCTAATGAGGGCAGTGCTCTTTCCAGACAAATGACCTCCCTGGGGAGGGAGCAGCTGTGAGCTGCACCCCTTCCCTTATTTTCTCGCCAGCAACCTGCAGACCATCTCTAGATCACACCAGCGACCATTCGCTTCAGTTTCTAGACTCTTTATTTATTTATTTATTTATTTATTTATCCACAGAGGAAAAATGCTCTTTTGATCACAAAAGAACGAACATTACATAAGAAATCAGATTTGACAGGAAGCAGTGAGCTTCTTACAATGGGGTGAGTTTGAGGGACATTCTGACCAGTGGGTGGATGGGAATAAAGGGAACAGTCACCCGGGACAATACATGAGTGGACATACATAGATTAAGGACAGCCAACATTGGACATTTTTAAATGCAGGTCGGCGGTGCAGGCAGCTGTGCTCGGGATGTGACCATGAGGGGTGAAGTGCTAGAGTGGAGGCAGAGAAAGTGAGAGACAGGGGCAGCTTGCAAACCTTTCCATGCCTCAAGGAGCACGTGGTAATGCATTATGCCACCATGGGGTGTGTGGTTGTTAGGGTACAGGCCCAGGCCTTTCCGCCGTGCATGTAGCTGCCAAGCAGACGCTGGAACACTTAGCAGATGGCAAGCTGCACAGAACGCCTTTTCATTGTGTGGGACTCTCCGCCTGTGGGTGCCAGGTTGTGAGGGTGACTCATCCAAGGTTTTTTAGTTGTTTTTCAATCCATTTAAAATTAGATTGCTTGTTGCTCGGGAGAGGAAGAGTTTTAAGAGAAAAGAAGCAAGGCAAAGATTTCCAGGAGGGTGTGTATTGCTGTCTGGCGAGGAACGGAAACAAGTTATACTGGCACATTTTTATGTGCCAGTTTAACCTTTCCTTGTTGGGGCTTGGATGTCTTAAAATGCTACTCCAAGTTAACATGTTTCCCTTAAAGGCTGGCATCTTGATGCTTTTCCAGGAAAGAAGTCCAGTGGCCAGGCTGAGCAAAGCGTGGCAGAGCAGGCACGCCTCCTTTCTACATTGCATTCAAGGCTATTCATGAGGAATAGGTTCTTGTTTCAAAACCATCAGCAATTTGAAAGATGCACGTGTCTGCTGCATCACAGCTTGCTTAGAATTCCGGAACAAGTAATTTCATTATCATATGTCAATGAATTCTGAGGCATGCTCCCTAAAAGCCTTCATTCTGTGCATATTTGAAATTTGGGTGGTTTATCCGCGATGGATATGTTCGCGGCCGAACTGACCGTAAGTGTTTTGACCGAAAATACGATTTTATTTTACATACATTTCTGCCGCAAACCTATCTGTCACGGCACCCCCTAACTCCTGTTGCACACCTATGTCTCCCCCACTTACACTGTGCAATACGAAACACTTGCGCAAGCCGCCCTCCATCTCCTCTCCTGCGACGCCGGTTCTCTGACGTCAACGGGCGCTACAGGGTCCTTTTTTCAAATTCATTGGTAAGCGGGGTCCACCACTGCAAACCACGATGCCATTGTAGCGAATAATGGTGCGGAGGGGGACATCCCGGCAACACCTGCTGCCCTTATTCTTTACATTGGCACTGTATGGTAAATATGTTCGTTTTTTTCGGCTGTACGTGATTTTCATACAGACAAAATAAGAACATATTTACCATACAGGATTTTTTATAAAGTCTGTTTGGACAAACCCCGAATTCGGCCTGAGGTTTGCAATATTTCTGCCGTTGAGGGTTGGAGAAGGCAAGGCTTTTGTTACGGAGTGGACCTCCGATATGTATTTCCCCTTTAAGGGGGTGTGTACCTTGGTACGGTGTTACCCTTTTAAGAGGTGCCATGACTATGTCATGGCCCAAGATAATAAAAGGGAGCCTGCAGGCACGTGCGGGCAGAACGGCCGCAGGCACCATGACCAACTAACTGGTGTGTGTGTCTTTTATTGTGGCCTGCAGGCCAGCCCTGAAGACACAGGGCCTGCAGGCCACGGTGCCATGAAGTTCCCTACTTGGCCTGCCGGGTAGGGTCCTAGGAAGGACCACGGCCAGCTGTGCCGATCACTGAGGCTATGAAGCCTCCCCAGTGATGGTGTCCCATAGCACCGTAAGGTGGGGCTGGTGCGATGTCCATGGCCAGCCCCCACCCCTGCAACCTCCGGGGCCATGAGCCTCCTGATCCCGGCACCCCATAGCATCCAACGGTGGAGCTGGTACGATGTCCCCTGGCCAGCTCCACAACACAACATTGGCGACGAGGAGGAAGTTATCTCTTTCTCAAGAGGGACAAGGAGAGAGAGAGGACCACGAGCACACAGAGTGCAAGCAGTCTCTACATTCCTTTCAGGACAGCACCCGACCCTCACTGCAGTTAGGAAGGACCCGCGCTCCACTGCACGTACTACGGTAAGAGCCCTGGCCACCCTGCAGTGAGCTGCATCCTGCGGTGCCTGTCAAGAAGGAGGGAAAAGTGGAGTGGCCACAGCCGCAAAGAAAGTGGCGGTTCCTGGGGAAGAAAGGGATATCCCCTCTTTCCCCGCGGTACCCGCCGCAAGCCAGGGAGGAAGGGCCCTGTGCCCACACAGTGTGAAGTACGGGGTCAGCCACACGAGGCCCCCCCTCTAAGAACTGTAAAGAAGGTCCTGCGGCCTCCACCGCAACTGTGACGATGCGGGTCGTCACCCGCGTAGTGTGGGAGTGACACGCTACCCCCGAAAAGGAAGATGCCTGGTGGCCAGTGCCGCACCGAGATTCCCCAAGTGGCGTGATCGCCACGAAGATGAAAGAGTTAGCGGCCTCTGCCGCAAAAGGGAAGGCTGTGCGGCAACCGCTGCACGGAAGAAGTAAGATGCCCCTCCCCCGCCTGCCGTGAAGTGGAGGCAGTGTCCTCCACAACAAGGAAAACCCAGAAGAGGATGCCGGCTCGCGGGAAGAAGGTGCGCTGCCCGCCCCTTCCTTTCCCCCCAGATGAGGAGGCCTGTCCTGCGGGCCCTGTCACATGAGACCTGAGCTGCCCCCCCCCCGCATGCCCACACCACGGGTCGGGACGGAGGGAAAGCGACACGAGCCGCAGTGGGGAAAAGCCACAGCTGCCCTTCCCACACCCGCCGTGAAGGAGAAGCGGTGTACGCCGCAACAAGGAAGAGCCCCAGAGGAGGCATCGCTTGCGGGAGAGAGGTGAGCTGCCCGTCCGCCCCACCGCAGAGGGGAAGAGCAACGAAGAGGAGCTGCCACTCCCCTTCCTGCAAGCCGCGCTACACGAAGCGCCTACACAGGCGGCTCCCGCCACAGGGAGAGGTGAGCTGTCCCTTCCTTTCATGCCTGCCAGCACCACGAGCCGGAAGGACAGTGGCACGAGCCGCGGTATGCTCCAGAGTGGAGCGAATAACGAAGCCACCGGCGGGAAGTGCTACTCTGCTCCGGCCCGGAGCAGTAACACGTTGCAGAGACACGATCTTTGTTAGAGCAATGCGATGGGCATCGGCCCATGGTGGGCATAGGCCCCTGGGGACGATGAAGTGCTGTCCTCCATCTTGCATCACCGGGGGTTTAGAAATGCAACACCCCTTCGTGGCTGTCCAATCAGGCTCCCTCTACTGGTGTGTAAGTGGCACACACGAATATGGCCAACACCAAGTCGACACATGAACCCTCCTCCGGTCCAGAGCTGGGACTAAAAAGCGACAATGACGACGCTGCAGTTCCTGGGCCCAGTGGTGGGGACTGGCCGTGAAAGGAGAAAGGCAGCAACGGAGCCCCAGTCACCAGAACAAAGAAGTCAGACCCCCTACCACGGAAGCTACTCTGAGTGACTGCTCAACAATGTCTCCAACACCATGCAGGCCACTGCAGTCACCCTGGCTGACCAACAGGTGGTGTTGATGTTGAACCACCAAGACTCCTGAACTACCGGCACTGGTGCCGGCCACATGCAATGCCGTCACAAGACGGAACTATCACCAAGAAGCAGCGCGGCCGACAGGAACTGGGTTGCAGCTCATGATGAGTGCTTGTGCGCCCTCCTGTGCCATCGAAGGAAAGAGGAACTCCCAGCTGGGGGGTAACCTAGTCGCAAAAGGGGTGAGTGATGGCCAGCCACCCCACACCCTGTCGTCAGCATGAGGAGCAGCCTGGAGCCCAGAGATGCCCAGAGGGACGCAGATCGCTCCCCTGCCCACATCAAGGGACTATGCCGATGTGGTCCCTGGCACCTACCAGGCGTGGCTTTGCCGGCTGTGAACTGTACTGTCAACAGACCCGGACCCGGCAAGTGACTCCAGAACTAACGCTCATGAAGAATGAATTGGTCTCCTGCAGTCCCGACTCAGCGTTAAGAGGACTCAGTAGACTGCATTGTGATGCTGTGAACCGGCATAGTATCTACATGGTTAAAGTGGTTTTAGGAGAGGACAGCAATGTGAATCTGTGCTCCGTCAGTCAGGTGGAGCGTCCGAAAATGGTGGCAGTTCCGTACCCGAGGTTAATAAAGGGTTCTGTAATTTGCGGTACAACGCCAACCATCCACCAGAGAGGGACCCATGGCGACTGCCACTTGTGGGGAGGGGATGAGTTGACAGATGATGACAGTTATGAAGTCAGTGATTTTTGTGGTTACAATGGTTAATCGTTATGTTGGAATCGCACATGTTTGTTCCCTATGAAAAAGGAGGGATGATGATGTTACGTAGTGGACCTCAGATAAGTATTTCCCCTTTAAGGGGGTGTGTACCTTGGTACGGTGTTACCCTTGACAGATGGTTACATTTATGAAGTCAGTGATGTTTGTGGTTACAATGGTTAATCGTTACGTTGGAATCGCACATGTTTGTTCCCTATGAAAAAGGAGGGATGTTACGGAGTGGACCTCCGATATGTATTTCCCCTTTAAGGGGGTGTGTACCTTGGTACGGTGTTACCCTTTTAAGAGGTGCCATGACTATGTCATGGCCCAAGATAGTAAAAGGGAGCCTGCAGGCACGTGCGAGCAGAACGGCCGCAGGCACCATGACCAATTAACTGGTGTGTGTGTCTTTTATTGTGGCCTGCAGGCCGCCCTGAAGACACAGGGCCTGCAGGCCACGGTGCCATGAAGTTCCCTGCTTGGCCTGCCGGGTAGGGTCCTAGGAAGGACCACGGCCAGCTGTGCCGATCACTGAGGCTATGAAGCCTCCCCAGAGATGGTGTCCCATAGCACCGTAAGGTGGGGCTGGTGTGATGTCCATTGCCAGCCCCCACCCCTGCAACCTCCGGGGCCATGAGCCTCCTGATGCTGCTGCCCCATAGCATCCAATGGTGGAGCTGGTACGATGTCCCTTGGCCAGCTCCACAACACAACAGCTTTGGAGCCTGTGAATGGCATGGGAGGTTTGGAACGTGTGTGTGTGCGTGTGTGTGTGGTGAAAGATTCCTTCTGCGTCTCTGGGCCAGGAGGAACAGATAATTGTCCGTCCTCCATCTCTACGTAGCTGGGGAAGAGGGTGTTTTTTATTGGGGGTGCTGGGGCCTGATTAAATAGCCTGACAGGCCTGTAACCTTTTCCCATATGTATGCAAGATCATTAAGTATTTTTAAACGAGGCAGTAAAGTCAGACTTCTGGCTCATAAGTATGATATGATATGATAGTTTATTTATATAGTGCCTATACACAATGTGTTTCAAAGCGCTTCAATGCAAGGGAGGGAACAAGGGAAAATGCAATGACATTCTTACAGGCCATGAACAAAAAGAATGTGAAATGAACTGTCGTACGCGGCCTAGCGACATTTCAGATAGTGCAAGAGCTAAGACACAGATAGGATGGAAATGGGAAACAGACCGGCGACTACCGTACTAGGCCTGACGACATTTCTGGTAGAGTCGTAATATAACAAGAGGTGAGAGAGAGGGGAGGAGAAATGAGGGAGAGGAGCAAAACAAGCAACTATCGTACTAGGCCTGATGACAATTCAGATAGTGCTAGATGGGGGGACAAGAGGTGAGGGAGAGTAAGCTACTTATATATATTCCAGGGGGACAGCGCAATTCCAGGAGATAAACTTTCTCAAGACTGGAAACCCATAATTGCCCTTAAGAGAAGAATAGGAAAGAGGTCTTCTCCTGTTATTCACCTCCACTGTGAAGTAATATCCCACCAGACACACGCATTACTCCAACACTAATACAGTTCAGTAAGGACCAGAAAACCTTGCTGTTGGGTCTGCCCCTCAGCAAGTGCTCTACACTGTAGAGTACAAGCGACTGTGGCCACTGGATTCAACCCTCGAGGCCATTTCACCAATGAGTACTGTGTCAAATGCTCAACCCGGTACAGCCCTCAATTCCCAAGTTCAGCTCCACTGCGGCTCTCTGTGCCCCATTTCTGCCACATGAAGCTATAACTGCACTTCTTCTGCCCCACATTGCCCCCTCTGCTGCAGTGCTGCCCCATGCAGCTCTCACTGCCACATTTCTGCGCTGCGTTCCTCTCACTGCCGAAGTTCTGCCTGTTGTGGTGCTTACTGCCCCACCTCTGTGCCATTGGGCTCCCACTGAGTGGCTTTGGGGATCGCCGTTGTGGCACATTGAAGTGCTGCCTTTAGCGCTTTAGTAGTTCCTCCCGATGGTGCTACCCTGGGTGACCTACCAAGATGGCTGAATTGGCACCCGCAATACAGTGTCATAAGCAAACGGGGCCGACAGGCCAGTGTACAGGAAATATATTTGTATTTATTTGGATAATAGGTAATAGAAAATGTCACACACCACTTTATCCGTGGCACAACACAATAAACGTTTCTCTACATAAATAACTCGCACAATTTGGTTGGGAAAACTCAAATCGCAATATTTTACTTCATACACATTTGAAAATAAATAATCATCAAAACTGCTCCTTGAATAAAATCACTTTACATTGGCAATGCTCAGTACAATTTAGCTTTTCCTGCGCGCCTTAAAGGCTAACAGTAAATAAACACAGGGTCATTTAGCAGTGGGTTTTTCTGATCCCTCCACCCTACTCTGGTCTGTGTTGGGGAAGTCGTGCAGAAAAATTGGGATGATTTAAGAATGCTGGATTTCAGACCCTCTCTAAAATGCTTATGTTGGGGAACCTGGATGGTAAAAATTGGGATGGTTTGGGAATTTTTGATTTCGGGCCTCCCTCCACTTAAAGGCCTGTGTTGTGGATGCTGTCAGTTAAGGGATTTTTTAGTTCATGGACGACGACACCTGTGAGAAACCTGAAGGTGTCTCCCTGACTAGTCCCTGGGGATCTGTCATTCAGGTGGCTAGGACACAGCCATCGCTATCGGATCCAGTTCCTGGGGGTGGACCGGTGGAGGAGTAGCACCTGGATGGGGGGTCCTCGGGAGTGGGAGTGGGACACTGACGTGTGAGACGCACTAACCCCCTTCCTTTAACACCTTTTCCCCATTCTACCTCAAAGGACGTATGCCCCATAAACCCTACCCACCTCGTCTTTCTCAATCTACCAACCGTTTTCTTTCTTGTGACACCTTTTCCCCATCCTATCCCTTGGAACACTCAAAATCTGTAACAGCTCATTTTTCTGATACAAATACTTTTTGTGACTGTGATAGAAAATGCACTAATGATGAAACTGTTTACCTGACATGTCCCAACCCAAGAGTCAGGCAGAGTCAGGCAATTAAACAAAATCAGATACAACTGCCGGCCCTTTCCTTTCCCCACAGGGATAAAGGTGGAGCAAGAGAGCACACTACGAGCACGGCAGACAGCACGACAAGATGGCTAATCCGGCGCGGCAGTTCAATAGAAGGAGAAAGGCCACGGGAAGCGAGAGAGTGGCGAGGAGAGAAGTAGCCTTGCCCTTTTCATCCCAGACCCGCGGAACCTTCGTGTAGGAGAGCCTAAGACCGCCGACAATAGCACAAGTGTCTTGCAGATGTCAAAGGTACACAGAGCGTGTCGACGCTGATAAGCGGGAGGGATGGACACTCCTGCTACCGTGCTACCGGCCTTCACTCCAGTAAAGCAGAAAGCCAAGCAGTTCATCACAGCAGTGAGTCGAGGGAAGAACCGATAAGAGCCCGGCTGTGTTGAATGAGGAACGCAAAATGGCAAGTTTGAACTTAGTTTAATGAACTTGAAAGAACTGTAAAAGTATTGAGGGGAGACCAACTGCAGAGGGAACTGGCACCACATGGGTGTTGCTCCGAGAGACTCTGGTAGATCCCAGTTTCCATGAAACTACAGAAACCAGAAAGCCATAGGAGAGCCGCCAGAACAGGTCAAAGTGGTCATACTGGAGGTGTTGTAAAATCCTTGCACAATCGAAAGAATTTTATCTACGAACTTGAGAAAGTAAGGGAAATGAATCCCGCATGGTGAAAGTAAAAGGGAAGTGAATTCTGTCAACATTGAGAGTCAATGTGAATGTGAAATCTGAGAGACTGAACCCAGAAGAGGGTTGCTACCGAAAAGGGGACAAAGTCTAAAGTCCCAGAAAACACAGTGTTGACAAACGTAAACCCGAGCCAGGGATGTGCATTGCATTGATATTTGTGAGTCAAGGGTCGGCACCCAGAAGAGGGGGAACCAGGGGTGAAGTCGTCACCCAATGTGAACTGTGAAAGAGAACTTTGTGTTTGTTTTGTTATTTGGAAATGTCTGTCCCTCGAAGGCAAGAGACTTCCAGGAGAAACAAGACTTGGCACAATCGACAGTTCTGATTGCTGCCATTGGAACTGTTAACTCATGCTGGGAAAGATCGAGTGTGTGCTTTGCCCAAGACTCTCATCTTACCCCGTACAGAAAACATGGGGAAGGGAGTCCCAGTCTAACGCATCCTGATATATTATTTATGAATAAAAACTATTCCACACCCTTTTTTTGTATTAGTTGTGAGGTTTGGCAATAGGTTTCTTAGTATAGGCCCTTTTGTTTTGACACAACGCCACTAAGACTGCCTTATTTTTAATGTTTTCATTTGATGGTCGATGCTTGCTGCCATCTTGGATTTAGGTTTAGATCAACCCATACTCACTGCAGTGCACCACCAACTCAATGAACTGGTCATAATCACTGACTGTGATTATGTCAGGAATGGGTTCATGGAGCGCCTGATTAACTGGAAGAATAGAGGCATGCTTTGTGCCAACAATAAACCCTGAACGCATGAAAAACTGATCCAGTCAATTGAAGACCTAGTGACCTCCAATGCCAATGAGATGACAATCTATTGGAAGAAGATATGAGGTAATTCCAATATAGAGGGGCCAGATAAGACTGGGAAGGACCTGCTGACAAACTGGCTAAAACCGGAGCCCTACAGGGGGATTTCATAGAAACAGAATCCCTCTCTGGGGAAATCCAAGTTGCTGCTGTCACCAGGTCACAAACTCATACGATTAGTGAACTCTCGACTGGCCAGTGGAGTAAGGATACTCCAGATGCAGATTTGATCACTGCACAGAAAAGGATCTGATCATTGGATAATTATATCAACACATAAAGGTAAAGAATTTAAGGCTGCAGATTCCCCCACATTTGGTTTGCAAAGGGCTCCAGTCTACCTACACTGAAAACCTCTGTTTAAAGTTCAAGAAAGGCAGCTGCATTTCAGGACCCTCTGGAAGGACAGGGCTGGGGTCTGGTCACTCCATTCTCAAGGATGGACCCAGCTCTCCACCATAGGACCCAGTCAGCTTTTAGGCCTTCCCACTAATGCACAGCTCCACCCAGATAAACTCTCACTAAACATCTCCTTTTGGTGTTTCCTTGTGGCTGTCATATGGTAAGTTTAAGCAGCTCTCTCTGATGGTAAATGTAGCAGATCCCCCTTCTCTCATAGGGTATCCACTTTATATACCATCGATGACACCATCAAGTTTACAGCATTGGGCAGTTGCCTGCAAGAGTTCTCGTACGAGGATTGGCCCGTTACCCTTCTCTCGCCTCCCAAAACCAGCCTCTCTCTACTGATTGGTTTAAGAGTCTGGAAAAGACATATGGCAACTTCCCACTGAAATCCCCTTTTGTTTCTATGTCAGCTTTTTTGCAAAACTTAGTTTTGTAGCAAAACCTCATAATTTACTAGTAATTGCCATAATATGCATATATTCTGCTTCAGCTACTCATGGGGAATCTAATAAAATAACTGCTTTTTCCGCATCATGTTGCACGGCTGTGTGGCAATTTTTGCGGCTTAAACAAAAAGTATAATATTTATGAACACGCAATTTACTCTCCACATTACTAATTTTACCCTCCACCCGTTCCCCAACTCTTAAATCCAGGACATGTTCATAGCACCCTGGAACAACTGTTAGGTTGCCATTACGATTCCCTAAGTCACAGGTGGATGAAGTTTATTTTAACAAAATCGCCTGGAATTTATCTAAAAATCACACATTATATAATAGTCTTTTTATTTAATAGCAAATCTTCATGTTATGCAAATGGTAGCTCTGTGGTCTATGGGCCATTTGCCATGCTGGGCCAGCCTGTGACCAGAGTTGTTTTTATTAGTATCTTTGTTGTTTGAAGTGTAGGCTGCAGATCGTAAATACATGGGATGCACTGGCCATCACAGAGATCCCCTCCCCACATTCCAGCCATGCACCAGCTAGGCCATTTGCTCTGCACAGGAACAAGCTTTCAGAGACACCAAGTCTTGGGAAAGTCTGTTTTCAACACCTCTTAGTGGCCACACTTTATTGCAGTTGTAAATAGCTGGTATGCAAGCCAGGCTTTCAGTGGTGGAGTCCTATGTGAAGTTTGCCCAACAACAAGCAAAAGGGTCTGGCTCGGGCCTACCAGAACTTTTCATGTGACCTATGGAAACAAATTGGGATTTTCTTTTCAAATGTTTGCTGGTATTTTGCATGTGAAGCATAATATACATTACATTTTGTCAACACACACCATGTCTTTCCCCTGACACCTTTATGTTAGCAGGGGTACATTTTCTTATGTCTTTCTTTAAAGTTACAAACACCCATGCAAAGTCATTTTGGTGTCAGTGTTTGAAAATCCTGCTTTCCACATGAAAGGGTCCTTTGCATTTCTTCTGCCACTGTGAATTAAAATGCTGCTGTTGCCTTTGTAATGATAGGTAGCCCTTTTCACATGGCACTACCTTGTGTTCCTTATAGAAACCCCACAGTTCACCTTGATAGGCCCATTTGCAGTGTGACAGCTCTGTTATTTTTTATTATAAGGCTGTCAAGTCATTTCTCCTGTGGGCCTTTCAGTTCCGTGGGTTTGGGGCATTTGATTACATCCCACAACACCAAAAGCACAGGCTTCAGATATATTTAGCACCCCTCTGCTTAAGAGCAGCTCTGGGGAGTGATGGCAGTTAGGAAGTTTGTTTTTGGACAAGGACAGCCCTTTACTTTAGAGAAGTCTGGGGTTGATAGGAAAAATTGATGTACCCAATTACTTTAAATTACTATAACTTTTAATTACTGCCAGGAAAGTGGGTGGAGGTTTGAACTCACCCGAACCCCCGCTGCGTCAATCTATATGGGAGTTAATTAAATTATTATTCAGTAAAATATGCTAAGGGTCTACTCATTTTGCCCCTCAACCAACTATTAAGGGAAAAGGGTTAAGGTAAGAAGACCCCCCACACACTTGATTTCGTTTCGATTAAGCTACTTATGCCAGAAATCTCTGTTTCTGGTGCTCAGAAAAGTCACCAGGACGCCTCTTTTGGGGAAGCACAAGAATCTAGTTCGGCACTTAAGTCAAAGATAGCCACCGGCATCCATGCCTCGTTTGGCTTTCTTTAATCATAGGCCCCAGTCAGCTCCAGTATTTCCCAATTGCTGTCTTCCCAGGCAAAGGTAATCCTGCAGCAATTTGAACTATTTTCAAAGCCAGCTATTATCAGGCAATTCTCTCCCAGATGATTCAGGCAGCTGTCCTGCAAAGGATAAGTTCTGCCCCTTCCTTCAGTATCTCACCCAGATCTTGTTTAAGCAGTCTTGTATTGAAGAGTTTTATGCAGCTCGCCCTTCTGGCTTGTGCAGTCACTTTTTTAACCCTTAAGTCCTACCCCTGAAATATTGAGATCAGGAAGTGTTACCTTATTATCACTAAATTTACATCGGACCCCTAACAGTCCACTCATCCCCAAGCTTCAACACCTTTCTGCCGATAGGCCCTTGGAGTACTATAGTTGGAATGATGCAAAGGATGGACCCACCCACCTACATGAAAATTTTATTACAGATGTAATATTGCACTGAAAAAGTCCCAAGTCACAAAATTGTTGGTTTTATAAATAAACATAACTTATTATATATTTTTGCATTGCCCTAATCATGGCAGACTGATGTAAGTTATCCCAGTGTCGGCAAGATTTTGGACATGCAAACTTTGGTCTTTCGCTATTTACACAAAAAGTATGTAAGGTAGTGTCAGCAAACTTTATAGACAGTTACATGATTCCCAAATCTACCACCTCCCTGAGTCTCAAGACATTTTCTGAGAAGCTACAACCACATTTTTGATTGTAACTAGAGTCCCAGGATCCACCTGGTTATACGCTTTAAAACGACATATGTCCCAGTTCTCTAAGTATTACGGTTCAAAGGTTAATGGGTAAAATGTAATTCCTAATATAAACTAATGGCTGCATATTTACATATATATTTCTGAGTTTCATTTCACAATTTAAGCTGCTGTGAGGTTTCACTTCTTGTCCAAGGCATCTGTTCCAGTCAACTGTCGCCATGTTGATTGTAAACTGGAGTAAACTCATTAGCCTTTCTTCTTCCAAGGCTAATGGCCATTGTATTGCTTCTCCAAGAGAACAGGCCCCCATAAAGTTTCTTTATCACTGCCTGAGTGATAGGCATAGCAACTGACTCCTTTTCAGGAAATCGAAAAGTCTTTGCTCCTCAGTTTCACAGGCATCAGCAAGATTGATCCATTATTTGACCATCTGCTTGAAACCTGGAAAGACCTCTGGCTTGTCAATTTCAGCAGTGTCCTCCAGTTGGGTGGAGAGATCTTTTTATGGTGCTGACCTGGACAGGAGGTTCAGGGTTTCGGGCTAGTTGTTATTCACTCTAAATACCACCTCGTCCTTCCTGATGTCACAGGTCACCTCTTCCACCCCACAAGGGCATGAAGTGTAAACCAAGACATTCCCCCACGACTGGTAAACCTCTTTCATGGAGGAATACCATTGCCGGTGTCGAAACAGTTGTTTGGAATTGGTCTGATGATTTAACCTAAATCAATGGAATAATGTTTGGCATCAGCCGTCATTCCAATAAAGATTTCTCCGCCCAAGGTGATACTTTGAGGGTTGCTGTTTTCCACCAATATTCAAAGGGTGCTGTGTTCTAGATCTACCAGAGTTGTCAAATGTAAATACACCCCTTGTTGTTGGAAATGGGAATTCAAATTTATATAGGCGTCCTGATATTTGAGATTCTGTCCTCGCTTAATTTTGAGGGGAATCGTAAATTGTCGCACCTGTCCTGGGATGGTAACTTCTTCTCGCACTTGAACTTCAACCACATAAGCATCACCCGAGTTGACCAGAATTTCTTTTCAGTCTTGTCAAATCCCATGGGGTTACCCCTCACTTGTGAACAGACTTTATTATTAATTAGATCCAAATTGATTGCAAATCAGTTGAGAATGTCACCATCCAAACTGCTGAAGGGACATCTCTCATGAAGCAACAATTATGTTTGATGCTTTTGTTGGCAGTGGACATTTTTAGCATACACCTGCTCGGCTGGACATGTTTTGAATTTAGGGTTTCCAGACCTACTTCCCATTCATCAATCAATTTAAATGTGGAAATGGTTGGATCATTTGGGAGTTTCCTGAACAACCCTTCACCGATGAAGCTTGTTCCATTATTCAGGCATACTCTGGCGAGCACAGGCTCCTCCTCCTAATTTTTCTGACTGGGGAAGAACAACTGTTCACCCTTTTTCTGAATGTCCGTCAGACTTTGCGTGGGTTCTTCCTTGTTTGGTTTCACAGGACTTGATGTTTCTTGGCGTTGGACTGGTGTAAATTGTTAGGGTGTCCCTTTCCAGTGTGGGTTGCCACTTAAAGCTGGGGGGAAAGTTGATTTTCCAATAATGGATAAGGGTTCCCATTACCAGTTTGTTCTCCTAAAGAGATGACAGTGATGTCTGGGACTTGTTTATTCTTGAAATGAAATTCGATTTTCTCAGGAAGTTGATCAATAAAATGACAGGTACCATTCATCCTTACATGATTGGTACTCATTTTTAATTTTATAGGCCGGTTAGTCGGGGTCCAGAGGACCTTGTTTACACAGTTGATCAGATGTGATAACCTCCTCAGGAGATCATTGCCATTAAAGAAGGTGTGCCCTCTGGAGTCACGACTATCACCAGAAGTTTTAATTAATTTCACCCAATTTTTATTTCCAGATCTGCAGTCCCTTCAACAGAAATGTCATTTCCATCGAGTTGTGTGGGAAAAGGTATGAGGGGAATTTGGCGACCCTCCCCCTTCCTGAGTTTAGTTGATCAAATGCCTTTTTGGACAGCAGGGTGGTTTGGGATCCAGTATCCACCAGAGCCAATAATTCACACTGACCCTGTACCTTGACCAGAGCATACAATTTTCCATCTTTCTCATTAAGGGTCCAAAGAAAGGGTGAGTTTTTTGTCAGCTTGGCAGTCATTTTCTTGAAATTGAAGTTCAACACTGTGTGATCACAGGCAATTTTCTGTGTCGGAGATCGGGAATCTGTATGAACACATTTACATTTCGCTATTTGCGTATTTGGGGGATCCTCTTTCTCCCCAGATTCTTTGCCCTCCCTCTTTACCCGAAGACAGTTCTCAGAACCTGTTTGTGGGGAGGATACCCTTCAGGTTCTGCATTATCTGGCTCGCATTTTCTTTTAACAAGATTTATTTATAGTTTTCATTTTTACATCACAAGGTGAAGCAAATAACTGGTCATCAATTAGACAATAAATCAGTTCCTTGATTATTTTCATAATCACTTAAACACAACTGTAATAGAGTGCCATCAATGTGAACCAGATAGAACATTGCAGCGTCATTATAACAATTCAAAGTGCCGAAGGACTTGCGGTTTATGTGTACAATGTTCCTTGGAACCCAGATACTGTACAATAAGAAGCCAGACAGCGTAAAAGATTTGGTACGTATAAGTGATGATCGCAGTAATTTTATCTAATGTGACTAGTGTCCAGACTCTGCCCACCCACCACTGGGCGATTATTGGGCCTTCTGCTTGTTTCCAAGACATGGCCACAGTGAGTCTGGCTGCAATTAAGAGTTGTGATACTACCCTCACCAGTGGGCCATGCAGTGTGTATCCCTCCTCCCCTGGGGAATTCCCCAGTATCACCACCCTGGGGTCCCATGATAGGCTAATTTCTGTGAGTTCCCTAATGTGTGATAGGATCTCCTTCCAGTATAATTGCGATCGGGGGCAGGTACACCACAAATGAACCAAAGTTCCTTTCTCCCCACATGCCCTCCAGCATCTATCAAAGACCTCAGGGTTGATCTCATGTAAGCGACTGGGGGACATGTACCATCTAGACAGAATTTTATACCAACATTCCTTCATGGCTGTACATTGTGATGCTTTATGAGCCCTTTACCATATATGTGACCATGTTTCCAATTGGATATCAGTTCTCAGTTCGGTCTGCCATTTTGCCATGTAGGGTATCGTCTCAGTTTAATTCACTGGGTCAAGCAATCTATAGAATTTAGCTGTGCGTTTTGAGCAAAGTTCCTCCATCAAAGTCAGTTCTATCCCCTTAGGGTCCCTCGTTCCCTTATTCTTCATTTCTATATTTGTGATCCAGTGACAGATTTGGCAGTACCTGAACTGTTCTCTTTACTCTAACTGAAATCTATTTTTACACTCTTCAAAGTTCAGGGGGGTCGATTCCACATACATGTGGGCTAAGCAGAGTTTCCCCACCAATTCCCATTTTGCAAAGAGTTGTGTTGTAAGCTCCGGGCTGAAACCTGGATTCCCCAGTATTGAGATTGGGGGCCCATTCCCACTGGGATTCCTAGTATTCGCAAACCCTGATCCCAGTATCCTAAGAATGCCTGAGTTGTGCTCAGTAATGTACCTCTGGTCCCTCGGGACCTCAGTGTGAGGAACGGCGTGCTGGCAAGTGGAAGTTTTGTGGCCTCTTGTTCCAGTTTGATCCACTTCTCATTGTTTCCCTCCCTCCAGTCGCACATAGAGCCAATCTGTGCCGCCAGGAGGTATCTCTTGAGTAAGGGTATTCCCAGGCCTCCCTGCCACGGTGACCGTAGCAGTACCTTCCTCGCTACTCTGGGTCTCTTCCCTCCGCAGATGAACTTAACGATCTTCCCCTGTAAGTGGGAAATAGGTTTGGCTGATATCTTGAAACATATATAATAGGTTAGGGATGAGCGATATCTGGACTGCTGCTATCCACCCAAGCCAGGAAATGTGTTGGTGTTCCCATTTCCCATGTCCTCCTCGCATTCCCTGAACAAGCTGGGAAAGTTTGCTGCATTGAGTTCTTTCGGTCTGGGTGTTAGGTACGTCCCAAGGTATTTTATTTTGTCGGTTACCCAACTCAGACGTAAGGAGGGGAGAGTATTTTGGAACTCCTTGTCAGGTTCCTCAATAGTCATACCCACCAATTTCCCATAGTTAATTGAGAACCCAGAGATAGACCCAAATTGGTCAATAACGTCTTACAGCCGGGAGACTGACTGGGATGGGTCAGTTACGTATAAGATGATGTTGTCAGCATACAAGCCAATTTTGTGTTGACACGCCCCTACCCGGATTCCTTGAATTCTCTGATCTTCCTGTACCAGGAGGGCCAGGGGCTCCATGCCCAAGGCAAATAGCAGCAGGGCTCCCACCCATGTAGTTGGGGTGATAAAGCTAGCAAACACCCAGTATTGTGGGCTAAATCCGAAATCTTCTAGTGCTTCACATAAATACATCCAAGCTACACTATCAAAGGCCCTATTCGCATCTAGAGACAAGACTGCCGCCTTCTGTTAGGTGCATCCCCTCACCTCTAATAAGTTCAATGCCCATCTGATGTTGTCAAATGTAGACCTGCCCTGTATAAGCCCTGTTTGGTCTTTATAAATTAGCTTGGGTAGAATATCTGCTAGCCTATTCGCCAATATTTTTGAAAAAATCGTTGTATTGGTATTGTGTAATGCTATAGGTCTATATGAAGAGCATTCGGTGGGGTCCTTCACTGGTTTCACAATAAGGGTCGTACTAGATTCCCCATCGTCACCGAGATCTTTTTGCTTTTCTCAAATGCATAAACTATCTTCACCAACTAGGGAACCAATTGAGCCCGAAAGCTTTTGTACAAGGCGTTGGGAAACCCATCTGGTCATGGGGCTGTATTATTCGGAATGTTTCTGATGACCGCGTCGATCTAAAGGGCGTTGATTGGCCTGTCTAATTTCTTCATCTGATATTCTGGGCAATCGGAGGGTGCCAAGAAGGGCCCTAATTTACCCAATGTGAGCACCTTTCTCCCTCTGGGTTTCTGTGAAATATTCGTAGCTTATCCTGCTGCTCCCAGCACAAGTTCCCTTCCCGATTCCTCAGGGCTCTGATCCTATGGTGCGTTTGTACAGCCTTCAGCTTTGAGACTAGGATGTTATTTGCTTTATCCCCTCTGGTGTGGTAGTATTGCTTGGCATGTAAAAGGGATTGTGCTGCAGCCGCCACCTGTAGCGCTTCCAGTTTAGCCTTTGTCACACTAAGAGTTCTGAGGAAGCGCAGTGTACCCTTCTGTTTATTTTCCCTTTCCCTCTCTTAGAGCTCCTCCTCTAATGTCACTCTCACCTGAGCTTTGTCCATTTCCAGACAGCTTATTAGCAGAGATTTCGGTGAAAGCAGGCTTTGCTTCCTTGGCGAATCCTCAATTTCATTGAAGATTTGTAGTTGGTTGTCAGCACGGTTGGACACCTATATTGTGACCATTGCAATATACTAAGACATTCATTATTCTCTATTGGTGTCCTTTTCTCTGCGCCAGCTATATCACGTGTTTCACCATAGTTAAATTCCCATGGCTCATCAGGAGAGTATCCTATTCTTTGTTGAGAGTTCTTCTCGCAATGTTTGAGGCTGTTTCTCAATTCTTTCTATCTTCTTGTTGTGCTTTTCTTATTGCTAAAGGCTTTTGGAGGGATCCGATTGTCCTGCACAATGCCAATCCTTTCCCTATGAACTCGGTTCGAATAATGCTTTTCCCGTTTCCCAAATCAGACACAGTTGCATTGCCCCCCTTATAGTTTTCCTTAAAATAGTTCTTAAATATCCCCTCATTTTCCGTTTTAAGACTGGGTCCTGCAGCACAGCACCGTTTAATCGCCATGGGGCCGCAGCAGACTTCCCCAAGCAGAGGGGAGTTGGAACCGTCCGTCCCCCACAACCCCTTCGCCAGTGGACTTCCAGTGCTGTGGATGCTCCGCTAACCGCCTTCTTGGGTATGTAATCTGCATGGGTCTTTAGAGTGGCCGCATCATGGACTCTTTCTGGAGTTGCCTTATGTACAGGGTGGATTTTCAGGGTCCTGGGTGGGTCATCAGTCTTTCCCCACTCTTCATGTCTCGTTGGGGGTAGGTTTCTTCCCAGGACAAAAGGGGATTTGGGCCTGGGCATCAGGAGCTTATGGTGGCTGCATCTGCTCCGCTCGCCACTTGGCCACGCCCCCCATCTGGCCCGCATTTCTGAGGTCTAAGAGTTCCTTGTTCTGCGTCGGGCTCCTGCAAAGGCATCACAAAGCAAGACACAGACAACAGATGCAAAGTTAAAACAAAAGTTCTTTATTAACTCAAATGTCAGGATGGTGTAAAGGCCTATCTTGCCCTATGCTAATGTGCGATTTCCCAACCGAAATAAACTAAGGATAATCAAAGTCATTAAGTTCAACTTAAAAGTCTGTCTGTGTCCAAAACCTATACTTGCCCTCACAACTAAAGCTAAACAATGTGTAGGGATGTCAGCAACCAAAGAAACAGTGTTCAAACTAACCATCTGAGCCTCTTCCAGCTCCAGGATTGTTCTTGACTCTCTTGCCCAAGTTCAAGATAGTTCCCAAAACATTGGTCTTGAGGTTCCCTTCTCCAAGTTCAACACAGTTCCACAAAATGGTCTCAGGGTTCCCTTCCCCAAGTTCGAGACAGTTCCACAAAATGGTCTTGGGTTTCCCTTCCCAAGTTCAATATAGTTCCATAAAATGGTCTTTGGGTTTGCTTCCCCAAGTAAGCAATTCTTCAGGCATCAAATTCACAGTCAAATCAACTTGTCTAGTTTGTCTTTTCTTTTTATCACCTGAACAACTTTAGGCCGACCAACCTCAGCCTCTTGACTTCCCTTGGTTTACTTCAAGGAAGGGTTCCTTGGTCTAGGCACAGTTGTCAGTCCACACGGTCCACCCATCACAGGTCATGCAACCGATAACCCTTGGCACTTTACAACAGTTCATTCTTTTGTAGAGGAGGTCCCGAGTGAGGCCTGCACTCCAACAGCCCATTTTGAAGTACCAGGAACGTTCACACCGGGATATGTGACGTATGATGAGCAAATAAACCAGCAGAGAGCCCAGTGCCTATCAGAAGAATAATACCTATTCAAGTAGCGATAACCAGACAACCATGTAAGGTATCCATTGAGAAAACCTTACCAGCAAATGTACCGAAATAAAGATTGCTTAAACACTGTCCCGGAAGAAACTCAAAAGGCCTTAATTGAAGACGAATGGTGACGTCATGAGGACCAGGACAGGCTTGCAGATAGAAGATGACACATAGGGACGAAACGCCATGAATAAGGATATTGTGAACTCAGAAGGAGAGATGATGTTGAAATATAATGAAACTTAAGCCGTAAGCAGGATGAAGATATTCAACCAGCTAACGCCTGTACATATGCTTGAAACCACAAGAGAGCTAAGAAAACAGTGTGGCTTGCTATGCTTAGTAGAAGATAGACCGCGTCAAGTGCCACTTATACATATCTACCTCAACGAAGCACATTATACAAGTGCGAGTCCACTTTACACAAAAGCAGAATTAACTCAGGTTACTAAAGGTCAAACAGGACAGGGTTCGTATTCCAACTAAAACGAGAAGAGATGGCTGAATCGAAACTCAGCAAGAGCAACTCGTGCCTGGGGAGCCGAGGTCAGACCAATAGAAGGAGCAAGCAGTAGCTTCGCAGAATTGAAACTTAAGAACAGAACAGCCTATCTCAGGAAGGCCAAGATAAGGAGGCCCAGGCAGGTGGCAAGCCGAATGAGAATTAAATGCACAAACTGGGGAAAACTAGGCAGATTCACTGTGTGAGCAGCATATGACCATCCAAGCAGAAAGAGGCACGGGTTCACACCTACGCCTGGCTGTCGTTCAGACAGAGATATCATAACTTTTTTTGACAAGAAGATACAGTTTCAAGGCCACCCACAGCCAACTAATTGACACATAGCCACTAAAGTAATGATTGATTGAAGGGAGGCCGGGTGAATCTTAGGGCATCCTGCACCTAGTTGACCATTCTGTGTGCTGCTAATTAAAGTGAAGATTTATGCATGGGGTTGAAGCCAACCCAATCACAATGGACCAAATAATCTAGGGTGCTATAGATAGTAGACCAATGAGACGTCGTACTTTTAGTGACGTCTACATGAGTAATGTTAGAAGGAAGGGTGTAGACGCCCACCTGATAGTGTTTATCCAATCCCCTCACTCCGTTACCATATACAGATATAGTACCTATAGTAAAGTTACCTTTTCCTAACCAATAGAATTGCATGTTAACTTTTGAGTGTTACAACGTCAGCGATGATGAGTTTTGGGTATAAATGTTACTTGAGATTTTCTCTACCCGCAAAATAACAATCAGGATAGCAACAATATGATTTTTAGAGCAGATTTTGACTCCTGATGCAATCATCTGAATGTTAAACATAGTTCCTACCTGTATCTATTCAAAGGAGTCCAAATGAATCATACAATGTACTTGACCAACTTGATTGCAAATGATTTTTTGCAATTAGTGATATCAAATAATGTTTTTTTTTAACACACAAAAAGTTGTGATAACTGTGAAATTAAATATTATGTAACTGTTTTATGGTGCTTGAAAAAGCAGTTTTTACATATGTTTTGAAAGGTTAACTTGTTTAGCAAACCAAAATTAAAAAAATCAAAATAAAAAATAAATAAATGTTACTGTTTGTATGGAGTTCTTGGGAGTTGAAGCGAGACGGACTATCGCATCACTGTTGATTTCCATGTTTCCCCATTTTCTGTACTTGTCATTAAACAGACTCCCCTTTGCCAAACCATTGAGTTGTCCTTATTGATTGGTGTTGGAGTAATATACCTGCACCCCCATCCACCTCACAGGTGCAGCTATCTCATCTCAAAGTACTGCGGAGCAAACCTCGACTCTATGGGCCAGCCGGGGGTCTCCCCAGTACACCTTCTTATAAGACTTCCCTGACAACACAGGTACACTTTCTGCATCTAATTCCACTTATTCTTCTGGTTCACTTTAACGGTTTTTTGCCTTTATCAACAAGTGACTCTCACACACTTTCCTTCGTGGTATTACTCTTGGTTACCACCTTGCTTCCACACTGTCCAATAGTGTTCTGCTATTTCCTCTTTTCACTTTGTTTGCAAATTATGTCTATTTAAATTCATCTTGCTCGCAAATGCAAATCACTTTCTCTTTAATTCATGTGATATTCTTATATCTTTTCCTCTGTTTAGTATTTAAAACTTATTACATCATTAGCAACTTGTTTTGTATTCAATTGTTCATATTTGGTCTCCCAACCCATCCATCAGCATTCAAAACCCATTACGTGCTTGGCAACTCGTTCGTTATTCAATAATTCACTTTTCAGTCTCCAGAACTCTGTGTGCGGCCACTACTCTGGATGCTCTGGTTTCACTCTCTGGTTCTCACTTGCTCCTCTCTCACTGCCGGGGAGCTTTGGTGAGCAGCACTCACTCTCTCCAGACCTTCCTGCAGTGGTTGGCGGCATGCACCGGAGACCCAAAGTGATAGCCACAGCAGGCAGAAACACAACGCGGTTGTGTTGGAAAAGGCTGCGGTTTTTCTTTCCGAGTTTCTCAGGCTCCTCCGAGCCGGAGGAGCCTGAGAAACTCGGAAAGAAAAACCGCAGCGTTTTCCAACACAATAACGTTGTATTTATGTTTGCGGTCGCTTCAAAAGCGACCGCAAACATAAATACAGCGTTTTTAAAGCTGCGGTTTTATTTCTAAGTTTTCCGGGCTCCTCCAGCCCGGAAAACGTAGAAAAAAAAAGCAGCTAGTGCTTATTTTTTTAAAAAAAATAAATAGCACTTACCGAGATTCGGCTGCAGCTTTCCTGCTCTGGTCTCCGGTCACCGTCCTCCGCGTACAGCACTAATGAAGGGAAAGCCACCCAGCAGTAGCTTTTGTTTACTACAGCTGGCTGGCTTTTCCTTCATTAGTGCCGCAAAAGCAAAAGCCAGCACAGGAGGGCATCCATTTCACAAAATGGATGCGCCCATGTGCTTGCTTTTGTGAATTTTGAGCTTGAATACCTCAAAATGTTACATAGGAAGTTTTAAAAAAGACAATGCTAGTATTTTCTTTTTATGTTGCCTATCTATTTTTTAAATAAAATGTTTTACTAGACCATGCCTTTAATGTATGTTCATGTAACTTCGTGAGTGGATGCCTATGTACTTCATGTCTACGTGCACCTACGTCGTGATGTCAGTGATGATGTCATTGACTTCTCGATTTGCCGTCAGTTGACTTGTTCGATTGATTACATCTCCATCCCCTCAATATCATCGATTGGGTATGGCTTGAATGGCTGTCTGAGAGAGTAACATTTCTCACCTCTGTGATACATTGATGATGGCGATGAAGGGCCTAAGATTGAAGTGCATCTGTCGTTTCTCTGTCTTCCGGCCAAGAGTTGTGTGGAGGTCATGAGGGCCATACTTGGACCTCCGTCTTCATTTCTCTTTCAAAGGGCATTATCTTGTGTTGCTCCACAAAGTGGGTTCTTCTTTGACTTCTCCTACTTACCCTCACATTCACTTTCAGGCTGAGAGTTGTCCAGGGATTCTGCTGTGGGGAGAAAGGAAGCTTCTTCTAGGGCTTGGCATCTCCCTTTCACCTGAGCCCCATCCTGAGGCATGTGTTGCTTTTCTGAACTTTCCTTCCATCATTTCCCCCCTGGGCCATCTGTCCTGGGTGTTGGGGAATTCTGGGAAGCAGGGTTAGGTTGGGGGGGTTGACGGAGCACTCAGCATGCGCCCCAGGTCGTCGGTCAGTTGCTGGACCTGTCGCTCCAGCTGTGAGACTTTTTCTTGGTTGTAGGGAGGTCTCTGTTTGTACCTCTGTTTTTCCAGAAAACGGTAACTGTCCCTTCTCCCAGAGTAGCTTGGGTTTAGGAAATTTCCCCCATAATTTTCCATCCTGATTCTCCCTTCTCCCTGGTTCAGGGATCTAAGAGGAGGATTATTCTGGAATTCATATTCTGAGGGTACCTGTTGAAAAAGTTCAGTTTGGCAGGTGGAGTGGTGCTTCTCTCCTGAGGGAGGTTTGGAGGGAATTTTCCTGGGGAAGTACTTACCTGGTTGTTCTTCTGCCCCCATTGTGCCAAGGGAGTGTACACATATCCCAGGATTGGTTTTGTACCCTTATGTCTAGGGCTTACATAGGTGGCAGTGACAGATGGGTCATTGTTCTGGACTCCTGCCTGGCTACCATTTGATTGGGCTGGGCTCATGGTGTCCCTCTGCCTTTCATTCTGCCTGTTGTCAGGAGGAGTATTGTTAGGTCACCCCCTGTCTCCAGGTCCAGAGGAGGGGTAGTTTTCACCTCTGACAACTTTGCAGAGGCAGGTGTGGTAGATGGTTTTGTAGTTTTGGTGTTGTTTTTATTTTCAATGGGCTTCTGGACCTCATATGTTCTGGTGGCTTGCTCTATTACCCAATCCTGGGTCCTGCGCTCATGAAAATCGTGCACTAACTGAGTAATTATGTATTTGAGGAGTGAATGGAAATATGTTGTCACAAACTCCCTAATATTTGTGTTCATTGCAAGTTCTATGCAGTCTTACGGGCTTCTTGTGGGTTCCTATGGGTGAAAACATTTTTCAAAATGGCCCCCTTATAGAGAACATTTATAATGATTTTGGTCCTCCAGTCCTGCAAAGAAACTGAATTACTCAGGCGAGAATGTCCATTTGGCAAATTCTATGCAATTTACATTATCTTTTATCTCAAATGATGACATCATTCGATCATAAACTTCCAAGTGCTTGCATATCGAATGCTTGGTGTTCTTATAGTATGGGGGTCAGGAAGCTCTTTATAGCCTTGATTTGTCTGATCAGGTCTTTAAAAAAAACCTTCCTCTGTTTTGCTGTCTTTATTCTTCACTGCACCTGAGTCCATTCACCTTCTGAACTAGAGCTGCAATTTGGACTCCATTCCCTGTCCTCTAGGTGCTCCCTATCTCCGTAGGATTGAGAACACCTCCCAGACTCAAAGGATCTGAACTCCTCTCACCTGGGGCACCGTGAACTCTCAGAGACACTTTCCATGTTGTCAACTTTAGGCACAGGATAAAATGTAGTCTCTTCATCCCTCCTTCCAGGTAGTCTGGGGAAATCCCCCATTCACCTGAATGTATGGAGGTTTTTAATATGCCCTTCCTAGGCTGAAGCTTTGGCTTTTCTCCTCCAGCGAAGCACGCTAGGAGGTCTCTCTTTGTAATCTAGTCCCATCTTCTGTAATTCTAACTCCCTGATGTTCTCATCGCAAGAGTTCTTACGGTCAGAAGTACTCATAAGATTATTTTTGGTCTCCCAGGACACACCGGTCTGGCCACCTTCCCTTCTGTGTGGTATAGTGAATACTCATCAATGTCAGACAAGGACTGGCCTTCTGGATCTGTTTGGCTAGGCCAGCTGCCTCATGTGTCCCTGCTCTTTATAAGTGAAATGCATGCAGTCAGTCTCAGTTTGTACATAGGAGGTTGTGGATAACTGACATGAGGTCCCTAATGGGAGGGGCATCTCTCCTCGATCAGTTGGTCCTATCCCATACCCGGATTAGTCTGGGGTCTCAATGCTTGTTTATTTTTTCTCCATTTTATTTGTTAAACTCTCTCATCTTCTTTTCTCTGCCTTATTTCCTGTTGTTATCCAGAGAGCTGAATTGTTAACTCTGACACCAAAACCTGACTGGCCTCGAGCACCCTGCTCTGAGCCACTAATCAATCCTTTCTTTCCGGTACTTCATCCTGAATTGCTGCGTATTCTCTCTAAGAGTTCTGTATTATGCACACATATTCAAGGTGTTTTTCTTTCAAGAGACCAAGCTCTTTCCTCTTGCACATCTCTGCAACACGCTACCTGTGATAGGGCAGCTTCTGCTTCCTTTAGGTGCTCCACAATATCTATATTGTCTTCACTAATTCTGGTCAGTTCCTGAGAACCAGACTGACCTTTTTCTGCATCCATTTTCAGTTTTAATGAATCTTGGTCTTTAATCAGCTTTAATTTCTGTTGCTTCAGAATATTTAAATACTGACGCATTTTATCAAACTTCTGTTGTGAGTCAATCTCTTTTATTGTAAATGGACTGTTTTCCCATTTCAATTAATGTATGTTCTGTTTAAAGGCCATTATCTCATCCAACAAAACTCTATTCTGATTAGTCTGATCCTTCAATTCGTGTTGAAGGTGCTTCATAGTTTCTGCAGTCTGTTTGCATGTATCTTGCAGTGCAGACCACTCTATCTCACACTAAATACTCTCTTGCTGCTGTGTTTTCAGCTCATTTTCTAGTTGCTCAATGATGCTTTCTTGTTTTAATTAAAAAATGTGGTTCTGCTGTGCTTTATCTTCTAGCTGTGTGAGTGCTTTCTGGGCCTTGTTCAGGACCTAAGTCTGGATCAGCATGCAAGCCTCTTTATTTTGCAATCGCTCTTCTACTATTTGCAAATGCAACCATAAATGAGCTGTGAGCTAAGGCATCTGAATATGATGTGATATGATGTTTTATTCATATAGCGCCTATACACAAAGTGTTTCAAAGCGCTTCAAGGCGGAGGAGGGAGCAAGGGGAAAAATCTATAACATTCTTACAAGGCCTTGAGAGATTAATAATGGGCAAATAAACTATCATACTAGGCCTGATGACATTTCTGACAGTGCAAGAGCATTGACAATAAATGAGTGAAGGAAGGGGGTGGGCACTGAGGAACAAACAATAGTCTATCCTGCTAGGCCTGATGACTAATCTGAGAGTGTAAGTTCATTGCCTAAGGCGAAGAGAGGGGGAGAAGAAGAGAGGATAAGGCAGGGGCAGAAAAGGGTAGATATAGAGTGAGAATCAGAGGGAGTATGGAGGGCACAGGTAAAGCTAGTGAAGATCAAGTGTCAGGGAGCAGACATGCAAATGGAAGGTGGTGCAGCGATCTAAGAGCATACCAAGATTCACAATATCCATTAATGCATTCAACAACCCAGCAAACAATGATGGTACCTCCTTAATGTGGACGCCGGTTTTGTACCTGAGAGAAATGGATGTTTGTGGATGCAGCGGGGACATTGCTGCTGGACAGGCAGAGGAAGGCGAAGGGTCAGAGTGTTCGCAACGCTGCTACAATAAAGTAGCACCATACAGTCAATGTGTCCAGAACATGAGTTGGGGGGTTGGGGTGGGGCAGGGTAGGGTAGGAAAAAGAAAAACAAAGGGTTGGGACAATAGACACACATAACTGGAATATAGAACAGGGGGGAGTGCTAGGGTAGAGGGGAGAAGGAGGAGAAACGGAGGAAGTGGAGGCTACAGATGGCACATCAAAGTTCGAAATTAGGCAGGATGGCGAAAACACACATGGCAGCTGGCCACATCAAAGTTCAAATTTAGGCGGGATGGTGAAAACACACATGGCAGTTGGGCACATCAAAGTTCGAAATTAGGCGGTGGCTGGGTGCATGTGTGTTAGTAGTAGTCACATGAGGGGATGGCCTCAGGGGTGGGACAGTCTCAGGTGTAAATGAAGATGGTTGAGGGACTGACCTTAGAGAGATAAGATGCTCCTTGAATCTGTAATATCTGAACGTGTAGGGCTCACCACATCTCCCATGTACTCATGGGTGTAGGATTGTTCCACAGACCCGGGCAGACAACGGACAGGGAACAGACAAGTGCCTTAGATAGGGGTCTTGGAAGTGGACTGGCATTCACCTGCCGGCTCGCCTGATTGGTGGTGATAAGAGCAGCAGGGCCCAATCACTGGCGAGCAGGCGAACAGGCAAAGTGAAGCAAAGTGTACAAAGGCATCGGCCATGTTGCGAAAGGCCTGGTGTGGGTCCACAACATGGTATCAGGCACCCCAAAACACGATGCATCAGGGCACATAGGCAGCAAAAGCACATCAAAAAGATTCTTCATTGCGAGAGATGATGTGCGCAAAAAGACCTTCAATGAGAGTCGCTCAATGCGCAACGTGGAATCCCCCATAAAAGCCCAGAGAACTTACCTTCTTAGATGGTGGCAGGGGGGATCCAAAAGGCCTCCAGGCCACGGGATAACAGAGGAGCCCATTCGGCATTGGAGGAAAGGGAAGTGAGAAGGAAAGACAAACACATAAGGCTTAGATCGAAGGCCTTGGAGGCGGACCGGCATTCACCTGCCGGCTCGCCTGATTGGTGGAGATAAGATCAGCAGGCCCAATCACTGGCGAGTAGGCGAACAGGCAAAGTGAAGCACAGTGAACAAAGGCGTCGTCCATATTGGGAAAGGCCTGGTGTGGGTCCACAACATGGTATCATGCACCCAAAAACACGATGCAGCAGGTCACAGAGGCAGCAAACGCCCATCAAAAGGATTCTTCATTGCGAGAGATGATGTGCGCACAAAAGACCTTCAATGAGAGCGCTCAGTGCGCAATGTGGAATCACCCCATAAAAGCCCAGAGGGCTTACCTTCTTAGATGGTGGCGGGGGGGGGGGGTTCCAAAAGACCTCCAGGCCATAGGATAAACATTTTGGTGTCATTAAAGGAATACCAAAGTGGTTTATTAGTGCTACCGCTTTACTCTCGTTTCACAGAGAACCAACCAACCGTACCATAAGTATACTCATGTGCCCCATATGTACCCTATGTGCTAAACTATGTTGCACTAATTGTCTGGCAGGTATATGTATCTGGTGACCCGAGCTAGGAAGCAGTCGAGCGCTATACAAGTAATTTAGTGTTGACAGAGGTCGATCAAAGGTTGGAGTATCTTGAATATCCCATACTAAAGGGTTGGTATATAAATAGGAGGAGGTGCCTGCTGGTCCTAAGTGACCCTAGGAGCACCCTGAAGAGGAGGGCCTTGAGTTCCTTCTTGAACTGCAGGAGCATTGGAGCAGTCTCGATTGTGACTGGAATGATGTTCGAGTAGGATGGGGCATAGCAAAAAAAGTCCTGTTTACCATTTTTCTCTTTGCGTGCCAGTTTAGCCTCAAGCTTCACAGTGGTCAAGCTCCAAGAGGAGTGCTGCTCACCCGAGCCCATGAGTTATGTGGCCAGGTATGTTACTTTTCAGGCAGTAGTTGCTCATATGTGATGTGGGCATGAATCCATGTAATGACCATTCTGAGGAGAGTTTTGTATGCTACCTGGGGGTGTTAGTGCAGTGAGCAGCCTTTTCTTGGAGAGAGTGCTCTGTAATTTGATGCAATGAAATTCTTTTACTTCATGAAAGTATGTTAGTTAAAAAGCCTACTATTATGTATAGGTGAGCTGGAAATCCCCAGTCTTAATCAGAACAGACAAGCCGGGAAATCCTGCACCCAATAATGGAAGAGTCAATGTAATTGACAAAGACCTGTTTTATTAATAGTTCGTATAAAACAGGGACAGCAATAAACACCAAGGTCTCGACGCTCTTGTCCTTCTCAAGCATGACAACAGTTTAAAAGCAGAAAATATGTCACAACTGACGTCTCATTACAATCTTGGTTACAAAACATACGGGAAAGTGCAATTGGTTGAGGGATTTGTCTACATACCGTATGTGTAGATGTTAGTTTATTCATTGGTTACAATGTATCAAGTGGCCCCACCTGGGACCACCCCTAAATTAGTAAAGTAGGAAAGACATCATCATAATAAAGTATTGGCTACTGCAACAGTTGCGAGACTGTGAGCTGTGATTGGTTGGCATTGGTTTTACCAACCTTGACGACTTTGGCAGGTCATCAGCACATGAACAAAAATATAGTCAAGCGACATCACACAGCTGCTTCTTTCACTAAATAAGACACCAAACCCTGAATCCCTAGGCCACAGGCCCGGACGTCTAGCTTTGAACTTGGCCTTGCTTGGCACCTCTTGTTCTGTGAAACTTTGGGGAGTTGAGGCAGGTGCATATCTATATCTGCTGCTTATGAATGGACACTGTTCTCTTATTATGAGTCACGTGGGAGCAGACCATGTTTTGAATTGTTCTGCTCAGTTTTTACAGTGAATTTAGCTCCTTTTAATGTGGATGCTATTACTCTTCTTGGCCTCTAGAGAGTTGATGGGCTATTCTTCATACAGTTTTAAGCTTTTAATTAGCTGGCACCTGCCACTCAAAGGTTGTGTATTCTTTACTCAATCTAAGAAAAATATGCCTTGCACTTGAGAATTATTATCTTCTGTTCTTCTTTAGAGCTGCGGATCTTAGTGTCCAGGTTTATCACTATTTCATCCCTACTGCCTTCTTAGCAGTCTTCTTACATTGGTTTATGGCTATTCCCAGGATGCAGAACCACAACGTATTAATACTACCATGGCTGTCAGTATTTTGAATGCATTGGCTAGCCAGGAGGGGACCAGGAGAATGGCTAGAGAGCCAGTCTACATCCTCTACTTCTTCCACCTCCTCTACCATTTTAGTGTCGAGGTCTGTTAACAACGCAATGGCCTCTGTGAGAATCCCGTTCTCCTCATCGTGGCAGGTTATTATGTACAGCAGGACGGTCCATATTGTGTGCATACGCCACCTTACATGGCTGTTATTAAGTCAAGGACATACCTGTTCTGAGGAGTCATGAGCCTTATTGCTCTCAGCTCTTCCTTTATGACATTGAAGCCTTTCACTTTTGAGTTAATTGTTTGTAACAGCTCACAGCTGCTTATTTGCAGCCATTTGGCATTCGTATTGGCTTTCAACCTGGCAGTAAAGAGGTACACAAAGAACATTTCTGTTCTACCGAGCACTTATGCTTGTCTGTTATGTCATCATATGCCTTTTCCATTTTGTCAGAGATATAGTTACCCCTCTTTGTTCATTTGAGGGTGATGGACCTTTTTGTTCTCAAATGTTTATCCATTTTAGGGAACTCTGTGTTGTGTATCTCTCTTTGGGCACTACCAGGGTGGATTTGCTTATCAGCATGATGGAACATAGCCTTCCCCAATTTGGGGTCAGCTTCATATATGCTCTAGATTCACAAACCCAATAGTTGTCCATCAATACCGCAGTGTCTATTTCCATGCCGGTACATCAAAAATGCATTTGCACCATTTGTTTTCTCCCGCTTTCACAGGGCAAGTATTCCTGAACCATAATGTGGCATCTTTCACAGGTATTTTGGGTAGGTGGCCTGCTTCATCCTCTATCCAGTGCACAATGCCAATGGATGTACACCGAGTGGTAATTAACCCAACGCCATTGTCATGACCCCGCTCATTGCTTGTGTGTCCTCCAACAACGCCTGCCTGCCTACTCAATCTATCTTTAGGCCCACTGTCTGTGCGCCCCATCCAGCATGGACACGCAGCCTCGCCACCCACTTCCAACCACCGACCACACAGAATCAGTTGCCCCCAAGATCCCTTTGCTCAACTAGCCCTCACCAACGCCGGATCCCTGCCAGCTCACGCTCTCAACATCCTCAACCTCCTAACAGCCAATAACCTTGATGCACTTGCAATCACAGAAACATGGCTCCATGCTGCCACAGGACCATCTCTCTCCGTTGCCATACCACCAGGCTACACCATCCTCAGGCGTGACAGACTGAACACCAAAGGACGTGGGGTAGCCATTATCAGCAAAGATCACCTATGCATCAGACAAGCTAACACCTCCCTTAACAACAACTGTGACATCCTTTCACAAAGAATTCCCATATCCCCATCCAACACCATCACCGCCTATCTAGTCTAACAGCCGCCCTGCCACATCCTCACCTTTGAAGAAGACCTTGTTCAAATCATACAAGAAAATACTAAACTGTAATCACAAATACTACTCCTGGGCAACCCAAACGTAGGCTTCAATGGCCCAATGATATATCAGCCACTTCTCTCGTCAACTTTCTGTCCGCAGTCAGCTTTAGTCACTGTATCCACAGCCCCACACACAAAAAAGGACGCTCCTTAGACTGGATAGCTGACCTAAATTGCCACATCGCTATCATGTCAAACACCCCATGCCCATGGTCGGACCACCATAACATCATGTTCACCATCCCCATCGGCCGACAAACCAAAACTCCCACCATCATGATGCCCCCGTCCCTAGCCCGCAGTGCCCGCAAGCTAACTAAAGAAAATTGCCTGTCTTATCTATAAGCCCTCAACCCAAACATTCTAACCAGTCTGGACACAAACAATCTGGTAGACCTATATACAAACTCTGTATCATAGGACACCCTACAGCTCTAAACGAACTGAATCCCAAATACTTGACCTTCATCATCGATGGCATCCCAATCCCAGTCTCACCCTTGGCCAAAACCCTGGGAGTCTATCTAGATGCCTCACTAACACTTACCAGACAAGTCAACGCCATCGCCTCTTCAGCTGCATACACCACAAAACTCCTTAACGCATCAAGACCCTTCCTATCACCAGATAGCGGCCTGACAATCACTCGCGCCATGGTTGGTGCTAGATTACACTATTGTAATGCTCTATTTGCCGGCACCTCATCCCACAATCTAATAAAACTGCAAATAATTTAAAATAATGCCCAAAGAGCTGCCTCAACCTCCCCAAAACTGATCATATATCAGCTGCCGCAGGAAGGTACACTGGCTCCCTATCCGGGAAAGAATTCTCTTCAAGACCCTAACCATTACACACAGATGCATTTCCAAGTTGGCACCACCCTATCTGTCCCAAAGATTCTCCAAATCGCACTCAACCAGGCCTGTCAGAACACCCTATGCACAAAGACTAGTTCAACCAACCTTCAAACGTGCCAAAGCAGGTGTCTCAAGTTTCCCAGTTATTAGAGCTATGCAATGCAACTCCCTCCCACTCAATCTCAGATCAGAAGGCTCATACTGGGCTTTCCGTTAAACCCTTAAAACCTGGCTTTTCAATTAACACGAATTACCTTGGCATCCCAGAACCTCTGGACCACTGTAGCAATATGTATGCTCACTTGAATGCATTGTATATACCTCTATGACCATATGCATCAATGCAACCAATGCAGCACTGTAAATACTTCTATTTCTATATGCAACAATGGCACCAATGCATCAATGTAACCTGCAACGCCTTTTGTGCCTAATTGGCCTCATGTAACGAGTTCTCCACAGAGCACTGATGCCTGAGGGCTTGCGCCTGCTCTGCAAATGAATACATAAATAAATAAATATCCACGTGAGCAATTTAGAATATTTGGTCATTCGCATTTTGTACCACCTCTACTGGCACTGAAATGAGTGCTTGTGCTTTGCACCACATCATTCCTTTGACCCATCCTGCCAAGATAAATAACTGTCTGTATATCAGCAAATGGGCTGTCTCCCAGTACCCTGGCACCCCGGGCGTCTCTTTCCCTCCATTTGGGCATTGAAACCATTTCTGATCTAGTGCTGTGGCATCTCCTTTGTTTGGAACATCTAATACATATTGGATCATCTTGATTTTCATCGTTGGGTCGTCCATCACAGTCTTTGTTTTTATATAGCTATCGTCATAGGGAAATCCATCATAAAGTGGCCCATTTCCCCTCAAATTGCCCTCTTGTGGTGCTAAGTGCGTAAGGCAGTGTGCACCATGGGGAGGAATCTCTGTGGCCACAAATGCCCTGGAGGCGCTCATGGCGTAGGGCATGAGGGCTCACACATAGCAGATCTCATCAGCTGTCCCTCCCCCCACCCTACTCATGTGCTGGTACCACGTGTTATGTGTCACCTGGAGAGAATCAGTCCGGTATGCATTTATGCATTGGAAATCCTCTTTAGCGATTCTCTTCAAACTCTTCTTCTGCTTAGTGACAACAGAAAATCCACATGTTATCAACTCTTCGGTTATAGCCATAGGAGTTATATCATTATGCACTGGGTTGGGTACATAATAAATAACCAATTCAAGAAATGCCAAAAGAATAAAGAAATAAAGGCAACACACTGTGAAAAATGCAGCTACAAGCATTACTGCTCATGTGACCACGTTTTGAAAGGCGAAATGTGCATTAAGCGGTCTGCGTGCCAAAAGCTTATATGAAACAAAATTAAAAAGATCCATCTTCTGTTCACTGAATATTTTCACACTGTTTTCGAAATGTTAGTTTCTTCGAGAAAAATGGCACAATGATGGCAAGAAGCACTCTTTCGAGGATAAAGTAAGTCTTCTGGTTACCAAAGAGAGTGGCAAGAGTGATGTTGCAGGATCGCAGGGCAAGAAAGGAATTGACTATATCAGAGAACATTGCAAATAGCAGTGTGTGTAGGGGCAGCATTGAATGTCTGCTTGAACAAGACAGATGAATGTCTGCTTCATCCCGGACGCGCCCTCATTTCTTTTCACGCATTGAAACACTTGTGTATAGGCGTGTTATAAATGCCATATCATATCATATCATATCATATCATATCATATCATATCATATTAAGTGCGATTTCTTCAGTTGTGCAGGTAAAATCTTTGGGGAAAGTGCTTTTATTCACTTCTTCTCTTTCATTTGCTCAGGATAATCAGTGTCTTGTCTCTCTTGTTAATATGCGGGTTGCTGTCTTCTTCTGGTTGCTGATCATGTCTCCATTTGGGTCACCTCTTCGCCTTCAGATTCAGGGAGTTGCGGCAGCGAAGTCTCTCCTTTGTATGGTTTGACGTAACTGAGATGGATCCAGGCTCGCCTCCTCTGCACTCTAACTACAGTGGGCAAGCCCTCCGTGACTAAATGAGGGCCCTTCAAATCTGAGTTTGTGCCAGCAGGGCACATAATTCTTTATAAGAATACAGTCACCAGGCAATAGGGCGGGGGAGTTGAGTAAGTCTTGGGGTTTGGACTGTTCGCTGTCTTCCTTATTTTTCTTTGACCTCCCCTGCCAATTCCGAAGCTGTTGAGACATAAAAGAAACATTTCCTGTCATAGCAGCTAGGTATTCATGCATTTCAGAACCCATAACATCAGAAGCACTATGGGTGTCAGTTCTCGCCCTAGTGGGATGAGCAATTGGCGTATGCATACAGTGTCCTGTCACCAGCTCATGACGGGCTTACTGCAAAATGCAAATAGGGCTAAGGGTAGGCAATGGAGCCATCCTTTTTCAAGGTAATTTTTAGCTTAGCTATTCGATCTTTGAGAAGGCTGTTGAGTCACTCATAAATCCTGTTTGCCTGAGGGTGACAAGTGGAGGCGAATTCATGCTTAATGCCCAGAAGGCTCGTGAGGTGCTCAAAAACCTAATTTACAAAATGTGGTCCATTGTAAGTCCGAAGGACTTCGCGCACTCCCCATCTTGGGAAGACCTCTCGTATGAGGAACTTTACAGCACATGTGGCATCAGGATGTGTGCATGGACGAGCTTTGATCCAGTGGCAAAAAGGACATATGACTACTAGCATGTGTCTGGAGCCGTTACAATTTTGGGGCATATCTACATAAATAATACACAAATGCTGAAAGGGTACGGTAGTTCGGGGTATTGCTCCTCTCACTGTTCGCAGTGTGTGCCCTTCAGTGTACTTCTGGCAGACTATGCAATTTACAATGAATGCCACAACATTCGATCCAATTGGGTGCAAACGATTTTTCCGAGATCAAGGCTGCAAGACTTTATCATGTGGTGTCTGCTGAGTAGTGTAACTGCTCTAATGTTACTTTAAGTAATCCAAGGGGCATAACGGGTTTGTCAGTGATGTTCTGCTGCTATATTCCATCTGTGGGGGACATTGAGCACCCCTTACATTTCCACAAATCCTGTTCTTCTGGTGGAAAGTGCCCCTGTATTTCAGAAATCTGTGCTATGGGCAAGGTATTAAAGCCTTCTTTCATTACCATGCTGCGCGCTCGTGTATATTTATGAGGTGCTGTGTCAAATTCAGATATTTCAGGAAAATACACTGGTTTTTTGGTCTGTGTGTCAGAAATGAAACCATTTCTGCAGAAAATTAAATCTGCCCTTTTAGTGTGGGCTGTAAACTTCACGGCCAGCGGTAGCTGTAGTGCGTCTCTGAGCCTGTCCAATAATGGCACTTGCTGCACTGGTGGGCTGTCGGCACATAGGAAGCCCCACCTCTTCCAACATAACAGTCCTGCATGTGCTGTTGACAGCAGATAGGTGCAGTCCGAATAAACTGTTACTTCCTCATCCTCACGCATTTCAAGTGCCACAATAAGGGCCACTGGTTCTGCCGCATGCGCTTAAAAATGTAAAGGCAATCTCGCACTTGCCACGCTCTCAAACTTGCCATTCAGTTTTACTTTTATCACTGCAGTCGCTGTGTACCTTTCACCCGTGCTCTGGTCGATCGACGAGGAATTGTCAATTAAGAGTACTTCCTCCCCCCTCCCAGGGCATTTTTTCTAACATATGGTAAATCATCATACTGTTCAGCGTACTTGGTGCACTCATGCTCATTGTCACCTTTGTCTGCTGGTTCTGCTATGAATGTTGCTGGGTTCACTACTCTGCATCTGACAATTTGAGATAATCATCTTGTACCCTGATGCTCTCTTTGTGGACTACTCCAATGCGCTTTTGGTAGGTAGCCCTATATATCAGCTAATGCGCCTTGCACTGGCCCAGAATTCAGCAATACGTCAGATTTTAGATCTGCCCTGGAAATCAACAGTGTCCAATTTTCGTCAAAGTCTTCACTGGCTCCCGGTTGAGCAGTGGATTCAATTTAAACAACTGTGTCTTGTGTTTAGGTGCTTTCATAACCTGGCACCTTCGTACTTGTCATCAAAAATTAACACCTCTAAACTTACACGTTGTTAGCGATCCATGGATTAAGGTCTGCTGGCGGTTCCTTCGTCTAAAACCATTTGGGGTGACAGGCGCTTCATCGGTGGCTGGCCCTCAGGCTTGAAATCTACTTCCAGCGGATCTACGACAGATCGAATCTATGGTCGTTTTTCAGAAGAAACTGAAAACCCATCTGTTTATATAAATCCATAATATCTACATTACGCTGCTGTGCCTCTCTGATATGATCTGCACCTAGATGCAGCTTGCTGCTTGGTTCCTATGCATATCCGCAATACAAATTTCTAACATAACATAACATAATGTGCTTTTGGGTTTCTCAAGAATGGCAAACAGGGAATGTCACACCTATGTGAGTCAACAGCCCATTGCAATACTGGTACACTTATCAATTGCAAAGGCTGCTGCGAACAATGATTGTTCACAGGGATATGGCCTCTGATTGATGACTGGATCTATGATGTAATGCATGTAATATGCAAGTGGCTTGTGTCCCAGGGCAGTCTTCTGAGTGAGCACTGCTGTCATTACAACGCTGTTCAAATTCAAGAATAAAACAAATCCTACACTGTAATCAGGGATCCCTAAAATGGGTGCTGCGCATATTGCCCCTTTAGTGCATCTAATACTTCTGTCATTTCACCTGTCCAGGCTATGTCACTGTCATCTTTCTGAGCTTCCTTGAGTCCTTTTAGAAGGGGTCTGACGCATGTACTGTAATCAAAGACCCATGCCCTGCAGTAGTTCCAAATGCTCCGATATTGTTGCATTGCCCTCATTGTCCTTGGTTTGGCTGTTTTCACAATCCCTTCTGCTCCTTCAGGCATCACTTTTTGGCCTTCTTGGGTTATTAACTGCCCTATGTACAATACTTCTTTCTGGCAATATTGCAACTTTTCCTTGTCCACTGTGTACCACTTTTCTGCCAAGACTGCCATTAGCTGTATTGAGTCTTTTCTGCACTGCTCTTCTGTTTCGCTGCACACCACAATGTCATGTACGTATTGAATCACTACGCTGTCAATGTGTATGTTTCCGAAGCCCATCTAAAGGACCCTGTGAAAGATTGATGGGGATTTACAGTACCGTTAGGGCAAACGAGTGTGCTTCAACTTTTGGTTTCTATACGACAACAAGCTCAACCTTTGTGACTCCTCATGAAGGGAGTTGTAAAGGAAGCATTCTTTAAATTGACCACTGTGAAATATTTGTCTGTCAATGGGATATTGCATAATATCGTGGCTGGATTTCAGGCCATTGGAAATTCTGCTTCAGCTATATTGTTTAGCCGACGTGGATTCTGAATACATCTCTAGAACCCCATCATACATTTTTTTTCACTGGGCAAACGTCTGTGTTACATGGAGATTCTGATGGTACCAATATTCCCTGCTGTACTAAAGCAGAAATTGTGTCATAAATGCCCTCATCTGCTTCTTTTGACATTGGATACTGTCTCACTCATGGCAGAATTGCTCATGGTTTCAGCTTCATTTTGACTGCACCCGCTGCTTTCAGTAGGCCAACATCACCTGCACTGTTGGTCCACAGTATACTTTGTGACTGTGCCAAATCGTCTCGGAAAAATGATGGCGTCTTTTTTATTAATGCCATTCTCTGCAGTACTTCCCTGTTCTCAATACTCATCCAATAAGTGAGGCTTATGAAAGAACATTACCTCATCATCTCTGAGTAGGTCCTCATCTGTTAAGCCAGCTAGTGTGTGTCCTTCCTCAAGGGCTATCACTGATTGCCATGCTTTTCCCTCAGCATTGGTCCCATGAACACTTTCTTCTCTCACTATGACTTCCTCTATTTCTACGAGAATCACCCTTGCCTCCTTGCCATCCATAGGTACTTCTGGCTTGAATACAAATTCTGCAGGTATTTGCAAGGTTTTACCTCTTTTCCCAGCTAGCCATGCTAGCAAAAGGTGTACTCCATAATGAAATAGGTCTGGGTCTAATGGTACACCAGCTGTGCATTTTGGCCAAAAACATTTTGATATGTATTCTTGTTCATTTATGTAATGAATCGCTGGAGTGGAGTACACTATTCCTTGGTCAGTGAAAGAGATGGTCATGTTCAGTTTGCTCATCATGCCCCTTCCCATATATTAACTGGTGTCTTGTGGGAGTATAGTAGTGGCATGGAAAGGTCATGTTCTCCTATAGTGATGAGTAAATCATCATTAAATGGAACCAAACCTGTGGCCCCAGAGAAACCCTGCACATTCATGGCAATGACTGACATTGGGTACTTCCCTTCCATAACATATTGGCCTGGTCGCCCCTGTATCTACAAGGAAGGAAAATGTATTTTCACCTATGGTCACTCCAACCCATGTTTCCTCTTGTGGGTCTGGTGTAACTGATAGGATTGAACACATCAAGTCACTCTGTGGGCTGTCCTATTGTTGGTATAAATTCATCCCTGTCCCACTGAAAGGATTTCCTCCCACCATGGTCACACTCCCTTATTCTGGGTATAAGTGTCTGTGCTTCTGTATTCGCATTCCATGTTGCCACAGTAGTCTGTTGTACCAGTGCTTGTGGTTGTATCTGTGCTTGTTGTACTTTCATTGGTGCCTGTTGTGCTTGCATTGTGTTGGTTGCGCTTGTTGTATTTGCGGTGCATATGTCTGATATTGTGTGTGATTTTGTGCATAATATTCAGGTGGCTCTGCACTGTATGCTGGAGAATGCGCCACCCCCCCAAACTCCCTCTTTGATCCTGCCAATTCTGTTCCATTCCGCCCCTGCTTGTAGATGCTTGGGAGATGTGTACAATTCTCCCTCACGTCCAGCACTCCTGAGGCTGTCCTACAGGTCTGGGCTGTCTCCCATTAAACCGTCCTCCTTGCAGAACTTGAAACCCAGTCCCTTCTGTGTGCAAACCCCCTTTCTCATGGCCAATAATTATATTATCACCGCCCTACAAAATTCCATCCAGCCATTGGCTCTGCCTGCTGGGCGTTTGGTGTAACCACTCCTTCCCCACTCGTCAATATGGCTCCTTTGATTGAAAATGCCAATAGTTTTTTTCTGAACTAACTTCGCTCCCTCCAGCTTACTTTACTTTCCTTGAGTTTCTGCCTCTTGCATTAATCAACAGTGGTGAACTATAGTTAATTGAATCTCTGGCCGTGGTTTTGCTTCCATTCACACCAATGTTTTCAGTTGTCTCTGCACTGGATCAGGTAACCTCCGACACAATATGTGATAGAAAATAGCTATAGTTTTGTCCCACCATTGCGCATCTTGCACATCATAATTTCACTCATGTTTGACGTAACTGGGTATTGCACTCTGAGCGCTCTCTACACATCTGCTCTGCAAGAAAGGTGCCCCATCATGGGATGTATTCTGAGCTGTCACTGAGGGATATCCCACTAATTTCCAAATGGTGTCAGCTCTCTCCCCAATGGTGGCTGCAAGCAAGCTATTTATGTCATCCAACACTAACGCCATTCCTGTTGTCAGTCTCTCTAATTCGTAAATCCACTTGCCTGCTCCCGATGTCAAAGTTGGTAATTTACACCTTAAATTTTTGCGGCCATGGTATGTATTGCGGCCGTCATTCCCTTTCTCTAACAATGGGAACTGTGTCTATCCGGCCTCATATTCAATTATATCTGCAACCCCTTGCCTTTGTGGAGGCGTCTGTCATGCTAGTTTTCTTTCGCCCTGGTAGAGCTCTCAACCTGTTTACATATCGGGTTGCTTCTTATAAACTACGTGATTGCCCCTTTGTACATTTGGGATATGCCACAGGTTCTGGTCTTCTCCCTTCTAGTTCTTCCAAGTCAGTTCATACTATCTCTTTTCCTGTGTTTAAACCCATGGAGGGGCCTTGCGTGGCACCCTCCCATTCCGCATTTTTACTTTCATGTCTCTCCTCATCTTAAATCAACGTTTGCCAGCTTCCATCACTTCCCTTGTCTTCTCTGTCCTCAAAATCTAATCTTTTTAGGGGACGCCTTCCGTACAATCCCTTCAGTGCTTTTTCTAGTAAGCTCCTTTCTCCTCTCTGTGGGGATCCTACTACACTCCTCTTTACCTTACAAATTGTAGCAGTATTCCTCCTGCTTCTGTACAGATTACCAATCTTTCTTCGTATTGCTTCTCCTTCCTCTTCATCTGAAAGAGTATAGTTTTTAAATAATTTGACCACTTCCATGTCACATTTTTCCAAATCCTCATCCCTTTCCTGCTCCCGCTCTTTATCTCTCTTATCAGCTTCTTTATGCTGTTTCTCTTGACTTAGTTCCATCTCTTTCTCTGCTTTCTCCTCTCTTTTTTCCTCAATTTTCCTTTCTTCTCTTCATTTCTTCATCTTTTACATCTCTTCTCTTTGCCACTTCACTCTTTCCCTTTCTTATCTCTCTCTCGTTCCTTCTCTTCCTGTTGTTTTCTCATTCTTTTCCTCTCTTTCTTTTCACTTTCGCTCTCTATTTCCCTTTCCTCTAATTCCCTTCTCTTCCCTTCTCTTCCTCTTTTCTCCCTATCTGTGTCACGCTTTATCGACCATTCCTTCTCTTCCTCAATTATCCTGTCCCATTCCTTTTCTTCCTTCTCCAGCTCCCTTTTCTGTCGTGCCTTTTCTTCCTGTTTCCTTCCCTCTTCTTCATCTTTCCCCTTTCTTTAATTTCCCTTTCTCTGTCTTTAGGATCGTCTATATTTCTTCCATCCAGTGTAAGCAATATCTGTCTTCCCACCCACTCATTTTTAGTGATTGCATCTCTTCCTCATTGCTCTGCCTGCCTCCCTGTTCTGCATCTCTTCCTCAGCCTCTGTCTTTTTTGCTTGCAGCTTGCGACACTCGCTATACTCGTAGCGCATGGACACTGGCTTATGTTCATTCACTTTAGCTCCACTTATAGCATCTTCATTACTGCAAGAAGAGGGGGCATATACGGGGTTAGTGTACCCTGCTGATGCATTTAACTCTTTCAATCGGTATAATCTCTACCCTTGGTCTGGTGGATCGATGCTCTGGGGAGGACGAGGAGAAGCTGATGGAGCTATGCCCTCCCCTTCATGCTGATTAAGCATCTAGTCTCTCGGCGGTGGCTCTTCCACCACGTCCCGGAAAATGTTCCATAACTCTAAAATGGCCAGTCTTTTCTGTAGTTCCTGACTTTGTACACAGCATGCAAGTATGTCATCATGTGTTGCAGCACAGATTTAGAAAGTTTGCCCTCCCGGGGCCAAGGTAAGAACATTTTGTCTGATGTGCCACCAACCTACTGCAAGTGGTACTTACACATGTTATCCTTATACCGTGGAAGAGATTTACATAAATGCATAAGGGGAGTGTCTCCTCCCATGATGTCAAGTCACGCTATTGACTGCCGAGACATACAGGACCTTAAATGTTCAACCCCACTATCTATTCACTCCACCTTCACAATCTCCTGCCACCAATACTTTCCTCTATTCCCAACACTTTCTACTCTTGGGCAAGCACCACAAATGCCGCCAACGCTCAGGACTCTGCCCTTTGAGTCCAAACCACAGGTCCACCTTTTTCTACGAGGAAAGCCAATATCAACAGATCCATGTTTTTCCCAGTCTTAAACCACTTTTCACCCTCCCGCTAGTGGCGGCAATCTTTTTCACATATGTGCACCTTGCAAAATACCACAACAAGTTATCCTCTGTCTCTAAATGTGGCACCCAAATGGGGCATGGCACACTCTTCCTTGACCTTGTCGCAGGAAATCTCTTGGAACTATTCAATATCTTAATAACTTAGAACCTTGTCTCGAGGTTTAATGCTCCACCTTCCTTTACCCTGGTTACATGTATCCTCTCATAAATAAATCCTTTATCACAATTTCCCACTATATATGCAGGCAAATCCTTTCCATCTTTATTTGCCAATTCGATGCTCTTATTCTTACATCTGTGGACCAGCCGAGGCCTTCAGTATTGGTCCTCCCTCAATCGGCCACTTTGCCCTTGTCCTGCCGGGTGCCCGTGGGGAATGGCAGAACTTTCTCCAAGGGGGCTCCTGTCGACCATCTCAGTTCACATGTGATTCACCGTTCTCCATGGGTACCTTCGCAGTCCTCAGGCTTGTAGTAGGAAGATTCGACAATCCAAGGGTGCTGGCCAACCATCCGAACCGCTACCCTATGTATAGGTGGGCTGTAAATCCCCAGTCCTAAGTGGAACAGACAGTCCAGGAAATCCTGCACCTAATGACGGAAGAGTCAAGGTTATTGAGAAAGGCCTATTTTATTAATAGTTTGTATAACCCAGGGACAGCAATAAACACCAAGGTCTCCATGCTCTCGTCCTTCTCAAGCATGACAACAGTTTAAAAGCAGAAAATACGTCACAACTGGCATCTCATTACAATCTTGGATACAAAAACCTATGGGAAGATAGGATTGGTTAAGGGATTTGTCTACATATATTATGTGTTGATGTTAGTTTGCTCATTGGTTAACACGTATCTAGTGGCCTCACCTCGGACCACCCGTAAATTAATAAAATAAGAAAGAGATTGTGATAACAAATCATTGGCTACTGCAACAGTTGCGAGATAGTGTCATTGGAGAGCTGTAGTTGGTTGGCATTGGTTTTACCAACCTTGAAGACTTTGGCAGGTCATCAGCACATGAACAAAAATAGTGGTAGGTGGAGCAACATGACAGAGCTGCTTCTTTCACTAAATAAGACGCCATCCCTGATTTCCTAGGCCCCAAGTCAGGACATCCAGCTTTGACCTTGGACTTGCTCAGAACCTCTTGTTCTGAGAACCTTAGGGGAGTTGAGGCAGGTGTATATCTGTGTCTGGCGCTAATGAATGGACATTGTTCTCTTATAATGAGTCACGTGTTAGGACACCATGTTTTGAATTTTTCTGCTCAGCTTTTACCATGATTTTATATTTTATTAATGGGGGTGCTATTACTCTCGTTGGCCTCTAGAGACGTGGTTGAGCTATTCTTCATACAGTTTTAAGCTTTTAATTAGCTGCCACCTGGCACTCAAAGGTTGTTTGTTTTTTACATAGTCAGTGTCTGGCCTGTGCAGGTCTATGTTTCAGCTAATTCAGTAAGCAAAATCTCTCTGCAGCTTTGAGGCTTCTTCGATATTTCCTATTCACGGTCGCTGCGACATCCATATTCTCCAAAATGGCCACCTGTTACTGTTGCATTTCTGTGTTTAGCAAGCTTATATGTATTCTTGTGCATCTTACGTTTCAGCATATATATTGATTGTGATATGTTTCTAGTATCTATTGAATGTAAGTAACATTCTTCATGTCTAAATACACATTTGACCTAATGTCTGAGTTTCTTCGTGGTAAGTGCATATTTGCTTCATTTCTCAGGTTGTATACGAATTGTTCGTTTTACAACTGTTCGAATTACGATTGACCTTTTCACAATTGACCGCATTGTGAAGGTCAATTGTAACATATATTGTGGTTGGGGAAACTCCCCACAACCCTCCACCCAATGCCAAACCCCCCCAAAATCCATACCATTTCTCAGGCGTCTGTCTACGTGTATCAGTTTGGCAATGATGTCCCTTTCTCTCGTCATCTTGAGTTACAGCATGTTCATTTCTTCTTGAGCTTGCAGATTCATCTCTTCTTCGATGGTTGCAGGATAAGGTTGGTAGAGCTGTCTCAGTGAATAGAGTCTCGCACCTGCAGTATAGCAGCGGAGAAGGGGCAGACACCATAAATGACATGCTCTACTCATTTATGTGATATGGAGATGGGGGAAGGGCTGCCACCTTGAAAGATGCATTCATTTGTCTCTTGACAATTACCTGATGAGATAGCCCCAGCATTATTTTATGGCTCTTCTGGGTTTTGACGTTATTTTCCTCCCATCCAGGCTTAATCTGAAGCCTGACAGAGAGTGTGGTTCTGTTTTATGTGCTTTACCTTAATAGTCTTATGGCTCCAAAGGCAGGGATACCCCAACTATGCCATATAGTGTCTCTCACTCTGACCCTTAACCTGGGAATGACACGTTGTAAATAATAATCTTTCCTAAGGTTCTGAGGTCCTTCCAGCACTAGGGTATCACCACTAGAACATAAGCTTAAGGTGGTTGCCAAACCAAGTGCACAGCGACCGCCTCTGGAAATCACCAACCGCCTGCAGCAGAAATGTTTTTTTGGTCACTTGGTATTGCTCTCCTGACTCTCTGACCAGGGTTGCTGGTTTGCCTTTTCTTAATTTGCTTCTCCATCCCTGGGTCCCTTAGTCATCTTCAAGTGACCTCTCACTGCATCAAAACTGTAGAAACTGCCCCTTGGAGCCTTCGCAAAAGATAACACTTCCCTGCCAAAGACTGCTCCATATCTGAACTACTGGTCACCCCTGGTCTCGTTAATCGCTTGCCTAGGCAGAAAAAGTGTGTCGCTAACCTCTTACTGCATTTTCATTTTAGGGAAGAATCTGTTAAGGAAACTTTAAAGGATTATTTTAAGGAGATTCATTCAGAGTCTTTCTAGAAAATTCTTCTTGACATTGTGTACTTTCTCATTCAATGTGGCATCTTTTGTTTTACAAAGGTTACTTACCTCTGAGTGTAGTGATTTTTCTCTTTTTTTTATTCTAGGTGGTTTTGTAAATCAATCTTTACAAGAAACAAATTGATTACAATTTCACAGTTATCACTAGTAGAATACAAATCACATATCACATCATCTATTACTGTACTAGACAAAAGCTACAAACCACTCTATAAGACCCACCAAAAGAACAAAAATGACCCACCACATTGCAAAAATGACTCCATGTTAATAAAATCATCAAAGATACAATGAATACAAGTTTGCATAATTCACCTGCATAAATAAAATGTGCACATTTCATAGAATGTCAATGGTTATTCCCAACTTTCATTCGCAGCATTTATATCTAAAAGCTGCACATTTAAAAAAATCTTTAGACAGTTAACATAACGGATGCGGGATAACCACTTAACAGATGCTTCCAAAAGCTTTCATAATCTAAAAACTCAGAATTTCTAACCAAGTTTTCAAAGTGCAAAGCTGGACAACAAAATATGTTTTTCTTTGCTTTTGCTGACATAAAGCTGATAATTTTATAAAACAATACAGTGTGTGGATAGTCTCACATTTGGCGTAAATGAAACGTTTGTACAGTTCCTGTTAACCACCCTACTCCACCGCCTGACAGTTAGGCCTGGGCTGCTCTGCCATAGCTTAGCTAAAACAGTGAATGGCGTCCAGTCAAAGGGTCGAATTCAAAATGGTTGAATACAATACGTTCGACTCAAAAGGACCGAAAAACAAAATGATTGAATGCCTTTTTTTATGTATTTTTGTTTTGGCCTTGGTATAGATTCATTTTGTGGTTTTTGCCCAAAAAACAGGGGATTGAGGGGGGACCCTAAAAAAAAAGTGCATTCGATTTTTTTTTGTTTTCGGTCCTTTTGATTAAAAAAATTGCATTTCGAACCTTTGTATTCAACCCTTTCACCCTAAACCCAGTGAATCACTAACAGTACCTAAATCATGGAGATACACCTGAGGTCCCTGACCACAGGGTTTAAGGAAAATCTCCCTAACACAATATAGAAGGTGACAAGGGCACTGCATGTGACCTTGGACCATAACTGGGACTCTGAGTGACACTGGGGCAGAAATGTGGCAGTTTGCGCCACATAGGGCAGAACCTGGGCACTGAGGGTCTTATTGGGTTGCGTCGGAACTGGGCATAAAGGGTAACATTGGATCAGAACTAGGCACTGAGTGTGACAGTGTGGCAGAACCATGCACTGAGAGCGACACTAGGATGAGCTGCGGCAGTGAGAGCTACACAGGATATAACATGGGCCCTGAGCATCACATTCGAGCAGAACGTGAGCACTTAGCATAAAACTGGGACATAATCTGGGCAATTTAGGCATAACTGTGGCAGTGAGAGCCACATGAGGAGACTTTGGACACTGAGAGCAATGGGGCAGAAGAGGGGACTGGCTGTTTCAACTTGTCTTGTCTCCGTAGCTCCAGGCCCTGTTGTGGGGCCTTGCTCCAGCATAGCCCCACTGGTCATCTTGGAACTACTCTGCCTGGTCCACCAGTGCTGTGCAGAATGTTTTATTCGGGCGACATCCAATTCGGGGGAATTTTCCACCGACCCCAAAACGAGGCTCGCACAATTTTTATTTTGTTTAATAAAGTTTGTTTTATGAACCTGGGAACCTCAATTTAATAAAACTGATTCCCATCAGCCTCCCTTCCCTTTCAGAATAAGAAACATGCAGGGTTGTACAGAAGGTCTATTTATTGATAAAATAGAAAAAGATAGATTCATTTATATACACAAATTATGCATCCATGAAACTGCAACTTCAGAGAAGAATGATCAATGCACTGGTTGCATCACTTTTCTATGCCACGTTTACTTGAATGGACTTTTGCAAACACACATATCATAAGATATGCATTTTCTTTTTACCCTGGGCGCACCTGCACCATGGATTAAATAATGCATGAGAGTCCAGGATAAAGCTTTCATTTGTTAAAAACCAAATTGAGTCAGCACTTCCTTGCATTTATAAATCTATTTATTTGGAATAAACACAAGCATCTACACTCTCCCCAATAGACATTTGAGTATCTCAAATAGCATCCGAGAAACTCTATTTAAAAAAACAGGCTACTTAACACTCCTGCATGAAAATTGCTTAGAAAAGGAAAATGTATGTTCAATGTCTATGTTTGCTACATTCCCCTCACTGGTGTTTCTAGTGCATTACTGTGTAAAAGTATACATTTCTCATTTTAAATGGACAACTTAAAGGCAGGGAAATGGGTAGCAGGTAATCCCACTTTCCCTATTGTCTCAAGCCGTTCAGCACTAATAACCAGATTCTACTTGGTGATGTAACCAGGAAAGGACTTCAATTACCCTATTCTTCTAGGTATGCATGCAGTGAGATGTCATTGTATCTCCCATAATAGTTCTTCTGTGGGTGCCATTACACAGTGAAGGAGTTGGGAATCTCCCTGTATACACACCATAGGACATCTTCGATCAAATGTACAATTCTAGAAGCACATACACTTCTGAAATGTTTCCTAACTTCTCAGGAGGAAGTACAGTCAATATGTATATACTCCCAACCCTCTGTATTTATAAATGAACAGCTGGATTTAATCTATTCCCCTTTAGAATATATTTTCCATCAGAATAATACTTCCCCTTGGCATTATACTCACAAAGGAATTTCTTTTGGCTGTCCCACAGACATATGGGCACCCTCTTAAGGACTGCCTTATTCTGACCCTGTAGGAATAGGTGGGCCTCAGTCAGCATAATGGTGCCAGCTTCCCTCCATAGTCTGCCTACCTCTTTCTGTATCAGGGCCTGTCTAAAGTCGTTTCCACTGAAGAAGGTCTGAGTCTTTAACTCCAGCTAGGCTGCTCTCACAGTGCGCTGTTGTAATCCAAAATGGGTCCAATGGACAGTAGTCTATTCTATTCTCCTTGCTGTTGTTATCAATTCAAAGTTTATTTCGGTTTATTTCAGAAAATATGGTGCCCGGTGCCAAGGCCCTAGCCGACACCACACATACATAAACATAGAAACAATCCACGGGGTGAAAACTTTGCCTCTGTTTCCATGATAAATCTCCTTTCTCTTTTAGGTTCTCTCAGGTCTACTACTTGCTCTCGGGATGCCAGTACTGCTCATTTTCAAAAGTATATTTCTATGGATGGCCTCTCTTGCTCTTTATAAGTTCTTAATCCCTCCTTATGTCAAGGGTTGCTTCTTGATCAGTTAAAATTGGGTCTAATCGCCCCTCTTTGAAATAATGATTAATTAGATCAATCTATTTTACGTAACTATCTGTCAATTACCAGTCTTCCATTTGCTGGGAAAATCTTGGAGAAGGCTGCGTCCATTCAGCTCCATGCCCATATTGGCAATCATTATCTTCTTTGTTGCTATCAATGCAGCATTCGACCTTGTCATAATACTGATAGGGCTATCCCTCAGGTTGTAGATGATATCCACATGTCTAATGATGATGATTGTGGCTACTTGCTATTGTTACTGGAGCTCACTGCGGCCTTTGATACATTGTGCCATGAGGCGCTTCTAGCTATTCTTGGGAGGATAGCTCGGAGAGCAACGTGCTCGCCTTGGAAGCAAGACGGCAAGGAGCAACACAGGTTCGATCCCCGGGTCTGAGCTTAGAAACCTCTGGGTATTAAGCATGTTATAAATAACATATCATATCATATTCTAATTGCCCGTATGGGCTTAGAGGTCAAGGGATCAAGTTTTTCATTGGTTAAAATTCCTCTTCTCTAATGGACTGCAGGCACTGCAGATGGAATTTCTCTGATCCCCCCATTGACCTTATGGCTGTGTGCCTCAGGTGTCCATTGTAGCCCCCATGTGGTTCAATCTTCATATGGAGCCACCACCGGATCTGGTGGCAGAGCACAGAGTAAACATCCACCAAGCTGCTGACGATACCTTAACATTTTCACCTATGAGGATTTCTCTCATACTAAGGTCTCCCTCGATGTGATTGGATCTTGGATGCGGGTGGCCACTTTACAATTTAATCCAACAACACCAGAGCTTCTCCTATGTTCAAATGTGAAACAGGAGGTTATGGTCCATGACTGGCTGTCTATTTCTTTCGTTTAACTTTTATTTTTGGTTTGCATATCACATCAGAGCTGTTCCGCATTTCAACTGATTTCAAGGTACACCAAATATGACTACATAACCCCCACATCTCATTCATCTAGACAGCAATCAGGTATATTTGCACATTTTCTGCGTTTTCAGTGACAAGAGAATTTTGGGTTATCAGATCTTATGCAGAGTCTATTCACTATTAGAGTTCTCTACATCGGATAGAGTTCTACTCAGGTATGTTCTGAACAGTGTCCGAATATATTTCGGTCTACTTGTTGTAGGCGTCATTCCTATATAAGTTTCTTTGCAATCATTAACATATGTTAATCCTTTAAGGAAAATGTTCTGTGCGTGGGGCGTGACTGCTTTTCCATGCTTGAAGAATATATTTCTTTGCCACTACGCATGTGACATTGAACAGTCTTCTAGTTTTCTCTGGAATTTTCCCTATATCCCCGAACAGGTATTTTTGGGGACTGAGCTGCGCAGGGATCTATGTTATTTCCTCTAGTACGCTCGCAACCTCCTGGCAGAACCCGGCTATCAGGGGACATGCCCAGTACATATGGAACTCTGGAGCTACCGCATTTCAGGCAATTTCCAGATATTGTGCTATATAATTTCGCCATTTTAACTGGGGTGCAGTGGAGCTTATTCAATATTTTAAATTGTATTAGCCTGAGGCCGACATTCAATGAGAATATTTTATAGACAGAAGGCAATATGTTGACCATTTCCCCTCTTCTATAGTTATGCCCATGTTCTTCTCCCATGAGGCTTTGATATTATTCGACGATTGTGAGTGAGTTTGGATTGTGTTGTATAACTTGGACACCCCTGTACCAGTCTGTGCATATAGTGACTGGAAGCATGCATGTTCAGGTGGTTCTTCTGAGTATGTTGGCCATCGCTTCTTGAATGCTGCTTTCATGTGGTGGTATTGTAGAGTGACCAATTGGTTTCTCCCCACTGTGTCTGCGAAGTCCTGTGGTGTCACGAATCTCCCATTCGGGAACATATCTCTCATTTTGATCTCATATTCCGGGACCCAAGATTTATGTATGCTGGTGTCGTATGTGGGTTTGATGCCTGGGAAATTCCATAGCGAGGCCTGCGAGTCATTTGTGTCTATTTGTAGTCTTTTACTGATTGCAGCCCAGGCAGCAATCGTGGAGGTTACCGGGTCAAATTTACATTCATCCCTGTGGGTTTTCGTGAATATTATGGAGCGTAGGTCGGTTGGTCGAACCGAGTGTCGCTCGATGGGGACATGTGGTGTTCTGTCTGTTGGATCCTGCCAGTATTTAGCGTATTGTGCTTGTGCCACGAGGTAGCACAGCTCGAAATCGGGTGCAGCAATGCCCCCCATTTCTTAGGGTTCTACCAATTTCTCCCATTTCATTCTGTTAGTTCCTCCGTTCCATATGAATGTTGTTGCCATGGATTGCAGGTTTTCAAAGAAAGGCCTGCCTGGCCATATTGGAACATTGATGAACACGTACAGGAGCTTGGGGAGCACCACCATTTTGAGTACTGCGATGCGGCCGATGAATGATATAGGGACTCTAGCCCATACCTGTAGTTTAGTATGGATTGTCTGTAACAGGGATTCGTAATTGTCCACATATAAGGACATTCTGTCTCTAGAGACGAGAATTCCGAGTTATCTAATACAGTTAGGAGACCATCTAAGACCATGCATATGTGTAGGGCAGGTAGTGGCTGGTGTTAATGGGAAAATCTCTGATTTTGCAGTATTTATTTTGTAGCCCGAGTGTACAGTGAATTCTTCTATCAGTGCTGGTATGTGTATATACAATAGTGTGTCTTCCGCATATAGCGATATGGATTGGAGAATACCGGCCATCCTTATGCCCCCCTGCTCTTGCTCTAATCTGACCCCTGCCGCCACCGGTTCTATCGTGAGAGCAAAAAGGATGGGAGAGAAGTGGCATCCTTGCCTGGTTCCCCTATTTAGTGTGAAATGGTTGGACAGAGTGGGGTTCATAAGGATCCTGGCTTTGGGGGAAGTGTAAAGCAGTCTGATACACTGTGCAAAGTATGGGCCAAATCCAAATTTATCTAGAACCTCGAACAGGTATGCCCATGAGACTGAGTCGAATGCTTTCTCAGCGTCTAGTGATATAGCCACCGCCCGTGCCTCTGGTTTAATCTGTGCCATGACTCCGAACAGTCTACGCAAGTTTAGGGCCATAGATCTTGTTGGAATGAAGCCGCATTGGTCGGGGTGTATTAGGGTGGTCATTTGGGGTAATAATTTGGTTGCGAGCACTTTTGCATAGATCTTAGCGTCTGTGTTGATCAATGAGAGGGGCCAATAAGAGGACAGTTCATGGGAGGGGCGCCTGAGTGTTAACAATACCTTGATGATGGCGTCCGTCATTGTGTCTGGGAGTGAGCCGGTTCTCATGGCCTCCTCCAATACAAGGGTTAGTATTGGGGAGAGTATTGTTGAGTGCTCTTTGTACAATTCTGAGCTCAGTCCGTCTTGGCCCAGGGCTTTTCCGGTTGCCAATGATTTGATTGTTTCAGCGATCTCTTCACCAGTTATCTGTTGTTCAAGGGCCCAGTTGTCGTCTGGTGAGAGCCTAGCGAGGGTGATCTTGTTTAGGTATCCCCTGAGGTCTTCCTGAGTACATGTATCACGGTTTGCATATAGGTTGTTATAGAATTTGGTGAATTTGGAATGTATTTCTTCTTCTCCATTTACAGCCACCCCAGTTCCTGTTACAATACTTGTGATAGGGGTGTAGTTATACTCACTCCTTAGTGGTGTCCTGCCTTATTGCCCTCTCCTTACCTGCGTGCCCTGACTGGTATAGCCATATATTGCTGTTATTTTGTTGCAAGTTTGTTACATTTCTGAAGGCGTGCGTTGATTTCAGCTAATGTTTGTTTGTTGTGTGTCATGCTATAGTCATTTTCAAGTGTTTTCAGGTGTGTTTCCGTTTCGGTTAATTTGGTTCTGACGGCCCCGATGACTGCTACAGCAGAGATTTTTATTTCATGTGTTTTTTTATAACTTGCTTAATACCTTAATACCTTAGTTGGGTTTCTAAGCGTGGATCCAGATTTCAAACCTCTGTTGCTCTGCATGGTCTTGCTTCCAAGACCAGCACGTTCCACCTGTGCTATCCTCCGTCCAGATGAAGTGAATGTCTCCCAAATGATATCAGGAAATCAGGAATGTCTCCCAAAGGATAAAGAATATCAGACCTCCTGGGTAGCAACAGGAAGGTTGTGCATTCAGAGGGAAAACACTCATGGGAAAACCCTCCAGGGAAGAAATACCCTTGATGGCCGGATTTTAGTTTAGAATGCCCGTGTAGACAGCCGATGGTTGAATTGCAAGACTGGTCCACATAACCCCAGCGGAGTAGCAGGAGAGTTATGTTAGAGAACTGCAGGCAGTTACAAAGACAGAACACAGGAACAAGAGCAAGGTAAAAAGAAAACAGAGCAACGGCGAAACAGGAGCAGAAAGACTGGAACTAAGGAAATGTTGGGGCTCAACAGAGCGAAGCGACACACAGTCTTACTGGTTGTCTGCATTATGTCCATTGTAAATGAAGTCGTGTTGGGATTCCTGAACGCATTGCAGAATGGAAGCGTCATCTTGGAATCAACTGAAACGCTGCCTATAGTACACTGTGATGAAACATCCGAGCGCCATCTTGGGAGGGGCAAGATGACACATATCGGAATTCTCCTCCAACGCTGCCATAACGATCATAGGTGCTGTCGTTTCCTGACAGCGGCCTTGTACTTTCACACATTGATGGCGGAAATCCCTTTCTTTTGGGCCTCCCTAAATGTGTTTTGAGGCCAATGAAATCTGCTTTTCCTGCTGCTGCACGACTGGTCACTGGTGAAAACATGTTTGATCATGTTAAAACACCTCAGTGGCCCCTTTTGCAAGTGTGTTGTATCTCTTTTAAACAGGGGTATGGAAAAGATCCGGGACTATGCTAACATCTGGACTACCGGACTCATGGCTAGCTAGCCTTTTGGTTGTAGCTAGTGGTCGGAGTGGGTGGGAGCGGTTCCTATACTTTTATTCGAAATAGAAACCATTCCGGAATGGTTTACTTGAAAATAAAAGTGTAGGAAGATGTTTAAACTTGCACTTCAGTGCACCATTCATTAAACAGCAGGTGTTTTGCGGGGTTTGGATAGCGCTTGTGAGGGGGTCTGTCGATGGGGTGTGTGGGTATGGTGGGGGCAGGCCAGCAGGGAACATAATTCCACTACTTCTTAATTTTGCTCGTAGATTGTTTTGGCATTTTATTATCTGAATTTTAGAAAAAATGTTTAAGTATTTAGATTCATAATGTTAATTGTATTGCTGATTGTTTTATCTTCTGTTTCTCTTCTTTGTAATTTTGTAAAGGTTTGTTTAACCATATACAAATAAATAAATATATATATAAATAAATAAATAATTCCACTACTTTCTTTCGTACTCTTCGACCCCTGGTTGAAGCCCCTGAGCTTCAATCTGGGGCTATAACCAAAAGACCCGGCTAAAGCTCCCCCCCAGGACAACACTAGTAACGCCTCTGCTTTTAAAGCTATTGGTGTTTTGTATCCATCCTAAAACTCTTTGTAAAACTAGAAGAAAATCACTTGGTCATCTTGAAATCCCATGTGTTTGGGAGACTAGCCCTTGTAACCAAGCATTTCCAATGACCACCACTGTATATGGAAGTCTCTGTCTACTCTTTGTCTCGCAAAAAAGGAACTCAAAACCTTTTTATTTTCTTATTAGCTTCCTTCTCTCTTCAGGCTCATAGGCCTGAACTGTTTCATCATGTATATTCGCTTTAAAACATGTTTGTATAACTATATTATTTATTTTATCTGTGAAAAAGTGTATATTTTTGACTTTGTACAACATTTCTTCTGCCATCAAGCAGGATCTGCGCTCTATCTAATACCTGTAATAAAATAAAATAAACTGGGGACAGAGGGTGATAATGGGCAGAACATGGACAGTGAAACGCACATTGCGGAATTATGTGGGCACTGATAGCGAAATTGGGCAGATAGAGACGCACTGGGCACAACTGTGATCGTAAGTGCCATATTTGGCCAAGGCTGGGCACTGAGTGCCCCAGTGGGCTAGAACATGGGCACTGAGAGTAACATTAGAGTAGAACGGGGCACTGGGGGCTACATTGGATTCTATGTCAAGTCGGAGGCGAGCATTATGCTTCATCTTCTATTATTCCTGTCTCCAGCAGTTTCAACAATAAACCATTTTGTTAACATTTTATTTGGAGGAAAAACATTTTTTTAAAACTTTTTTAAACAAAAACTACATTTCCCTTCTGCCCCAGGTCTACTGTAGTTCTCATGACCGGTCCATGTAACCCTAGTCCATTCACTTCCTGTGCTCTCCCTCTTCTTTCCTGCTCTCCAAGCAGATAAGTAACTCTTATGCCTAGCTGCATAGTTTAGGTGATTTTGAAGAGTTAATAAAGACTAGAATAAACTGTAACGTTCACTAGTAACGCGTGCAAGCGTTCTTATAATGCTACGAGAAAGTTTGGGAATCTCCTGAGGTAGATTAACTAACACATATTAGGAGTGTAAAATGTACAAGTTTGAAGTATAGTGACAAGGGCCGAGTGAGGAGGAGGCGGTGACCCCGTGCCGCATTACCGACACGTTAGGGATCTCCAACCTCCTCCTCAATTCAATTAATAGCGAGCTCGCCGTTCAGGCAGGGAGCCACAATTGCGCTGACAGTGCGAAACAGCCCCCACCCGCCTGGTGGCGGAGCAAGGAGCGCGATCGCAATGCGAAGGGGCCCGACCCTCAGGGGGGTGGAGCCAAACCTCCAAAAGCGCCAGGAGGCTCCACAGGAGCCTGATAAGAGCACAGAGCTCATTAGTGGGAGAAAGAGCCCCAAATAAGAACATACAGCTCATTGGGGGGGCAAGAGCCCTCACCCTCGTGAAGGAGGAGCTCCAGCACGCGAACAAGCAAAATTCTAACGCTTGTGTTCGCGCGGAGTGCCAGAAGCAAAACGAGAGATTATTAGGATTATAAAGAGAAGAGCTATATACCGGACAGTGCCTTCTTGCAAATAAAGGGCGTTTAACACAAAGAGCTAAAAGAACACTAGTTCAGAGTATTACAGAGAGCAAACTCTGCTCTGCAAGTCAAGGTGCAGCCTCAAACACATCAAAAGTGAGCAGTGGACGTGCCACTACACCGAGAAAGGTATTGAAAGGCACTTAACAGCACTGAATATGACGGATTTTGAATGGAGTGAAGAGGAGCAGGAGGCAGCCTACTCAGAGGACCTAGCCTACAGCTTCAATAAAGTGCCGGGAGACTCACTTATAGAGGCAGTGGTTTAGGGGGTAAGGCCCCTCCAAGACAGGCTGGAAACAATAGAGCTATATCTGAGCCAGAAAGAGAAGAGCACCGTATCAGAAAACAGCACGTCCACAAAAGTACCTTTGGAGGACCCACAGGGGTGTAATAAGGCCCGGAAGAGCAAGAACTCTTCTGACCCCCCGGGCCAAACAAACGGGGTGGAACCAAAGTCCCCTAAGGCTACCGACGCATTCCAAAAACTGAGAGACGCTTTCATTAAGAAGTCGGGAGTGCCGAGCCTCAATACCCCCTACCCAGGGGAAGATAATATGGGTGAGGAGGAGCAATGTTCAGAAGAAGAACCAGTAAGGTCTCCACAATCCTCACAAGATGATATAGACCAGGAAGAAGTACAACCTACACCCAAGAAAAAGTTGAGGAAACTCAACAACATTGAGGGGGAAGAAGGGACATCAGATATGTTCCAACCAGACTACATACGAAACCCGAGGTCCTCAGAATGGCTGCCATCTCCCAGGGTCACTCAATAAATGACCAACAGGCTACGGAAAGCCCTAGAGAAAAAGGTGCGCCAGAGAACGAAGGCAGAATGTCCAAAGCCCAAACTCCCAGGAAAGGTAACGGAAGCTCCGGAGCTTGATCCAAAAATGTTGGCCTTTATGATGAACAGAGTGCTAACGAAAGTGCGCAGAGAGAGAGGGGCATTGATAGTGATAGCGCTGATATGGAAGTCACAAGTATGGTTTCTGGCATTAATGGAACTAGTGACAGATTACCCAAGAATACTACCTGCACGGGACAGCCTACTCACGGAACCAGTTGGGTCATATCATCCTCTGAGAGTGAGAGGAACAATCACGCTGATGGCGTGCAAGATAGCAGGAGACGCTGGAATCTCCCTGGGATTTCGGCACAGGCTGCTAGCCTCATTGCTGAGTCGTGGGCACCATCGACTAGAAGGAGCTACGATGCAGCTTGGAATAGATGGTCAAGGTGGTGCAAAAGGAGAAGTCTTCATCCCGTTTCAGCACCTCTAGTAGAAATATTAAATTTTTTAGCTGAGTTACTACAAGACGGGAAGGTCTATAGAACAATCCGAGTTTACAGATCAGCAATGTCAGCGGGCCACACACCCACAAAGGGAGTACCCGTAGGGGAGGATGAAGCAGTAGTACGACTGTTCAAGGGACTAAGGTTTAGAAAACCACCACAGCCAAAATATGACTCGCTATGGGATGTTGCAGTAGTCCTCAGACTACTAGCCAGCTGGCCAGCGAACAAATATTAGTCACTGAAACAACTATCCGGGAAGCTAGCAATGCTGCTATGCCTAGTGCCATGTAGAAGAGTAGCAGATGTCAGAGCTCTAGACGTGAATAGGAGGGCATACGGACCAGAAGGAGTAACTTTCACCCTAATGAGAAGAACAAAGACCGATGAGAGCTACATAGGGCAGAAAGTGGGCACTGGGCTCCACATTGGGGCATAACTTAGGCACAGAGAGCAACATTGGTGGGCGAACTGTGGCAGTGAAACCCTCATGGGTGAGAACCTAGGTACTAAGAGACACGATGGGGCAAACGTGGATACCGATGGTGAAACTGGCAGGTTTGGGAACAGACGGAGACACTGAGCAGAACTGTGGCAGTGACAGCCACATTTGGCAAAACCTGGGGCGTATGCAGTGAAAATGTAGCCAACCAAAATGTCAGTGAAAAAGACATGGTGAAAATACTGCTGCAGTGAAAAAGTTGTCAAGCAAAAAGTAGTTAATAAAGCCAGCTGTAAAGTAGCCAAAAATGTACCTCTGCATTGTTAGGGTTAAGGAGGGTTTACTGGGTTTGTTATTGCCTGGTTTAGGGTTAGGATAGGGTTTGATGTGAGGATAGGGGTAAAGTAAAGAAGTTGGGGTTTGGTTAGTCATTAGGGTCGATTATGTTTCAGGGTTAGTTTTAGGGTAGGGGTTATTGCAAGGCTAGTGCTAATAGAGTCATGGTTTGGTTATATGTTAAAGAAGGCTTGGGAGGTTGGGGAGGGCTGGTGAAGTTGGTTAGCATAGCGGTAAGGATAAACCTAGTGGTTAGGCTAAGGTAAGAATTAGGATAAGTGGTAGAGTTGCAGTTAGGGTAAAGCTACGGTTAGTGTTAGAGCAAAGGTTTGGTTAAGGGCAAGGGCTATGTATGTGTCGAGCTGGTGATGGAGTTTGAGATAGGTTTACTGTTCACCTGCTATTTATTTTGTATTGAGTAACATTCAAATAAAATGCTTTTGCGTGCGGAAGGGTTAGTGTTCTGTAAGAGTTCAGGGTGGAATAAGGGTTGTAATTAGAGTTAGGGCAAGGTTTAGGAATAGAGTTAGGGTGATTGTGGAGGTTTTGTTTGATGTTTGGGTCATATTTAGGGTTATAGCCTTGCACTTTTGTGTATTTAAAAATAGCTTTTTTGGCGACCTTATTACTGGCAACATTTTCATACTTTGCATTGCTTATATTGAATGACTCTATTTTTTAAAACAGCTTTTTGCTGGCTACATTTTCACATGATTACATTCTCCTGGGGATATGTTCACATAGAACCAACCCGTGCACTGAGGGTGGCATTGGGGTAGACTCTGTGCACTGAGAGTGAAATTAGAGCGTAACAGGTTACATTGCGGACTACAATTGATCAGAACTGTGACAGAGTTGGCCACTGACAGCCCCATTGTGGGAGAGCGTGGGCACTGAGAGCCCCACTGGGGCAGAACTGGGGGATTACTATAAAATGATCGAAAATAAAATACCTAATGAGAAATTACGGAATTTATTTTGCTCAAATTTGTTTTAAGTAATGCGTGGTGAGACCCCTCCCCCGCCCCCCACTTCCCACTACCTTTCCCCATTCCCTTATCCCACCCCCATCTATATATGAATATAAATGTACAAAAATCCCTAACAAATTCGATCAAAAAATGTGGTCAGTTCTCATTAGATAATGCTGCAATCGATTATTTCTGCGGATACCAGACCTGGGTACTGATAGCTGCATCGAGCAGAACTGTAGCTTTGAGCATCCCATGGAGGAGAACAGGTGTGTGCCATGAGCGCTAGATTGGGGTAGAGCGTAGGCAATGACATACAAATTGGGGCAAGGCACTAAGTGCAGCATTGGGACAGAGCTGTGTCAGCAAGAGCCAAAACGGGCATACCTTTGGCACTGAGAATTAGTTTGGAGTTTGGAGCATAGGCAGAGAGCGCTATATTGTGGCACAACTGGCCCCTTAGGACGGCACTGGGGCAGAAATGCAGCAGTGAAAGCTTCATGGGGCAAATCTAAGACAGAGAACTAAATGAGCTAGAACTGGGGCAGACAGAGACATGCACAGGGCAGATCTGGGGCGGTCAGTGCCAGAGGGTGCAGAGCTGGGGCAAAAAGACAATACGTGGGACAAATTACAGGAAAGAGTTGTGATCATCCGAATCATGAAATATGGTGTTTTCACCAACAAAACAACTTGTAAATAAATAAATAAATAAATCCTATGCACAGACTTCACCACAAAGGGAGCTGTAAAATGCACTATTTAAGGAAATTCTTGCTTGAGAGCTCCTAAACACTTCTACCAAGCCTCATCGCTTCTAGCTAAATCAGGGACAACTTTACTACCCAACGTTTGTAAAAATTCACGTTGCTACTTAGTTTAGTAAGCCAGTGCTAGGTTTCTGAAGGAATTACTCCATATGTGACCGTTTCCAACCTCCTCTTCTGATTTGAAGTTTCCCACAGATACTAAATGAGAGCAGGAGGGTGAACCGAGTGCCCAGGGCTCATAAGGGGATGCACCCTGTTACTGAGGCAAATGGGAGTTTCCAATCTACACAAGAACCTCGCACTGAACTACTGGGAAGAAAGGACTGCCCGGTTTAGAAAACATTTGGCGGTAAGGTTTTGGGCATAAAGGACCTTTTTCGGGAATACTACAGTCAATTTGAGAGATGCCATGTGGCAAAAACGAAACTAAATATGTGGAACCGGAAGTCTCTTTCCAGAATTCAATGGACTTCACAAGGAGCATCATGAGTGGAAAACAGGCAGGCTGGATGGAAGGTACCCCATACCTCGCTCCCCCAAGGAGACTTCTTATCTGCTTTCTTTGCCGATTTAACCATTTGCTGCCAACACCTGAGGTTTAGTCGAACAGCTTCTGCAATAAAGCCACGAGCACAGCGCCCTCCCTCTAGTGTCAAGTAGTAGTGCTACCTTGCCTTACAGGTCAGGAATCACAGGTTATATGTGTTAATCGTTGGTGATAAACATTGTGGGGATAAACGGTATTTCTTATAATCCACTAAACAGCCTTCCCAACATATTTTAGCACTGGTGCAATTGTATAAACAAACTCCAGTCCTGGAATGTTTGGGGAAAGTATTGGATAGTGGCTTGAAAAGGAGCTCCCCTCGATGGATGAAATTGCTGGGTAACGTATAGACACTGCTATGCACTAACACGACTCTTCAATCAAGTAGATGTCCTTCCTGCTATTAAAATCAAAGCCATTTTCGCGATGACACTCCTCTTCTGCTGAGAGATCGGACTCCACCAGTCAGTGGACACCCCGCCGCTTGCCCTTCTCGAAACTTTAAAATTAATCTCCAGGCTTATTACAATAATTGCCAACACCCACAATATATCTAGTGGTTGTAGTTGAGTGTTGAGTAACGTTTTAAAAACCATAATCACTCCTCCGGTGCGCCTCTGTCTCCGTTATTGCCACTGCGCAAAGCTAAATGCATTGTTTGTGGTTTGTGTGTTTTGGTCGACCCCCAACTGGTCGAATTTGTTTCTTCGATTTTTGTGTGTGAGTTTTTTGCCACTAAAAGGTAGATGGTGGGTTGGGGTAAGGCAATATTGGCTGAGGTTTGGTGTGGGGATAGGGAGAGGATGTAGGAGGGGCTGAGGGTCTCCTTCTGCATTTGCAGGTAAAAGAAATGCAGTAAAAAGAAATTGAAAACAATCATTCAACCAGTTAAAATTTGATTAAAACACACAGAACCCATCGTCAGATAACGTAATCATTATGGTCAATCGGTCAGAGAGTTGCCCATCCATTGGTGCAAATCAGTGGTATCCACACCTTTTTATCCTGAGCCCCCCCCTTGAGTTAAAATATTGCTGCTGGGCCCCCCTTGAGGAGAAATATTGTTGCTTGCCCTCCCCCCAGATTCTATTTCTGCTATTTATTTTATTATAAGGAGTCACCATAATCCCTTTATGAAGAGCCTTGTGCCCGCCCCCAGAAAGAGATTGAATAGCTGTGGGAAGGAGACGGCATGGTGTTATGCTATGTTGGTTGCGTGCCTGGTGCTTTACACTGCTGTTACTGCTTCTCAAAGCACTGGCGGGGAAGAGATAAGTGGACAAAGTAGTATGGGAAAGAGGGCAAAGTAGAGGGAAGCCCTAGCACAATGTTACATCATGTTGATAGCGTGTATATCATTCCTCACACCCCTGGGAGGGGGCTTCATGACACTAAGCTCAAATAATTCTAGTTTGATAGTTAATCAGCAGTAACTCCGCTGATTAGCCACACTAACCCAACCCTAAAACCTCGAGTTGCACACACACCTCTTAAACACTTGTTCTGGAGGAGAGGAATTTGCTGACAGGCCCATTGGTCAGCACTCACCCTCTAGAACTTGTAAGACAAGATAGCTGCACCATGTGAGGACACGGGGTGCAGGATTCACTTACTCCGACACGACTCAATAATGAGGACTCAATAGGTTGGCAAAGGGAAGTCCGTTTGATGATACATACATCAAACAGGGAAACAAACGGGAATCAGCAGTAGTGCGATCACCTGTCTCGCTCCGACTTGCTCGAACTTCAGTCGGAGAGCACTTCTTATAGGCAAAAATCGTCATTACTGACGTCTAATTTCGATAAAAAATCATCATTCAATATAATTGGTTAGGAAAGGTAACTTAAGGATAGGTGTTATATCTGTATATGATAATAGGGCATGCGGATTGGATAACTCTTATTGGGTGGGCGTCTACACCCATCCCTCTACATCACGCGTGATAGACGTCACTACAACTACAACGTCCTATTGGTTACAATATCTATAGGACTCTGGATAACTTGGTCCATTGTGATTGGGCAGGTTACACCCCTAGACATATATTTCCACTTTTAATTAGCTTGCAGGATGAACACCCCTGTGCCTGATGTCCCAAGTTTCACCCTGCCTCTCTTCCATCAATCAGTGTTTTAGGGCGACGTGTCAATTAGTTGGCTAAGGATGGCCTCGAAACTGTAGTCTCTTATCGGGAAAAGTTATGGGATCCTCGGGTCCTGGATGACATCAGGCGATGGTACATCTTCGCGCCTGGCTGGTCACGTGTTAGTTCACCATGAATTTGCTTCAGTTTCCAGCTTTTAGTGCATTTAATTCTGTGTCGGCCTAGCCACCTGCATGGGCCCCCCTTATCTTGACCTTCATGAGGCAGGCTGGTATGCTCTGAAGTTGGAGTCTTGTGAGCTGATGCTCTCCTCCCCTTCTCTGGTTGACCTCGATTTCCTGGGCATGAGCCGCTCTTTGTTGAGTTTCGATTCCGCTCCTTTTCCTGCCTTTGGCTGGGTTTCGAAACTTGGCCTGTCAGGCCTCTGGCCGCCTGGGTACCTTTCTGCTTTTACAAAATGGAGTCGCACTTGTATAATGTGCCTTATTGAGGTAGATATATGGTTGGCGCTTGCCACTCTATCTTCTACTAAGCATTGCAAGCAGTATTGATTTCTTAGCATCTTGCGTTTCAAGCCTATTTACACACGTTTAACAGGATGGTTGCTTCCATCTTGTCTCGTAACACTCTCACATTGTAACATTGTCTCCTCTCTGTGCCTATTCCATTCAATTTCATAGTTACTCGTACTGGCGTGTTATCTTCGATAGCTGCTTTTGTTCATTCACGGATCTGTTTAGGCCCTTGTCATTTCCGCTGGCCTTCCATTAAGGCTTTTGGGGTCTCTTCGTGGACCGTGTGTAGGTACTCTTCATTTCGTATCAGCGGCTGGGATGGCTGTCTGATAGGGTACCGTGCTGCCCAGGGTTGTCTGGTTATGGGTACTTCAACCGGTATGGATCTTCTGATGTATACTGGGCAGAGTCCCAGTGCAGCTCTTTGTAGGTTCATTTGCTCTTCATATGTCACATACCTTGGCGAGTACGCTCCTGGTACCTCGAAATGAGGGGAAGGGGTGCAGGCCATGTCTGGGGCCTCCTCTACACTCCCCCCTCTGGTCGGTTCATCGACCAATTCTGCAATCTCCTTTGCATTCATTTCTTTTGCTTCTTCAGTGTCATGCTCATCGTCCTCTGTGTTGGTACATGATGGTGTGAATGTGTGAGCCTTTGGAGTCCATATTTTTATCACTCCCTTCAAACTCCCTGCTGTCCTCACATGTTCGTCTTTGTTCCATGTCATTAGCTGACATTGTCCATTTGGGCTGCAGGAGATCCATTTTCCTTCATACCTTCTTTGTTTCTTAGGGTATGTGAACTTTGTTCCCTCTGGCGCAAATTTGCTGGCTTTCACAAAGTCTTTTATTACTTCATCAGTCAGGTCTCTGGGCTTCCATCCTGGTTCGACATCAATCATTATTTTCATCCCTATGGCTTTCTTTGCAGTTTTCTGGCACTGTGTAATGATTATCTTCATAACACAGAATCCTAGCAATACCATTGCTAGTAGAGCTCCCAGAAACTTGAATATATCTGACATCCATTGTGGGACCCACGAGACTAGGTCTCCAAACCTGCTGTCATCGTCTACTTCGGCACTTTCATCGATCATCTGGTTTTTCAAGCTTGTCAGCATGCTTATGGCCTCTGTTAGGGTTCCGTTTTCTTCATCGTGTGATGGTACAAATGTGCACCATGATTCTCCAATTTGTGCACAAATACCTCCATCCATTGCAGTGATCATGTCAAGCACATATATGTTTTGGAGGGTCATCAGTCTGATTGCTCTCAGCTCTTCTTTGATCGCGTTGAATCCTTTTATAGTGGTATTGATGGTCTGCAACTCCCATGTGGTTATCTGCAACCATTTAGTATTCACTCTAACTTGGATGTGGGGCAGGAGTAGTGTTGTGAATACTGTTGAGGTGAGGCTGAACAGCCTGTGTTTGTACGGGATTGCATGGAATGTCTCTTCTGATTTGGCAGAAAAGTGATTTCCCCTCTTCATCCTGGATACCAGTTCCACAGATCTTCTTCTTAGATGAGCATCTGCTTTCAGGAAACTGTCCAACTTTAGGTCATTCTTAGGGATCATTAGTGCGGGAACGTGGACGTTCACTAGTGTGCATATGCCTCTCCAGTTTTTCGGCAGCTTTATGTATGCCTTGGATCCACACGCCCAGTAATGGTCCATAATAACTTTAGTTCCTTGTATCATTCCCGGAGCTTCAAAGATTCGTCTGCAGTTTTGGTTATCTTCCATCTTCCTTGTGCCGTTGTTTCTGAAGCATAGTTTCGGGCTCTCCAGTGGCACTATCTGTAGGGGTCCCCCTCTATCTTCGACCCATGTTAGCAACTTTACTAGCTTTGGCCACAGAGGTTTGCATAACCTCTGCGAATTCTCTATTGCTTCCTTGCAGGCTCCAAGGACCATCCACGCTCGGCAAATTACTACTCCGTCTTCCCATCCATCTGGGAAGACCGCTGACCCCCAGATCTGCATTTGGCCTCTGTTCTTCCAGATTTGAGCCTTCTCTGCAGTTTTTCCTTGAACGTTCAGTCTTGGGTTTATTTCCCATCTTATCCCTGATCCTTTGACGCCAGGGTTCTCGTACCTGATCACATGATTTCTGGTGTGCGCTCGGTTTCTTGTTTTAATGTCCTGGACATAGCCATCTTCATCCGGTTCATCCTTTTCGTTGGCCCATATCAACGAGGCATCTCATCCCATAAATTGTCCTCTGGTGTTGCACATTGCTACATGTGACATACAGTGTGCTGTAGGGACATCAATTTCTACAGCCACGAAGATCTTGGATTTTCCCATGCTGTATGGTAGGAGTGCACAGACAAAGCATTCACCTTCTGACTGTCGTCGTCCTACTTCCTTCATGTGCTGGTACCATATGTTGTTTCCGAGATGGGCTGTGCTGTCCAGGTAATCATTAAGTTCATTGTTATCTTCATGAGGGCTTCTCTTGATTCTCAGCGTTCTTCTGTAGTTTGCTATGACTCCGTCTCTGAATGCATCTGTGCTACTTTTCCACTTCTGGTATCTCGATGGAGCAGGCTGCCTCTACTGCATCGCTGTTTTAGGAGGAGGATGTGTGCTTCCTTTCCTTCCCTTTTGTAGTCTGCCATAAACTTCCCGTAACCACCATTGGTTCACCAACCTCCCAACTCGTGGCTGTGTTGTATGCCTGCGGCTTGTTCCTTGCATTGGAGCAGGTGTGCTTGCTGTTATAGTTTCTATAGTTCTTTTTTTCAGCTCCTCGTGTAGTTTCTTTGCTTGGACTATGAATGGGAACAAATATTCTATTAGCATGTGTGTCTTCTCTGTGAGTTCTTTCGTGGCCACTTCTGTTCTTTTGAGGGATTTTGCTATTTCCTCCGTCTTTGGTAATTCACTTGGCTTTTCTTGGTTATCTCCACTATTTTCTGGAATTGAATGTTCGGCAGGCAGCCTCCCCTTCTCTGCTGCCTTCGTTGGAGGCCTTGTAGCCATTGACACTTGCCCTTGTCTGTGTGCATCCTGTGTGTGGGTGCGTGCAGTGGTCAGTGCAACGTTTTCATTCATTCCGTGCTGACCCTGTCTACAGCTTTTTCCCCCCATTCATTACCTCAAGTGTATACGTATCACTGCTAATTACATTCAATTTTAAATCATTTGCTTCATCATTAGATTTTCTTGGAACTGGAATCACTATGGGGTCTGGGTGCTTTTGTGGGATTTGTATGTTCATTATCTGGTAGGCGCACTGAAATTGGGGCGCTTCGTGCACCAATGGAGAGAGCAGTTCTGATAGTCAATGACAGAAAGACAATGATGATCACCAAGCATATACACATGATAGATTTGTAAGACATCTGGCAGCATTTTCTCCCAGGAAAGCAGAGGCGCCCTTCTATTGGGGATAAAACCAAGTTACTGTTCTGGGCCCCCATTTCGAATGAGTTCATAGACAGTTATTTATTCCTTCTTTTGCTCTGGTCTCGTATTTTTCGAGAGTTTGTTACTATTAGAGGGACGAGTGCTTCTCCAAATGTCCCCCCTCACGTGAGTGACGACGGTAGTCTCTGGGTCCTCAGTACAGTTCCTGTGCTAAACTAAGGAAAAGGGTTATTCTAGCAGTTCTGATACATCACATTTATTTATGCGTATCTAAAGTAGGTGAGGTCCCAGTGGATGCCTCGAATTTGCCTTGGTCCTGAGGACATGCTGGTGACAGTTCAATGCAAAAGAAGAAACTGAAAGGAGTGCTACAAATTACACAAAAATGGAATGCTGAAAAAATAAAAATAAAAATAAAAATAAAACTGAACGTGTGGCAAAAATAGGAAAAAATGAGCTCATCGTACAAAAATAAAGTTGTAAAAATAGGAACAAAAATAAAATAAAAATGAACATATGGAAAAAATAGAAAACGAGTTAAAATCACAAAAATAAGATGTTGTACAAACAGGAACAAAAATAAAAGCAAAAGTCAATATATGAAAAAATAGAAAAAATGAAAGGATGCAGAAAAGGAAAAATAAGATGGCGAAGGTCTTGTGTCTGCTCCTTTCTTTCGGTCTCTCAGCGACAAGTTGAAGAACAGTGTCTCTTTTCTCTATCTGCTCCACGGTGAAACAATGACGACAAAGTTCTATTTAGGATTTTCTCCTTCTAAGGCTCTTCTCAGCAGTGGATGTCCATAATTGCTTCTTAGTTGCGCTATGATAACCCTCAGGAGCCTGTTTAATTGCGTGTTTTTTGCTGGATCTCTGAGGAATGTGGGTATGTCAACATTGCTGCGTCCACCCACTAGTTATGGAAAGTTTTCAATGAGGTGGAAGAAAACACAGTATGCATATTGGCTGTCTTCTGGTGTTAATGACATTTGCTCTGATTTTCTGAGCCTCTAGATCAAAGGCCTTTCTTGCAGCGTGAACAGTCTTTGTCTCCTCGATCTGTCCCTCGGCGAAAGGTCTCACTGGAATCTCCTTAGGAATTCTTGCTGGAAGTTGGACAGTTCCACTTGGAGCATTGTGCTATGGAGAAGTGTGCCCATGTGTGGGGCGTTGGCCGGATCTCCAAGGAAGGTGATGTCAATATCTGCACGCCTTCCTACCATTTCAGGATAGTCTGGGACTAGTCTGAGCATGACATTGTGGGCCAGCCGGGTATCTGTGGGAGTCGGGGACATCTGCCTTGTTTGCTGGGTCCTGATCACAATCCTTTCTTTTGACGTGAACAGTTTTTACATTTTCCTGCTGTGTGGATTGCAACCACGTAATTTAATTTGTACCACACTTGGTTTAGGAATTTGTTGTTTCTTGGATCTCTGATAAAAGTTAGGGTATCTGTGGTTCTCCCGATGAGTCCTGGGCATTCCTCTATGATGCGGAAAAATAGGGTACATGTAAGTTCATCAATGATCACTTGTGGTGGAAGCATCTGTACCCTTATCACCGTACTCTGATAGTACAATGAAGGCTTCCGCGATGACAGTCAGTTGTTGCCAGATTATTTTCTTGTTGGCCGGATCTTGGATAAAGTCTGTGACACTGGCTCCTCTCCCAATGAGTGATGGGTATGATAGCACCACGAGTTGGAAATAGGTTAGCACATACCACTTGAGACTTCTGCCAGAAGGTACCATAAGTTCTGTGTACAAAGTCTCAACACTGATTGCTTCAGGATACTGTGTTACACTCTCAGGGAATGCAGTCTATCAGAGTCTTGATTCTTTGTACTAATTGAGTATGTTGTGCTTTCGAATGCTCATTTTATCAATGTTGTTGTGGCTTAGGATGTGCTTCTCTTTACCCTGCAACTGGGATGTACAGAGTGTTCGTTAAATCTTTATTTCCTCTGCTTGGGGAACCTGTCCCGTTCTATGCCACACTTTGCATCCAGGTTCTTTGTCTTGGTTTTCTGCTCATGCGTCCTTCTTCTTCGCCATGGATCTTGTTTGCACGTGCTGATGTTCTTCCCCATTGTCCGTGGTCTCTTTGCAGTTGGATGCAGCAGGAGGACTCTCCCCTATGTAGGTGTTCCATTCTTGGTGGTCGTGCAGATTAGTACTACCTCCGTCCCCAAGCACCACACGGCCAGAAGTAAAAACACTACCCGTGCGGCACTTGAGGTCACAGGTGAAGAATGCCGTTGATCAGGAACCAGAAACGCCAAAGGACCCCCTGACCACTGTAAGGCAATGGAGAGTTAATCAAAACAGGGAATAAACAACAATACCATGTGATAGAAGCTCAGAAAGGGGCTTACCCAAAAGTGAGGGAGATGGCGGCCTGTGAGATATGGAGGAGTAGTGGGGGTACAGCATACACTGGTCGGTTGTTTCTCTGACAGTATTCGGGAAGATGGAAACACCTGAGACAAATACGTAGGGCAATCCGTGAGCAGTCCAGAAAAAGCAGTTCCGAGGTCGAGGGCCAAAGGTAACCATAAAGTTCAGCTAGAGGAGATCCGTGGGCAGTCCAGTGAACAAATCCGAGTTAAGAAAACCAGTAAGAGGCAATGGAAACCAGCAGGTTAACAATCCCGGGATGATTTCCAACAAGGCAGACAAAGCAACGTGATATCCGGGGCAGAGATGAGGCAATCCGTGTAACGTTCCGTGGTCGAGCAATCGTAGTAGTCAAGAGTATCCAAAATGCCAAAGCAGTCCGTGAAAGAAGCAGCTGTGAAGCGGTGCTTCCGTGTTTCCCTGCTTCTTTTAACTGTGTGGAGGGTCACCTGATCCACATCACGTGGGGGACGTGAGGGTCCATGTCACATGACCCGTGATGATGACGAAGGCCGTTGTGGAAGCCTCGTCACGTGACGCACGGTCCTGTGTGTGCCCAAGCGGTAGCGCCAGTCGTGCGAGAACCTCCATGGGAGGTGCCAGTGAAGAAAGGGGCGACGAGCCCTCGGGCCGTAATGAACGGGTCTCCTTTGTTTGGCGGGATATCTCTGCCGTTCGTGTGCAGGGACACGAAAGTCACGTGAGCTCCGATGGTGGTGAATGACTGGTGGGTGATGCTGACGAACGCTGGGAGACATGACAGAGCCCCCCCCTAAAGGCCCACGTCCCCGTGGGCTGGACGGATGATCACGATGGAACTGGCCAACCAACTGGGGGGCCTGGACATCCCCGGAGGGCACCCAGGAGCGTTCCTCAGGACCGTAACCCAACCAGTCCACGAGATAGTGTAAGCGACCCCGGATAAAACGGGAGCCCAAAATGGCACTGACGTCAAAGACATCGGGAGAGGACAAGGAGATAGGGGCAGGAGGGGTAGCGAGACGGGTAGGACCTAGGCAAGGCTTGAGCAGGGAGGTGTGGAAAACCGGATGGATACGCCAGGTGGATGGGACAGACAACCGTAGAGCCACAGGGTTCAGGACTTTAGTAATGCGGTAGGGACCCACAAACCGGGGAAGCAGCTTGCGACAGCCAGGGATGTGTAGGTGGCGGGAGGACAACCATACCCGATCCCCCACCCGGTACTCGGGAGCCGCCACCCGTTTTCTGTCAGCCGCTAATTTCATGGAGACCTGGGCTTCGCGCAGGTGGACTAAGGTTTGCGCATGGACCGAGACCAGATCACGGGCACAGGTATTGGCAGCAGGAGTAGTGGATGAAGCGAAATCAGGGAATTGAAGGGTGCGGGGATGCTGACCATACATGGAATAAAAGGGAGAGAAGCCAGTGGAGGAGTGCAAGGAGTTGTTATAGGCAAATTCCGCCAGGTGTAGTAAATTAAGCCATGTGTCTTGGTACTGGAGGGTTAAACAACGTAAGTACTGTTCTAGGGCTTGGTTCACCCTCTCAGTCTGCCCATCGGTTTGCGGATGATAGGCCGAGGAAAAGCGGGCATCAATGCCGAGTAGCTTTGTCAGGGCTAACCAGAAACGGGACGTGAACTGCGTACCACGATCTGATATTATGATCTGTGGCAGACCAAAAAGACAGAAAACAGATTTAAAGAACAACTGGGCCAGTGTAGGAGCGGAGGGTATACCCATACAAGGTACAAAGCGTGCCATCTTGGTATAGGAGTCTACCACTACCCAGATAGTGTCGTAACCCTGTCTGCGTGGTAGGTCCGTGATGAGGTCCATCGAGACAGTGTGCCAGGGTCTGGGGGGAATCGGTAGAGGTTGGAGTAATCCCAGTGGGCGGCCCCTGCGTGATTTGCACTGTGCACACACTGAACATGTGTTTATGTAGTTCTCCACGTCGCGCTTCATTGATGGCCACCAGCACCAGCGTTTTAGTAGTTCTAGAGTGCGACGTTGCCCCGGGTGACCATTGATGGCGGCATCGTGTGACCATTCTAGTGCCTGGTTGCGTGTGTCACTAGTGGGAAGAAATAGCTTGTCTTGAATGAAAGGCAACCCCTCCTGAAGAACCAGGTCCCATTCCGCCAGCGCGTGTGGATGTTGGGAGACCCAATGACGAACGGTGGACTGCATGGATGGGGACGGAGTACAAACACAAATGACATGACCCCCCTCCAGCAACGTGGCAGGAAAAGACGGAAGAGACTCCCCCCCTGGAGAACGTGACAGTGCATCGGCCTTCCCATGAACAGCATCCGGCCTATGCCTAATCACAAAGTTGTAAGCTGCGAAGAACAGGTGCCAGCGTACCTGTCGGCTGTTAACGCACTTAAGGGTAGCCAGGTCCTGCAAGTTCTTGTGGTCGGAGTAAATCGTGGTCTGGTAACGGGCCCCCAGGAGGTGGTGACGCCAGGTTTGCAATGCGTCTTTTATGGCCAATAGTTCCTTCTCAGTAACAGTATAATGTGACTCGGCTGAGGTAAGCTTCCGTGAGTGAAAAGCCACGGGATGCAGACGACCCGTGGTTGGACAGGGTTGGGAAAGAACTGCACCCAAAGCAAAGGAAGAAGCATCCGCCTCCACCACGAATGGGAGTTCTGGGTCGGTATGCTGGAGCACAGGAGCTGTTACGAATCTGGTTTTGAGCTCCTCAAATGCCTGCTGATGTTTCGGGTTCCAAGAGAATGGAACCAGTGGACTGGTAAGGGCAGTAAGAGGAGTCACTATGGAGGAGAACCCAGCAATGAATCTCCGATAAAAATTAGCAAAACCCAGAAAAGATTGTAATTGCTTAAGGTTCTTTGGAGCAGGCCAATCTGTGATGGCACGAACCTTTGACTGGTTCATAGATAGACCCCCAGGCGTTAGGTGGAAACCCAGGAATTCGACCTCCTTGGTGTGAAATAGGCACTTTTCGGGTTTGGCGAACAAAGCGTTTTTTTTGAGGCGAGCCAAGACTTCCCTAACGTGGACGATGTGGTCTCCCAGAGTAGGGGAGAAGATCAATATGTCATCTAGATAGACCACCACGTACACGTCGAGGATGTCACTGAATACCTCGTTGACGAAGCACTGGAAGGTGGCTGGGGCATTACATAAGCCGAAAGGCATTACAGTGTACTCAAAAAGGCCTTGTCGGGTGCAAAACGCTGTTTTCCACTCATCCCCCTGACGCATCCGGACCAGATTGTATGCCCCCCGGAGGTCCAGTTTGGTGTAGATGGATGCATGTGTTAACTTGTCTAATAACGTGGAGATGCGGGGAATGGGATAACGGTTCTTCACGGTGATGGCGTTAAAACGCCTATAGTCCACACAGGGACGTAGGTCACCCTCTTTTTTCGGGACGAAAAATATAGGACTGGCAGCCGGTGAGTTGGAGGGTCGGATGTGACCTAACCGCAGGGCTTGTTGGATGTATTCTTTTAGGGCCTGTTCCTCCGACTGTGATAGTGAATAAATCATGCCCCTTGGTATCGGGGCATCAGGGAACAAATCTATAGGGCAATCATATGGCCTGTGAGGTGGCAGGCCTTCTGCAGAGGCCTTGTCAAAAACAGTCAGGAAGTCATGGTATTCGCTGCGGATTCCAGCCTGAACGGCTCCAACCGTATGTGGTGTGGTGACCATAGGGTTCCCATCGTTCATGTGCAAAGTAGCCAAGGCCCCAAGGACACTAGCAGGATTGGAGATAATCTCGGGTTCTGTTAGGCAGTAATGCTGGCAGATCTCGGACTCGAATGAGACTTGTCCAGTGCCCCAATTAATCAACGGGTTGTGTTGCCTAAGCCATGGAATACCCAGAATGATCCCGAATTGCGGTGTGGCGATGAGATCGAAGGACATGGTTTCCTTGTGGGTGTCCTGGATCACCACTTCTAGAGGAGCGGTTTGATGCTTGATTGGGCCAGAAGCAAGGGAGGTACCGTCCACCGCTTGTACGGGTTCTGGGTTTTTCTTTGTTATTAGAGGCAAGTTGAGGTGGTGGGCCAGCGTGATGTCTATAAAACAACCCGTGGCTCCTGAATCAACTACTATATGCACTGGGTGAATGCAATTCCCGGTAGGTTTCAATAGAGCCTGGACAATAATCGGTCTAATGGGACCGAACGAGGGCTCAGTGGGGGTCAAAGAAATGCTCGCCCGTCCCCCCGGTCTCAAGGGCGAGCTTTCGGAAAACCCGGATTCTTGTTTCTTGGGCGAGGGGGGCATTCTTTGATGTAGTGTCCATTGATACCGCAGTAAAAACAGGCGTTATCTGTCCTTCTGCGTTCTCGCTCCGCCTGGGTTATAGGACTACGTATTCCCCCTATTTGCATGGTTCGGGTTTTGTGTCCCCCAAGGGAGGTGACTGCATGGAAAGACCGGCTTCTGCCCTCCGCTCCGTGCGTCGAGCGTCTACCTGCAGGGCTAGGTCCACTAGGTCCGAAAAAACGGCCGGGAGAGAGGGAACCACAGAAAGAGTGTCCTTCATTGCACTACAGAGGCCCCTGTAGAACACAATAGCTCTTTTGTTCTCCGGCCATGATGTTTCCGCAGAGAGTTGGTTGAACCGAGTGATGTACTCGATGAGTGTTTGTTTGCCCTGTGTGAGGTCGAGCAATTCCAAGTCACGAGAGTGTGCTTTGTATCTAGTGTCGAACAGCTTGGCCATCTCGTTTATCAGGAGGTCAAAATCATAAAGTGCCGGGTGGTCATTCTCCAATAAGGGATTCGCCCAAGTGGCTGCTACACCCGACAGGTGGGAGAGGAGAAAAGCGGCCTTGGTAACAGAGTCTGGGAATGCTTGGGGTCGGCATAGGAAATGGAGCTTGCACTGATTTAGGAAGGTACGATACTTTCTCGGGTCACCCTGGTATCTTTCCGGGGCTGCAAGGGGGAACGGGGTTGGGAGAACCAAGGGTGTAGGCGTGGTGGGTGGAGTGGAAGATGGTGGATCACGAGCTGGGGTGTCCCCGAAGTCAGTGTCGTCGGGTAAAGGGTGACGAGCACTCTGTAGGGCATCAAGGCGATGGTGAATGGCAGTCGTAGCTGCGGCCATGTCTGTCCTAAGGGCCGCAACTGCCTGCATTAGAGCGGTCACAGGGTCCTCGGCCGAGGTATTCATAATCTGGACGACCAAAAAGGAGAGAGGCTTCACAGTCTGTTCAATTCTTGGTGGTCGTGCAGATTAGTACTACCTCCGTCCCCAAGCACCACACGGCCAGAAGTAAAAACACTACCCGTGCGGCACTTGAGGTCACAGGTGAAGAATGCCGTTGATCAGGAACCAGAAACGCCAAAGGACCCCCTGACCACTGTAAGGCAATGGAGAGTTAATCAAAACAGGGAATAAACAACAATACCATGTGATAGAAGCTCAGAAAGGGGCTTACCCAAAAGTGAGGGAGATGGCGGCCTGTGAGATATGGAGGAGTAGTGGGGGTACAGCATACACTGGTCGGTTGTTTCTCTGACAGTATTCGGGAAGATGGAAACACCTGAGACAAATACGTAGGGCAATCCGTGAGCAGTCCAGAAAAAGCAGTTCCGAGGTCGAGGGCCAAAGGTAACCATAAAGTTCAGCTAGAGGAGATCGTGGGCAGTCCAGTGAACAAATCCGAGTCAAGAAAACCAGTAAGAGGCAATGGAAACCAGCAGGTTAACAATCCCGGGATGATTTCCAACAAGGCAGACAAATCAACGTGATATCCGGGGCAGAGATGAGGCAATCCGTGTAACGTTCCGTGGTCGAGCAATCGTAGTAGTCAAGAGTATCCAAAACGCCAAAGCAGTCCGTGAAAGAAGCAGCTGTGAAGCGGTGCTTCCGTGTTTCCCTGCTTCTTTTAACTGTGTGGAGGGTCACCTGATCCACATCACGTGGGGGACGTGAGGGTCCGTGTCACATGACCCGTGATGATGACGAAGGCCGTTGTGGAAGCCTCGTCACGTGACGCACGGTCCTGTGTGTGCCCAAGCGGTAGCGCCAGTCGTGCGAGAACCTCCATGGGAGGTGCCAGTGAAGAAAGGGGCGAAGAGCCCTTGGGCCATAATGAACGGGTCTCCTTTGTTTGGCGGGATATCTCTGCCGTTCGTGTGCAGGGACACGAAAGTCACGTGAGCTCCGATGGTGGTGAATGACTGGTGGGTGATGCTGACGAACGCTGGGAGACATGACAGTAGGGCTTAATGTCATTTATGAAGATCCATGCCCTTTTGCCCTGGAGCTTGACGGCGGAGGGGGTGCAATCCTCTACAATGAACGGGCCATTAAATCTTGGCTCGTCCCAACTTTTCCTGGTAAAGTTCTTCACCAAAACGCTGTCACCAGGGAAAATGAAGGGCGCATGTACACCTTGCTCGGTGTCTGCTTCAGCACTTCCTGCTGTGTTTTTTTCTGCGCCACCCCCTTTTCGCCGTCGCTGCAGCTGGTCTGAAATGACAGAGGCACTGGATGTCAAACAGTTTAGGTACTTTTGCATTTCTGTTCCCAGAACCACCCTAGTCAGCTGGGCATCACAACTAGCTCGATCTCTGCGGGTAAGAGGGGTCCTCATCCTTCTGCCTGTAACTATCTCGTGCGGCGTGAGCTGATGGTTGGAGCCTGGTTGGTTCCGAAGTTCATACAATGCCAATGGTAGACAGTGCAGCATCCCTTCTTTAATGTGAGCTTCAATTTGGCTATCCTCTCCTTAAGCAAGCCGTTGATCCGTTCACATATCCCATTCCCCTCTGGATGATACGCCGACGAGAACTTGTGCTTTATACCAAGCAATGAACTAATCTGTTCGAACACTGAATTTACAAAGTGGGCCCCATTATCTGATCTCATTACCTCGCACATCCCCCATCTAGGGAACACTTCTCTCACCAGGAACTTAGCAGCACAGGCAGCGTCTGGGTGTGTACAGGGACCTGCTTCTATGCATCTAGAGAATGGACACACCACCACAATTAAATACCTGTACCCATTGCACACTTGAATCATGTCGACGTAGTCGATATGTAAGTGCTGGAATGGTCAGTTTGGTCTGGGAATGATTCCTCTCACTACTTTTAATGTGTGCCCAGCGGTGAATTACTGGCAGAAAATGCAGTTCACCATGAAAAATGCAACATGCTCTGCCAAATTCGGTGTGAACCAGTCTTCTGCGAGCGTTGCAGCAAGATTTTCTTTTGTCAAGTGGATGGGGTAGTGCAGTTGTTCTAATGCTACCTTTAGGAGGGTGACAGCCATTACTGGTTTACCAGTGCTGTCTTGCCTCCACAACCCGTCAGAGGGGTTTAAGGAACACCCTCGACGCTTCCACAAATTCTTCTCCTCCTGTGGTGCCTCCGCCTGGAGCTCCATTAGCTGAGTCTGCCACATATTACTATAGGCTTCCGGAGTGGCACGCGCTACCATCATTCGCTCATGGGTACGTGCCACCTCCACGTCCATGATTGTTTCATTGTTGGATGCCATGCGCTTGGCTTCCATGTCTGCTTCATGATTTCGACGAGACACAAAATCTGTCCGCTTGGTATGAGCAGCGCATTTCACGACCGCTATGCGCACTGGGAGCTGTAGTGCTTTTATCAGCCTGTCCAATAAGGCTGCGTGTTGCACTGGCATGCCGTCTGCTCGTAGGTAGCCCCTCCTTTTCCAGCGTGCTAGACCGGCATGCACTGTGGACATCACATAGGCGGAGTCACTGTACACCGTTACTTCCTGGTCTGCATGATTCTCAATGGCGAGTTTCAATGCCAATAGTTCTGCAGCTTGTGCCGAATAGTGAGATGGTATTCGTTCCCTAACGAGTACTCGAAACTCCCCGTTCGCTAGGTGCTTTACCGCAGCCACGCATTTATACCTTTGTCCGTCTTCTTGGTCAATTCTCAAAGACCCGTCAATAAAGACGATCTCTCCACCTGCCAGGGCATTTTCTTTTACCCTGGGGATTTCATCATAGAATTCCTCATAGTTCGCACAGTCGTGTATGGGTTCTCCCTCTGTGACTTGCTCGGCTATGAACATAGCAGGGTTTACAGTCTTACATTGCACTATTTTGATCGATGGATTAGAGATAATCACCTCATAGGCCGATGCTCTTTGAGATGTCAGTGTGCCCTTTGGCTTCTCTAATATGGCAAGCAGCGAGTGCTCAACATACAATGTCATGGAGCATCCCATCACAATGGATGACACCTTCTCGATGGTGAATGCGGCAGCAGCAGCTAGGTTTTGTTCGCATGGGAAGTGGCCCTTCATGACCGGGTCCAGACTCCCACTGTAATATGCTAGGGGCTTGTACCCCAGCGAGGTTCGCTGTGCGAGCACTGCCGTCATAAAATTGCCATCGGTATGTGAGAACAAGTAGAATTCCTCTGCGTAATTAGGAATCCCGAGAACTGGGGCCTTACAAATTGCCCCCTTGAGTTCTGTAAACTCTTTCTCCATTTCTTCGTTCCATTCAATTTCTCCTTTTGTTGCCTGGACCTTTTTAAGGGCCTGTAGCAAGGGCTGCTGTAGTCATGCTCTGACATAATTGCACAGGCCTAAGAAGCTTTGCATTTGTTTTATCGTGCATGGCTTGGCGTTCATTCGATCACCGTGAAATATTTTGCCTCAGTGGGTATGTTGCACAGAATTGTGGATGGATTAGAGACTAGAGGGAATTCAGCTTCAACTATATCGTTTAATGCCTGTAAATCTTGGATTAAACGCCAAGACCCTCCCTTTGATTTTTTGACAGGGTAAATCACTGTGTTGAAAGGTGATTCTGACGTCACTAGGATGCCCTGCTCCATCATGGCGGAGATTGTCTTCGCGATTCCTTCACCTGCCTCTCTGGACATGGATAGTGTCGCGCTTGTGGTAAAATTGCTCCTGGTTTCAGTTTGATTTTCACTTCACCCGCGCCTTTCAGGAGACCTACATCATAGGGCCCTGTAGTCCATACTGCGTCAGGCACTTGGGCCATGTCGTCCTCAAAGTATTCTCGGCGTACCAGTGCCAACATCAGTCTCTATGGCACTTCCCGTTTGATCATTTTGACCCAAAATATGAGACTCACCTCCACTCTTGTCTCTTCTAGGTCAGGGTGTTCTTCGAACAGATCGTCATCGGTGACGTCAATCACTCGATGCCCTTCTTAAATGGCAATAATTGCACACCATTGTCTGCCTTCATCGTTACATCCTTCAACCAATACCACTTTTCCTCGCACTGCGGCAGATTGTATCATTAAGGGAAATACTTGCCCCTCCTCTTCGTGCATGGGTATTCTTGGTCTGAATAGAAACTCATCAGGGGTTCTCATAGTTTTGTCTGCGAGGCATGGCAATCCCGCCATGAGCACCCGCACGCCATATGCAACGACTTCAGGTTCTAACGGTATAGCTCTCATAGCTTTACGTCCTGAGTATGCTCTGATCATTTCGCACACATTTGAATAATGCATTCCTGGGTTGGAGCATACTATACCATCCTCGGTAAACGAGATGGTCATGTTTAATTTAGTCATCAGGTCCTGACCCAGAATATTTACTGGGGTCTGGCGTGAATATAATAGAGGTACATTTATTTCGCGCTCTCCCACTGAGACGGGGAGTGCATCTGTAAAGGGAACTCTACTATGAGCTCCAGTGAAACTCTGGGTATCTATGGCCTCGCCGGACAAGGAAAATTTGCCTTCTCGTATGCACGAACGCGTGCACCCGTGTCAAATAGGAAGGAATATTCTTTACCCCCTATGGTGACATTCACCCTAGGTTCCCTATTAGGGTCTGGTGTCACTGATAGAATAGAACACATCAGAGTCTCCTGTGAGCTGTCCTATTTTATATATAGGTTCTGTCCACTGTACACTTGTGGGGTTAATTCCCCCTCTGGGATTATTGCCCTGAGCCATCTGCGGCGGTGCCTGCTGGGGTTGTCCCTGTGGCAAGTTCCCCATGTTCGTGGTTGAACCACTTGCTGTGCACCTTGCTGCAAGCCTGCTGCCTGCTGCTGCACGGTGTAATTTTGTGCACCGCCCTGTTGCGGGATGGCAGGTTGATTCGCCATGCCTGCCCCCAAACCTTGGTTATTTTGCCACATGCCATGACTTCTGCACATGCGCGCCACGTGTCCAGTCATTCCACACAGCCAACATACTGGCGGTGGTCGGGCCATCTGTCCATCTGGCGTAGTTGGATTGCCCATCTGTGTGTTCTGGAAGCCACCTTGAACATCCTGAAAACCTCCTTGGTTACCTCGAAACCCTCCCTGATTATTTTGCCAACCTCTTCCTCCAAAACCTCTTCCTCTTGGGTAAAATCCTGTGTTACCCTGATTATTCTTTGATGAGTTAGTCACGTGTTGTGCACTTGTCTCGGCTGGGCTGGTGAGCATGGCTCCCTCGAGAGCATACTTCAAGAGTTTCTTTTGCACTAGCTTCGCCTCCTCTCCCTTACGAGTTGCCTCCTTTTTCCGATTCTTTTCTTGCAACAATCTATAATAGTGTGCGATTGTCAACTGTATTTCGGCCCATGGTTTAGCTTCGATTCCTACCAATTTCTTGAGCTGTTTTTGCACCGGTTCTGGTAACTCTTGGCACAATATATGTTAGAATACAGGGATGGATTTCGTCCAAGATTCATGCGTTTCGAGCACCCACGCGTCTTGAAAATTCTGGATATAAATCAACGGATCCTCTGACTCTTTCATTTTTCGAGTCATTATAGCTCCCATATCACACGTGTCTGGATATAGCATATGCAGCACTTTCCACACTGCTGCTCTACAGTTATTAAATGGTGCTCTGTCATGGGAGGTGTCAGTTATGGTTACCCTAGGGTAGCCCGCCCTTTTCCACACGTCGTCTGCTCTTTCACCAAGTATAGCAATTAGGAGCCCCTTAATGTCCCCTATGGCTAGGGTGACACCCCCCGTCATTTTCTCTAATTCATGTATTCACTTTCCGGCTCCCGAGGTCAGCATTGGAAGCTTATTTTTAAGGCTCTCTCGGTCCATGTGTGGCCATGGAATATATTGCAGTCTTGTTCCCCCCTAGCAATGGGAATTGGAATGCACAGTCCACCTTCTCCTTCCCCATACCTCTCCGGTCTTTCATCGGGGTGGCGTTCCCGCCTTGCCGTCTACCTAGCAATGCCCTTAACCTGTCCCCCTCTGACCGTGGGGTGTTTCTTCATGTCGGCTGGACTGTCCAGAGGACTTCGGTGTCCTACTTGTGGACCCGCTAGCATCTGACCATCGTACCTCTCAGTTCCTTGGGAGCCGTTTTTCGCACTGTCTCCCTTCGTCATATGCCACTTCCTCCGTTTCCCCACCGGAGTCAGGCTCTGAATACTCCCAGTTTATGCAACTTCTTGCATCTTCATCGTTCTGCCCAATCTCTAGCCTGTCTAGGGACAGTCCCCTGCTCCCACTACTTCGGGTGACATCCTCAGTGTCATATAGCTGAGTGCTCTCTAAGCGCTCTTCCTCCCTTCCCCTTTGGGAAATTAGTTCCAGCCCCATTTCATCATAGATTTTATCAATCGTTTCCTCGATGCTTCTGGTGTCAAAGTCATCTTCAATATTTGTCCCGCTTGTACCTGGTACCGCATCGCTTGCAGGAAAGAATTCTTCTATGTCTTCCCATTCTACAACAGGATTGGGTTTTTTTAACTTCCCGTTGCAAATATTCTTAATCTCGTGCCATCTGTCTGCACTTACGTTCTGCTTCCTCATCTATTTCTTTTTGCTTCTTCGCTGCTTCTCTAGCCTTATCTACTTCCCTCATCCGATCATTTCTACTTTCTTTTGCCCTTCTACTTTCCTTGTCTTCCCGCTTCTTTACTTTCCTTTCTTGCACTCTCCTTTCTTCCTCTAACTTTAGCATGTTCTGCCTGTACTTTTGTAGGCTGCGTATTGTGTACGATGAGCGGTATTCCTTGCTCTTCGCAATATAGTTGTTCTCGCCTTAACCTATCCTTCTTTCTTACCCTCTCGTCTCTCATGTCCTTTTCTTTCTCTTTTTCCTTTCTCTGCGCCCCATCAGACCGTTCACTCGGCCTTACGTCATCACTTCCTTTTCCATCTAATTTCAATAGTATCTGTCCTTCCATCCATTCGTCCTTTGCGAATGTTAACTCATCGTCCCCTTTCCACTTTTTTCCCTCTTTCTCTTTCTTGAGAGATGTTCTATTCTGTGCCTGATCCTTTCCTTCATCGCTGCGTCTCTCCTTGTCCCTTGGGACTACGGAGGTAAGATTACTTTCCTGCTCCTTTTCTTTGATGTCATCACTACTGTATATAGGCGACTCATATGCCGGGTTGCTGTACCCCGTGGCTGCCTTAAGTTCTCTTAACGGGTAAATACCCTCTGACTTACTCCCTTCATTTACTGGCTCAGGCGGGGCAGGTGGCACGGTAGGCATTTCACCCCCCTCTGTACATGCATTTAATATCCAATCTGAGGGTGGTTCTTTCACCTTCGTTTCTTCAAACATTTCCACAACTCAAGAACAGCAAGACGTTTCTCTAGCTTCTTGCCTGTATATGTGGCATGTAGGAAGGTCGTCATGTGCTGTAAAACAGCCTTAGAAAGTGACAAGTTCTGGGGCCACGGCATAAACATCTTATTAGCGGTACCCTTAACTCACTCCTGGCTATATTTCTTCAGTTTTATTGCATGCTTGGGCAGTTGCTTGCATAAATGCGCAAACGGGGTAACTTCCTCCATTCCTTCTTACGTCACCACAGTGATTATATAATTCTATGACCCTTCAATAGTATGAGTGAGCTCCAAATACCAAGCTCTAATCCAATCTTTTCCCGCCAAATTTATACCAACAATTTACTCAAAACTCATCAATTCAGTGGCGATTCCCTCTTAGTTACGAAATCGCGTAAAGCCAAAATGCATTTCAATCAATCATCAATACAGTAATTTCACATTTAAAATACACAGGACATATATGACAGATGCTTGACAGACTAGACGGACGCCAGCTGGTCACACATATACCTGCCTTCTAATCAATACCCCACCATGGGATGTGAACAAACCCCTTTGTGACGTCTTTAATCGTCACCGTAGCCTAAATTGTCCCCCCACTGTGGGCTCTGGGTTCACGTTCCTTCTGACCACTCTTTAAAGTGCAGGAACAAGGCGAATCTTTACGTTTTTGCTCAGATACCCCCCTGGTATTCCTTACGTTTTATTCTTCTCGGGTGCCCCCCCGGTATTCCTTACGTTTTATTTCAGGTGTCCCCCTGATATTCCTTACGTTTTATTTCAGGTGCCCCCCTGATATTCTTTACGTTTTACTTCTTCTGCTCGAGTCATTACCCTCTATATATATATACAGTCTCCTCTACTTCTACCTATTTTATTGTTTCTCCACCACCCTCCGTTACCTTTCCCTGACTTACTCTAATGCCTACACAACATTTGCCAAAGTAACGAGTCTGTTGTTTTACTCACTGATCGCATCTTTTCCTCTCCGGAGCTTCGGAATCACTGCTCCTTCCTCTTCCTGCTTTTAAGATTTACGTCCGATCCGCTGGCCGTGGGAATGAGAAGGGTTATGCTTGGAAAGGCGGGTTCCTTCAGACCCACTGCAGATTTTTTAATTATTACTCTATCATTGTCCACGGGGAGCTTCTCAGTCTACTCAGCCGGAATGGCGAAAGGACTCGTGATTTTACCGAAGGCCTGGAGTTACTTTGTGCCGTCGTTTTTAAAGGTGTCTTATAACTATCAATCGATAATCAATAATCGATGGCTGAAACCATCCTCTGCTACCAAGTGTTCTGGAGGAGAGGAATTTGCTGATGGGCCCATTGGTCAGCACTCACCCTCTAGAACTTGTAAGACAAGATAGCTGCACCATGTGAGGACACGGGGTGCAGGATTCACTTACTCCGACACGACTCAATAACAAGGACTCAATAGGTTGGCAAGGGGAAGTCTGTTTAATGACAAGTACATGAAACAGGGAAACAAATGGGAATCAGCTGTAGTGCAATCACTTGTCTCGCTCCGACTTCCTCGAACTTCAGTTGGACAGCACTTCTTATAGGCAAAAATCGTCATTACTGACGTCTAATTCCTATAAAAAATCATCATGCAATATAATTGGTTAGGAAAGGTAACTTAAGTATAGGTGTTATATATGTATATGATAATAGGGCATGCAGATTGGATAACTCTTATCGGGTGGGCATCTACGCCCATCCCTCTACATCACACGTGATAGACGTCACTACAACTACGACGTCCTATTGGTTACAATATCTATATGACTCCAGATAACTTGGTCCATTGTGATTGGGCAGGTTTCACCCCTAGACATACATTTCCATTTTTAATTAGCAGCATGCAGAATGGACACCCCTGTGCCTGGTGTCCCAAGTTTCACCCTGCCTCTCTTCCATCAATCAGTGTTTTAGGGCGACGTGTCAATTAGTTGGCTAAGTATGGCCTCGAAACTGTAGTCTCTTATCGGGAAAAGTTATGGCATCCTCGGGTCCTGGATGGCATCAGGCGATGGTACTTCTTCGCGCCTGGCTGGTCACGTGTTAGTTCACCATGAATCTGCTTCAGTTTCCAGCTTTTAGTGCATTTAATTCTGTGTCGGCATAGCCACCTGCATGGGCCCCCCTTATCTTGACCTTCATGAGGCAGGCTGGTATGCTCTGAAGTTGGTGTCTTGTGAGCTGACGCTCTCTCCCCTTCTCTGGTTGACCTCGATTTCCTAGGCATGAGCCGCACTTTGTTGAGTTTCGATTCCGCTCCTTTTCTTGCCTTTAGCTGGGTTTCTGAAACTTAGCCTGTCAGGCCTCTGGCCGCCTGGGTACCTTTCTGCTTTTACAAAATGGAGTCGCACTTGTATAATGTGCCTTATTGAGGTAGATATATGGTTGGCGCTTGCCACTCTATCTTCTACTAAGCATTGCAAGCAGTATCGATTTCTTAGCATCTTGCGTTTGAAGTCTATTTACACACGTTTAACAGGATGGTTGCTTCCATCTTGTCTCGTAACACTGTTTCCTCACGTTGTAACATTGTCTCCTCTCTGTGCCTATTCCATTCAATTTCGTAGTTACTCGCACTTACTCGCAGTTACTTCGATAGCTGCTTTTGTTCATTCACGGATCTGTTCAGGCCCTTGTGTCATTTCCACTGGCCTTCCATTAAGGCTTTTGGGGTCTCTTCGTGGACTGTGTGTAGGTACTCCTCATTTCGTATTAGCGGCTGGTATGGTACCGTGCTGCCCTGGGTTGTCTGGTTATGGGTGCTTCAACCGGTATGGATCTTCTGATGTATACTGGGCAGAGTCCCAGTTCAGCTCTTTGTAGGTTCATTTGCTCTTCATACGTGACATACCTTGGCGAGTATGCTCCTGGTACCTCGAAATGAGGGGAAGGGGTGCAGGCCATGTCTGGGACCTCCTCTACACACTAAACAAAAGCAACCTCTTCTCTGCACAGCAATCCGCATGCACTTCACTACACTGCAGCAATGAAACAACCCACACATAGTCCAGCCCAACAGCCCATGGGAGTCTACCGAGCCCTAAATCACACCCATGGTCAGCGAACCGTGCAAACCGAACTAAAGCTGTCAACAGGACATCACAACTGTCGCTTTATCTCTTCCTGCTCAGCCCTAACCTACCCCACACTCTTTCCTTCCAGATCCTCCAGAGCGCCAGGGCACCACTCTGGTGGTGATAGTGCGTGGTATAAATGATCTTTAACATTAAGATTAACATTTACCGCCTAAATCTCGTACCATTGCCGCCACTCTGCCTCCTTGCAATACCACCACATTACAAGTGGTGGTACATTTTTGAAGTCCATAGGACTCCATAGGGATTTTTGGCAGATTTACCGCAAGCGGTAATTTGCCGCATTAGAGCCACTGATTTTTGGGGATAAAGTGGAGGCTTTAGCTCCAGCTTTTTGTTGGAGGTGAATCCTTCATTTTACCTATGAACTCGGAATTCCGTGCTGTGGTAAAAGCTCAGATAATTCTCTAACCTCCAACAAAAGTGGCGTTAACAGAAATGCCGCCACTTTTTGCACTACACCGCCAAACTACTTATGAGGCCCTAATGGCATACTCGAAGAAAGGGAAGGAGAAAGATGGGGCAGTACGTGATTTCATTTTTTAAAGCAATTATGACAACTCTGAAAGCATGGTTATGGAAGTCTGTCTTTTGAAGTTTTTTTCTGAAATTGCTTCTAACTATTTCCTAACTCCTAATGTGTGTGTTTGATTATATCTGGGGCTCTTATGGTTGTAAATCTTGTATATGGCAAATTGTAATGCGCTCTGATACATTGGTGACTTGGATCGCGCTATAGAACATTTTTAAATAAATAAAAAATGAATCTCTTGTGGCTGCATAAGAGAGTTAACGATAGCCGGCACATTCGCGAAGTTACTAAAACTAGCTAAATACGGGACTGCACTTTTTAATAAATCCGTTTTCAATGCAGTCAGCAGGCGAAAGGAGTAATTGCTGCGTGACGTCTATTAAATGCGTCCCATTCCTCCTCGTTCGTCTTACTGCTAACTTAGCAAACGAGCCGCTCTCTCTCATAGTGGTGTGAGCACCCCCCCTTCTCTCAGGAATCTCACATTGCCACTGCCCCCCACAACTTCCCCTCCTGTTTCACCCAGTCATGCCCCCTCCCATTACCACAGATTACCAAACCACCCTTTGTAGTACAAATTGCAGGCCGTGGAGGGTTCTTCCTTCCTCGTTTCTTGGCATCCCAAGTCTTCCCCCTTTATTATTGGACAGCCGGCAATGGCCCGTGGGGACCCCCTGCGCAGGGCTTTGGAAGGGACCGAACAAGGCCTGTTCTCTGTGGCTACTTATCATGCAAAGCAGCCCCAAAAGGAATTTGGGGGGGGCGAGAAAAGGGCGCATTCCCCGCGAGGGAACCTTAAACCGCGCGAAGTGAGAGGGTGCGTGTCAGGATTACTTCTACTAGAACGACGAGAGTCGCTCTCCTCAAAGCAGCCAGAAAAGTATATTTGTGAATCGTTTCTTAGCCCTGGCTGTGGAGAAACTTCTGGGAGTTTTTTTTTTACCCAGGGCGGGACCGTTTTCCGCGATAAACGCTGCACAGGGTAAGGAGGAGAAAAGTACCTTTCAAGGTTACACCGCTGTCTGGGTCCAGCGCTACATGGGGTGTGTACCTTTCTATCAAAACAAAAGTAGTTATTTATTTATTGATTGGGAATTTGTATGGTGCCGATGCACAAGTTTTTCCAGGCACCACAAGACAGAAAATGGTGAGGGGGGGAGGGTGGATTACGGGGCAAAGGTGGGAGGGGGTGAATCACAGGAGTGGGGGACCAAGGGGGCGAGCAAGTGCTGAGGGTGAGCCACAAGGGCAAGTGCCAGCCAGGGAAAGAAAGAGGGAAGGGCAGACAAGTGCGATGAACAGGGTGGACCAGATTCGGGCTAGTGCCTGAGGGCAAGTGCTGGTAAGGGATGCTGGGCGGAGATGGTCTGGCCACGGTATGACTCAGAAGGGACCAGGCACCAGTCGCAGCACCAGAGGGACATAGCACAGGAGGAGGAGAGGGAAGGAGGAGGAGAAAAGGAAAGTCTTGAGAAGTTTCCGGAATCTAAGAAGATCCGGCTCAAGTCTGAGGGGGGCAGGGAGATCGTTTCAGTGGGAGGATCCTGCTGAGGAAGGGGATCTACCTCCCACTCTCTGCTTGGAGAAACGTCTGACCAGCAGAGAGTTTGAGCCAGAAGACCAAAGAACTATAGCAGAGAGGTATTTAGAGAAAGAAAGCTGGATGTAGGGAGGTCCGAGGGCCCAGACAGCCTTGTGGAAGATGCAAAGGGCCTTGAATTTGATACTACCACTCACTGGGAGCCACCGGTTAGATTTTAGGGCTAGAGAGATGCGTTCCCTGGGCCTGATGCCAAGGATAAGTCTTAAAGCCCTACCCTGGATTAGTTGAAGGGGCAAAGAGAGTAAAGAGGCAGATTGAGGAAGAGGCTGTTGCAGTAGTCCAGCCTAGAGAGAACCAGGCGTCTGGAGATGTTGAGCTTCTGGAGCTGAAAGTTGGACTTCTTGTCAAGGTCTGTGATGTGTGGAGAGAAAGAGAGAGAGGAGTCAAAGATGACCCATAGGTTTTTTGCCTCAGAAGAGGGTGAGAGTAGGGGGCCCAAGGAGGGTGGCCAGAGAGTGGGGAGGTAAACAGGGAGCAGGCATCCCAATGAGAAGGATCTCTGTCTTACTGGCATTAAGGCAGAGATCATTAGAAGAGCACCACGTCTGTATAGCAGTCAGTGGGCTCATTACACGGAAGGCGGTAACCATGGCGCTATGAGCGCCATGGTTGCCGCCGGTAATTTACTGATCCTGCCATAGTGAATGGCGGAATTACCGCCCCATTCCAAGGTTGGTGGGGCGGTAATTCCCCCATTGGCCCTTCCCCATTCCCATGTGAGCCCCCATAGGGCTCAATGGGAATGGGGAAGGCGGCAACTACGGTACCGCAAATTGCGGTACCGTAATTGCCTCCGAGGTCCCTTTGCGGGTCCCGTCCTTAACGGCTGGTAAAACCAGCTGTTAAGGTAGGGACCAGCAAAGGGACCTCGTAGTAGGGCAGTAAGGGATTACCGGCACCGGTGCCCTTACCGGTGCTGGTAATCCCTTACCGCCATCTGTGTAATGAGGCCCAGTGCCTTTAGTCGCTGCAGTAGTAGGCTATGTCATTATATCGTATATAGGGTCCTTTCTGCAATTTAGTAGAGGAAGACGAGAAAGGTTGTTGCAGTGTTGTCGATGTGTGTAGATCACAAAAAGCCTGTTCTGTCTGTAAGTGAGCTTCTACTCCAGAGGTTGCAACCTGTGGCTTGTCAGATGTTCTGGACTATGACACCCATGATCCCTCACCCTTGACTATGGTGGCTAGTGATCTAGCTAGAGCTAGGGCCGATGGGATCTGTAGTCCAAAATATCTGGAGAGCCACATGTTGAAGACCCGTGTTCTACACCTAAAGTATGTGTTTTTGTGGGGGTATTGTCCAGTGAGACCCCACCTAGGAATATCCTATGGTGGGTTTTTTTTGGTTTCAAGAGGGAGTTTATGTAATGGCCTAGCATATTGCCAAATATCCCCATGTTATGTTGATTTATACCGCGCACAACTACCACCTGAGGGCAGTCTCAAGGTGCTGCAAGAGAAGAGGGCGAGGTATGTTAGTGAGGATAGGATGACAGGATATGGTCGGAACCATGAGTGTGCATTGTCTTGCGTGTCATGCGTAACAGCTTGAGCCAGTTGTGGATTGTAACTTTGGATCCATTGGGCCTCATTATGAGTTTGCCAGTAAAAAAAGTAAATTACTGGCATGCCGGTGCTACCGTGTCCGTGTAGCACTGCTGCCGGAATCTACGGTAGATTCCGAGTCAGCGTGCACGCGCATTCCGGCATGCCGGAAACGGTAGCACCGGCATGCCAGTAACGGGCCAAACACCCGATGCCGGCATCCTTAATGCCACAGGCACCGACACCGGCCCAGACGATGCAGTAATTACCAGTACCCCGATGCCGGTAATACCGGCAACGGAAACAACGTAATCGCGCCGGAACAGGAAATGCACCATCGGCCATCCTTAAAAATGCAATCCATTGCAATCCTCAGTCTACAGCAGTCCAACAGGATAACTGAGTAGGCAGCAACAAACCAGAGCATCATGTCATCCAGGCAAGGCACCATCTGTCGTCGGAAACCAAGATTTAGTGAGATTGAGCTAAACATGTTGGAGGACACACTCGCCAAACATGACGATGTCGTCTTCTGCGCTGACCTGCGGCGGTCAGCCCAACTATGCAAAAAAACCAAATGAGAGGATGTGGCCCGCAAGGTGTCGGCAGTGGGGACAACACCCCGGACTGTCTGAGATTGCCGTAAGAGCGGGGACGATCTTTGTCAGAGGGCCCGCACCTCCTTCCTGCAGAGCGCAGCCAGAGGCTGGCACCGCCATCCCCCCTCAAACTCACGTCCTGGGAGGAGACCTGCAGCACCGTCATCCACATGGAGGGTATTGAGGGTGTTGGAAATGCGGAGATAGGAGCTGCAACATCGGATGATGACGGTGAGTGTCCCTTACCGTAATCCCAAAGACACACCACACACCTCCATCCCCAATGCCAATGTCGAAGTCCAAATGCCAAGTAGGTGGCAACAGATTCCTGCTGCATTTGCACCCACCAGAAGCCACCTGCCACACAACTACAATGTACCTGCCACAAAAACATTCAACAAACCCCACTGACACAACCCACATGACCTCTGTATTGGCAACACAAGTACCATCTGCATGCGCACACACACATACACACACACACACACACACATCACTGTACAACTGCAGCCGTCACCACCTTGTCACCTCATGGCAAGATGCACACATCACCACCACCAGTTGCACACCTGTCACACCCACCATGTCCATACACGCAGAGTAAACATCAATGCATCAACATACAGAATGGGAGCACATCAGTTCCACAATGAAACACCACATGGCACACAGCCCCTGTGCTCCGCCACTGCACCCCCCATTCTTGTGTGCACCATGCCAGGCCCTCCAACATGTCATTGAGAATGCGCATGACTCGGAATGTACTAGCATCGATGTATTTCAGATGGATGCACACCCATAACTAATGCCCTGCCTCACTGTCCCCCAAAGGCACAGGAACAGACAGCAAGAGTGAACATGCCACAACACCCCGGATAGCCGCTGCACATCGGCGCCACGGCGAAGACACTGCCTCAAGCCAGGAGCCGTCTACCTCCACGGCAAGACAGAAGCATGAGAAACCATCCACGGCACAGCCCCCCGCTAACAGGAAACACAGACTGGCCAGCAGCCAGAGCAGCCACCGTCAACCTCCAGCAAGGCCCCACGGCAAAAATCTACTCCTGCCAGCAAAGCCCCCGGCAAACATCTACTCCTGCCAGCAATGCCCATCAGCAAACATCTACATCTGGGGAACAGGTGGCACTTGTCGGGGTAATTTCCTGGGGGTCAGCAGGGTCATCCGCGGACCTCCGGGATTGGGGAGGCCCCAACTCCTCCCACGTCCCAAAGGAGTATGAGGCACACACAAGAGCAAAGAGTTACTGCTGTTTATTGCACAAAACAGGCACGGATAAGCTCCCAGATCACAGGCATCCAGGAGACATCTCGTCCATGGTGGGCTCGCAGGCCCTTTTTCTAGCTGTATGACGCGACTACGTGCGTCACCTGGGAAACCTAGCCCCAAAACCTAATGCCATCTTGGGTTGGCTCCCCGAGTGGTAGGGTCAGTATAGACATATATAGAGGAAAATGTTAGTGGTGGAGAAAGGGTCAGTTGGTACGCTTGGCCGTCCCAAATAGTTGCTACAAGAGAATTGTTACAAGGGGTCAATTAGTGATTGGCTAAACTATAGTGGCGTCAATGGTGAGCCCCTCGTATTCTGACTGGTCCACCCACGAGCCCCCAAGCCTGGGACCATCGCTGTTCCCAGCTCGCGGTGTACCTGGTGCTGGCAACAAAGTATGACTATGTGTCAGTGGCGGACACAGGACAGGTCTGACTATTAGCTGGTGTGCGTGTCATTCCCATCGCAGTCGGTGTCCAATTTGTCACTTCATTGTTGCAGTCTGTGTCTCAGACGTGATACCCCAGAGCCTCTCTGGTCCTTGGGGCTTGGCACCTTATCAGGTCGGCCTGGTCACGTGTTGTGAGCCCGTGGCTGGAGCAGAATTATGAGAATTTGATTTGTATTTCGGCTCTGAGGAGCGTTTAGCAGTGGCAGGTGTAACCTTGGCACGGGGAGCGCGGCATGTAGATTGCAACATCGCGGCCTTGGCTGTGGTGCTCTCGTCAGGGTTCATTCTGCATGATCAGCACCTTGCAGCTTTGTCTGAGCTGCTCCGGCCTGGGGACTCTGGTTTGCGGCCTACCTTGGCCTAGTTCATGGGTGGCGGTATTTGGTCCATAATACGGGGGTCGGGAGGGGCGACAGCTATTCATATGCATTAGTCCATATACAGGGTTACATCTTCATGGTTTTAGTGGTGAGGAAGCGTCTGCAAGCATGTAGACAAGCTCTTCTGGCGTCTTGCGTTTCTGCAGTGCTGTAATTGGCCTATGTGAAAAATAACAACGATGCATTAGTGTGAGTGTGAGCAGTCCTCTACGTCACAGCACTGCGTATGTTCTTCGTGTGGGTTGGTGTTTGTCTGATCCATGTGCTTGGGGGCACGTGTGTTCTTGTTTGTTGGCTAAGTCGTCATGGCATCTCTAACAATGGCGGTATTTGCGAGTGACGTCTAATTGAGTTGATCCATAAGGTCAGTGTCGGCTCCACCTGGGATCCCAGCACATGATTGGGAGGGCACGCAGCTTGCCAGGGTGTGTGTGGCGTGGCCACGGTGGATCTTGACGTCAGGGGCGGCAGTAAGCAGGTCGAACTCCTCCCGCGGCGGGGGCTTTGGTTGTGACGTCATATGCCATGGTCTGAATGAGAATCGGGGGAAGGGACCATCCCATTTTCCCTCTTCAGTTCCCCCTCTGGTCGACTTGTCGACCACAAAATTATCCACTCTTTTATCACCTCGTACGCGCCATCCCTTCGTTATTCCTTCCAGGTGTCCGTACCGATCCACGTGATCTTTGAATGACCAGTACATATATACACATCCACCACCTGGCTTGCAGTAAACCCACTTTCCAAAATAGCTCCTCGGGTTCCTTGGATTCTCGACATTTATGGATGACAGGTACAAGTCTGCTTCTACTATCTGCTGGAGCAGCCATTCACGTTCCTTGATGATGACATCTGTGTGTTTTTCGTCTTCAACTGGCATTAGAACGTGTCAAGAATCTGTCAGGTAAGGACAAAGGCAGTGAATATGGCAAGGGATATATGCACGATATCACACAGTGAATAGCTTGAGTCAACAACATACATACAGGAACCAAGACTCAGGTATACTAAAACCCAGGAGTGCAAAGAAAGTGTTACAACAATACAAATATATGAAAAGGGATGTGGGGTAAGCACTTAGATACTCCTTATGACTGCAAGGAAAGTCGGCAAGCTCCTACCCACAATTGCTATTACAGGTTCTGACAGCGCGAAGCCCACGTAGAGGGCAAGCAACGACAGATCTGTGATCTAACACTCTTGATGGTATTAAATAAGGAAACTTAAAAACAATACTCACGAGGACGAGAAATACCACTTGAATGTCAGCAAGCCCACGAACCCTGTTGATCAAACAGGGACCCCGAAAGGCTGTAACAGCAATGGGAGGATAACTAAATACATAAGACTCAAGACAAGGGGCAAGTAGGAATAGTGATTACAGAATAGCGAGGAAAACATAGGCATTCACACAGGAGTTAGCTAACAACCGCACACCACACCTAATGATCAATGAACAGTATATGCAGAGGTGCAAGGGAAAACATGGAATGGATTGCAAGAAAAGTAAAGGAACAGGAGCAGGGAAAACGAAATTACAAGGACAAACTTTCCCCACCCAACCAAGGAAAAGGGCAGAAGGGTAATCTAAAAAGAGGAAAGACTAAAGCATCAAGGTATACAGCAGCAAAGGACAAGTCAGAGAAATATAGAACATAGGCAAACTGGGCTGCACCAAAGGGAAAAACACTGAGAAATGCTGCCTGCAAACAGGGGAAAACAGAAGGGAAATCTGGGAAGCAGAAATCAATTAAGCACATAAATTCAAAATCCAAGGATAAGGAACAAGCAATGGAAATTTGGAACTAGGCACAAGGCTAAGAACCAGGAACAAGGGACCAGTCAGAAACAGGAACACTGCATCAATGACCAGCGCTGGACTGAAGCAAACTGAGGCTTTTAAACCTGCTTAACGAGCACACGCCACAGGTGTGCAGCTTGCTGCACCTGCAGCCACAGGTGTTGCCTATCCTCCACCCAGCCTTGTCCTGCAAGGGTGGAGATGAAGCAGTGGGCCAGGCATTCTGGGAAGCATAGTCATTTGATTAAAGCAGCATACTGGCTGGCAAAAACCTGGAATGGATCCAGAAGGGAAGTAGTTTGGCAAATAAGGATTTAGCGCTCCCAATTAATCATAGCATTGTAGCATAAGGTTCGGAAGGAATGTCCAGTAGGGAATAAACCCCAAATCATGCCCCCAAGTGGTGGGAATGGGAGCGAAGGAAGCGGATTGTGACAGAACGTGCATACCGATCATCTCTTCAGCAGCACGCTTTGTTTAAGCCCTCCACAGCTATATCCCCATCAGAGAAGCCATTCCCAGAATCACGCATCCTATCACAATCTTGAGACCATCTGAGAGCCATGATGGCATCCATGACCAGATTTATGAAAACCAGCTACCATCTTTCTTCACTCCTTTTGCTTCCTCTTCCATCTTTGCATGCATCTTGGCCAGCTGTGATACTGCTTCAGATAACGTACCGTTGTCCTTGTCGTTTGCAGGAACGAACGTGCAACACGAACTTCCAATTTTTGCACAAACACCTTCTTCCATTGCTGTCAGAAGGTCAAGCATGTATCTGTTCTGCAGGGCCACCATCCTAATCGCTCTTAGTTCCTCCTTGATTGCATTGAATCCGTTAACTGTGGAGATAATTGTCATCATTAGCTCCCATCTTATTATCTGGAGCCACTTCGCATTTGCATATGCCTGCACACCTGGATGTACGGTGGAGGAGAAGAACATCGCCTCTCTGCTAAACAGCCTGTGTGCTGGTGGAATGTCACTCATAGCTGTTTCTGACCGTCCCCATAGGTAATTTCCTGTCAATGGTCCCCCTTGTCTTTTTACCCTGGATAAGTGTGTAGTGTTGTTCTGTTGCTTGTTTCCTCTCATTTTCAGTGATCTCTTCTTCCTTTTGTTCCCTTCATCCATCTTCGGGAAGTTCTCCAAGTTGATGTGTTTTTGTGGTACTACTAGTGATGGTACATTGATGTGTAGCATAGTGCATACTCCATTCCATAACTGTGGCAAGCTAGTGTATGCTTTGGCTCCACAGGCCCAATAGTGGTTCATCAGTACTGCTGTTCCTGCACGCCCCTCAGGAAGCTTGATCATTCTCTTACATCCTTCATTTGTTCCAACATCAATTTCTCCATCATGTTGGTAACACAGCGTGGGTGTGGTGTGTGCAATTATTGCTATGGGTTCTTCCTCGTTATCTAACCAAGTCACCATTGCTGCACTCGTTGTCCAGTCTCTGTAGCATTTATCGTTTTCTTCTTGGACTGCCATCATTGATGACTTCGCCAAAGTCAATATCTTACTTCCTACAACTGTATCCACCCATCCCTCCTTCGAGTATACCTTGCCATATATTAACATTAGTGGCCTTTCCCAGCACCCTGGTTCGCCTGCTACCTCTTTTGCGAGCCACTCGCATGGTAGGTAGTTCAATGTAACCTCCTTCTTCTCTCCTTTGTCGGCTCCATCTGTTATGTACTGGAGCCCTTCGGTCAGCGGCCAATAAGTGTCATACATTATTAGTGTTTTGATGAAGTTGTCTTCGTAGGGGTATGTTGACCTTGATTTCCATTTTAGTGTTGCTTTTTTCCCTTGAAATTGCCCTCGTGCTTGGAATAATGCTAGGTATATCAGGCAATCTACAGTTGTTGCAGGTACTTCAGTCACCACAAACGTTCTTGAGGCACTCATGGTGTATGGGATCAACAAGCACACATATCAGTTGTCCTTTGTCGTGTCCGTACCAATTTTGGACATGTGCTTGTACCACATGTTGCTGGAGACGTGTGCGGATTCTGTGAGGTAAGTGTCCAACCCATGTACGTCAATAGAAACACTCCGTTTATTCCTCTTTATACTTGACCCGGTGCTACTTGTACCACCTGACACCGTGCTCCTGGCAGCCATGGTAGGGGAAGCGTTAGTATTGGGAGATGCCATCACATAAGAAGGACAGTAGGCCTGCCAGACAGCGGCAGTAATCAGACCAGTGGGGAAAAATATCCCTGACATCTTTATTACAATCGCTATAACCACTGGCATTTCCCTCTTACCTTTGCTGTGGTCCTGCAGCGACTTTACTTTAGGTGCACGCCTGAAAATTTCTCAAAAATGTGCGTTATTATTGTTAGTATTTTTATTCAACCCCTGTTTATCAAGTAATCGTTCAATGCCCAGGCGAAAAGCTGTTCCCACGCTTTCCTTACCATTCTATCTCTTAAGGCAGGTAATGCTGCGTGGAGATGTGGAAATGATTGTGCTATTACACTGAGGAACATGCTATAATATATCCACGTATTCTCCTCCGTTTCAAATATTTTGGCCTTTTTATAATGTATACAAACTGGTGGGACAGTGCTTCTGGATTGCTTTCGTCTGCGGGTAGCATTTACCCCAGGGCAGTGACGTATGTTTCAGTTACATATGTTCCTTGTCGTTTTATTACATATACAATAACAGTGTGCAATACCTGCATGTGTGAGACAAAAAGAGAAGAGAACATGCACATGTTTACTCAGTGTGGTGTAAATTAAATTGCAGACCGTTTTGACAGTGTTCTTCATTAACTGGTGACTGGTGGGAGTTAATTTTGTCTGAACTAATTTATTTTATCTGGGATCATCTCTCATGGGGTGGGCTATGGGTGGTGGTCGTTTGTATCCTTTGGAGTATCTGGCGCTTGTGCTGCGTCGTTGTTTTCACTTGTTGTTGCTTAAGCATTGGCCCCTTCGCTGAGGTGAGGAGGGGAGTCTGTTCTTTGTAGGGCTTGATGTCGTGGATGTGTGTCCACACGTCCTTATCTTTCAATTTCATAGCTCTCTGTGCTATTTATTCAACGATATGGGGCCCTGTGAATCTAGGGGAGTTCCACTTTCTGCGGTCATTTTTAAGGAGAACTTGGTCTCCCTCTTTCACTGTCCTCGCAGTCAGTTCCTGTTCCTCATTGGTAGCTTCTCCCTGTTGGTTGTTCTTCGAGCCACCCTGTGTCCGTTGGATCTGTTGAGAGATAAAAGCGGCACTAGTAACCAAGGAAGAGACATACTCGTCCATTTCTTCACCAAGAACAGTACTTGCAGCGTTACAGTCAGTCATCGCCATAGATGGTGGTGTGAGTGGGAGGTGCATCTGATGCCCGGCCACCATCTCATGGGGTGTGAGGTGGTGGTCTGACCCTGGTCTGTTTCTCAACTCAAACAATGCCAAAGGGAGGCAATACAGCCAACTCTTTTTGGTTGTTTGCTGGATCTTTGCTATTTCTTCTTTTAGGAGGCCATTGAAGTGTTCGCAGACGCCATTTGCTTGTGGGTGATACGCACATGCAAACTTATGTTTGATTCCCAGAAGTGTAGTTACATGCTGAAACAGTTAATTAGCAAAGTGGGGGCCATTGTCTGACCGCAGCACTTCGCATACCCCCCACCTCGGGAACACTTCCCTCACCAGGAATTTGGCTGCTCTGAACGCGTCTGCATGGGAGCATGAGCCGGCCTCGATCCATCTGGAAAATGGGCACACTACTACAATCATCTATCTGTAACCTTGACATACATTGATCATGTCAACGTAGTCAATGTGTAGGTGCACGAATGGTCCTTCAGGCTGGGGTATTATACCTTTGATCACTTGCAACGTGTGGCCGGCTGTGTATTGTTGACATGTGAGGCAGTTGCTGATGAAATTTGCAACATGTGAGTTTAACTCTGGGCAGAACCATGATTCTTTTACCCGTGCTGCAATTACTTCTTTCCCTGTGTGCGTGGGATGGTGTAATTGGGTCAGAGCCGTTTTCAGTAGGGCCAGGGGCATCACAACCTTCCGTGTATTATTCTGTTGCCATAGTGCATCTTTGGGGGACATGGTGCATCCTCTTTTAACCCATAGTTCCTTTTCTGCCATTGGTGCTGCTGCCTGCAGCTCCATAATCTGTGTCTCTGGGATGTGCATATACCCATCCCTCATCAACATCTGTCTTACCCTCCCTTATCTTTTTGTTTTTCTGGGAGGTTCCATGTCTCGCCAAAGTACGCAGCATGTTTTGCATGTGCGTCTGCTGTTTCGTTACCTCTTGATATGGGGTCGTCACCATTAGTGTGTGCCGGACACTTCACCAGTGCTACCTCCTCCGGGTAATTAATTACTTCTTTTGGTTCACCCAGTAGGAGAGCATGTTGTACCGGAGTACCATCTGCTCTTCTGAATCCTCTTCTTTGCCATTTTATTAATCCTGAATGTACTGTTGACGTAACATATGCACTGTTAGAGTATATAGTTACTCTTTTCTCATTGCTTTCCTCAAAGGCCAAAATGAGCGCTACTAGTTCTGCTGCTTGGGTTGAATAGTGCTGTGGTAATCTGACACATTTTACTGGTACATAAATCCAGTCTTCCCTCAATCGCACTACTGCTGCTCCTGTCCTTCTTATCCCATCACTTTGATCAATTGTTGATGACCCATCGATGTACATTATCACCCCCCTTCTAGGGCATTTTCTTCCACTTTTCTGGTACCTGAATAGATTTCAATGGCATGTGTACAGTCATGTGCATACTCTCCATTTTCCACTTTTTCTGCTATAAATCGTGCTGCATTAACATTACAACACCTTACTATTTTCAGGTCAGGTCTGGACAGTATAATCTCATATCCTGTTGCTCTTTGAGTGGTCAGTGTGGATTTTGGCTTGTTCAATATTGCAAACAGGGCGTGTTTCACGTACAGTGTGGTGGAGCAGCCCATTGTTATTGAGGATGATTTTTCTACAGCAAATGTTGCTGCAGCTAGGCTCTGTTCGCACGGGAAGTGACCCATCATTACAGGATCCAGATGGCCGCTGTAAAATCCCACTGGTTTGTGTCCTATGCTTTTCTTTTGTGTTAATACTGCTTTCATTACTGCACTATCACAATGTGAGAAGATGTAGAATTCCTGTCCGTAGTTAGGGGTAGCTAGTACTGGTGCAGTTGTAATGATGTGTTTTAGTTCATTGAATGCATCTGTTATTTCTCTTGTCCACCCCAACTTCCTTGTCCCCCTCTGTGCTTCTCTGAGGGCCTCTAGCAGTGGTCCTATGTATGAGCTGTAATCAGAGACCCATGCTCTACACTTGTTGCATAGGCCAAGACATATCTGCAATTCTCTTACTGTCTGGGGTTGTGGTGTATTCGTTATTGCTTGTGCCCTTTGTGGTGCAATGTTCCTTCCCTTTTGTGAAATTATCTGCCCGATATAGAGCACTTGTTCTTGACAGTACTGTAGTTTCCCCTTGTCAACCTTGTACCCTTTCTCAGCCAGCACTGTAAGCATCTTTACAGAGTTCCTACTGAACTTCTCTTCAGTGGTGCTGCAGATGATGATGTCATCTACATATTGCAGCACTGTGCTTTCCATCTCTGTTTCCTAAGTCCATTTGTATTACTCTGTTAAATTTTGAGGGTGACTCGCAGTACCCTTGGGGTAGTCTAGTGTGTTTCCACTTTGTGTTGGGTATGTGAAACATGTAAAATCATGTGAATCAAGGTGTAGTGGTATTGAGAAAAAAGCATTTTTGAGGTCGATCACAGTGAATCGTGACGCCTCTGCTGGTATGCCGCACAGTATGGTGGCTGGGTTAGCTGCAATTGGGTACTCTGCCTCTACAATGTGGTTGAGAGGCCTCAAATCTTGTAAGAAACGCCAGGACCCTCCTGCAGTGACTGCAGTGTTGCACGGGGACTCTGATGGTGCCAATATCCCTCTATCCGCTAGGGTGGTTTTTATCTCGTAGATCCCCTTGTCTGCTTCATTAGATAGTGGGTACTGTTTTACCCTGAGCAGCATTTCACCTTTCTTTAGCTTTATTTATACTCCTCCAATGCTTTTTATGCAACGCACGTCATAGGGACTAGTAGTCCATAGGGAGGCGGGTACTTGTGCTAAGTCTTCCTCATAGAAAAGTAATTGTGTAGGGACCGGTGCTTCTAGTGCCATTGCCATTTTCTGTGTTACCTCCTTCTATGTTACTCTCAACTATATATAGACGCTTATCTGGAACATCATCTCTCCTTCTCCTGCTTCATCTGAGAACTGCTCCTCATCTGACACCTGCGTCAGCCTGAATCCTTCTGCTAGTGCTTTCCCTTACCGATCCTGGGCGTGAACTACAATGTAATCTGTCGTTGCCACAATGCCCTCGATGTCTACTGATATCACTGCCCCTTCCTCTTCACCAGTAGGCGTTTCTGGCCTGAAAAGGTATGCTGCTGGTCTCCTCCACACCTTGCCCTCAATTCCTGGTAGATGTCATGATCTCTGCTTCCAAAAGGTCAGGGTTTTCCCAACTCCCTTGGAAGCAGATCCATAACCCAGGTTCCGAGTGCCAACCAGTCCCAATTGGGACCTTTTGGACCCAGTCCTGGCGCCAGTGGCACCAGGCTCATAAATATGCCCAGTCCCAGCGCTGGAAGTGCCGGGCTCATAATGCTTGGGTGGACTTACCTGCAGCAGACCATGCTGCTTACTTGCCTGCCAGTTGAGTCTCTGATCCTCTTCTGTTTGGAACTAATTTCCCTGTTGGGTGGGGCAGGAGCCACTCCCTAGATTCAGAACACTGGAACTCTTCTGGAAAGCAGGAACTCTTTTCTTACCTAGGCGTGGCTGTGGAAGGAGACACCTAAGCACTACAGGAGGCTATTTAAACCACACCGGATGGATGAATCTTGCTTTGCGTTATTCTGCATCCTCAGCAGCAGAACGCTCATCGTGTCTTCTGCATCTGATCCTGGGCCTAAGGAAAAAGACTTACCATTCTGAATCCAGTCTTCAGCAACACCTATAAAGACAAGAAAGAACAGGTTAGCATTACGGTCTTCAGTGACAGCTCTTCACTTACCTGGTCCATCGGCTGTCACCAACGCCTCGCGCTGCATTCCGGCATCTGAAAGACAAAGGCTTACCTACTCTTCGTGCGCTCCGGAAGTCTTCACACTGCATTCCGGCATCTGAAAGACAAAAGCTTACCAACTCTTCGCCCGCTCCGGAGGACTTCGGCGCTGCATCCCGCATCTGAAAGACAAAACAAGGTGCGTTTAAAGACATTGGGGAACTTTAATACTCACGTGCCATTACTCCTTTCCACATCTAACCCAGTGGGTATTCCGGCACCCTGCAGCCGCCCCGAACTTTTACCTGCAAAATAAAAAGACAGTTAGAGCGCATCGTGAAGCAGGCAACAAGCGCTTACTTACGTGCTTCCAGGCGCTTCTATTCATCACACGGGCTCCATCTTCAACTCACTTCAGCCCGCCATCCGCCATCGCCGGAACCCTGCAAAACAAGAGACATCATTACTAAAGACTTTAAAGACATTAGAATTACTCGAAACTTACCGTTCGTGCAGTAAACGACGGACAGCAGTCCTCTGAAGTCAAGAGGCCTGCTCCCCTTATCCACGGAAGAAACTGGTTACAGCACCCTGCCTCGAGGCAGATGGAGAGCACGGCATTCACTTACGTAAGGTGAGAGCGTTAACCTTTGGGGTTCTACAGGAGAAGAGAAAGGGAAGAAGAGAGAAACATTCAATAACCCAGTTCATTAATCCCACATTTTCTATCTGCAGACATCTTACCCTTCGAGCCAGACATACAGTGCACAGAGGTCCAGCCCAAAGAGCCAGCCGTGTGTTACACATCACCTTTGAAGATACGGTATACGCCCCGTCAAGACCGGCGCCTCTACGGGAATCAGGTGAGCGTTACAGAACGCAAAGCCTACCACAAAACTCCCGTCCAGGCGCTATGGAAACCTCGGATACCGACCAGCTAGCCCAGTTACTTGGGGAACTAAGGGCAGAAGTGCATGCAGCCCGTCAGGAAACGAACGCTCTAAGAAGGGAACTGATTATTTCCAAGGAGCGAACAGATGATCTCGCTAGACAATTGCTACAGTCACAAGCCGGACAGACCCCGTTACCCGCATCTGGGGGAAATCTTCCTTCTACATCCTCTATGAATCCAGTGCAGATCAACCTACCTGGGAATGTACCTCTGGCTCCGCCCGAATGATTTTCTGGTGACCCAAAGAGGTTTGCAGTATTTATCAATCAGTGCCGGTTGCATTTCTTATGCCGGCCAGCAGCCTTTCCAACTGATCAAGCTAAAGTAGCTTTCGTGCTTTTGTACCTTAGTGGCAATGCGGCAGACTGGTCGATCCCTCTAGTAAATCAAGATGATCCGGTCCTCCATGATTTTCAAGCTTTTCAGCTCAGTATGGAAAAACTGTTCGCAAGACATTCACAGGGGCAGGCCTTGGACAATGAGCTTCTTTCGTTGCGACAAGGTAATCAAGACCTTTTGGCTTATATTGCGTCTTTCAACAGACTGATAGTGGAAACTCACTGGCCTGAGGACAAAAGGATTACGCTGTTTTATAGAGGTCTACGCGGAGAGCTCAAAGATGTGTTAGCCCAAGTAGTGAATCCCCCACAAGATTGTTCGGACTATATAGACTTAGTCGTTCAAATAGATCACAGACTGCAGAACAGGAAGGCCGATCGTTCCAAGTTTGATGCTCGAGTATTTTCCAAACCGCCAACTCCTTCCAAAGGAGTAGACTCCGGGGAACCCATGCAAATAGGGGGTCTGAAAGGTCCTCTAACACAAAAAGAGCGGGAAAAGAGAAAACAGTTGCAATTATGCCTCTATTGCGGAAACTCAGGGCATTTTCTTCGAGACTGTCCGGTGAAACCTGCCAAGAAGGCAGTAGGAGCTGCAGTTACCAAAGTTACAAACTCTGAGCAGGGAAACGACCTCGCCCGACAAGAATAGAGGTCCTCTTGCCGAGCGTGAAAACCAGTTCCGTGACCTCGCATTTCGTGATACCTATGGTCCTCATTAGCCCTGATAATCCGGATCGATTACATGCAATTGAAGCTTACATCGACAGCGGTGCCATCGGCAATTATGTGGATCATGAAATGGTTTTGAGGATGAATCTAACTCTTTGTCCCAAGGCTGTAAAGGACGTCATTACTACAGTGGATGGTACGGAGATAGCCTCCGGGCCAGTAACGCATACCACTCAAGAAGTGACGCTAGTAAGTCAAGATGGACACCATGAGAAGATCGTGTTCGATGTGATCAAGGCCCCTCAGTTTCAGATTATTCTAGGAATACCTTGGTTAGAGAAACACAATCCTCTGATCGATTGGCGAGCAAGAACGGTCCAGTTTCCAGAATGTGTCTCTACTTGTCACCCTCCACCTGGTGTTGCAGTGGCAGCAATTTCTTCAGAGACTCCCCAGTTACCTCCCGAATACCTAGAATACCAAGATGTTTTCCGGAAGGATCAGGCTAACTCTCTACCTCCTCATAGGTCTTATGACTGCCAGATCGACCTGATACCTGGATCTACTCCTCCTTGTAGTAGAATTTATGCCCTCACCGAGCCTGAGAACCTTCACCTTCGACAATACCTGGATCAATACCTGGCAAATGGGTTTATTCGTCCTTCCAAGTCCCCTGCTTCTTCAGCTTTGTTCTTCGTTCCAAAAAAGGAAGGAGACCTTAGAACTTGTATAGATTATCGCTCCCTGAACCAGATCACCGTTAAGAATAGATATCCGTTACCTTTGATCCCTGAACTCCTGGACCAAGTCAGAAAAGCATGCATATATACAAAGCTGGATCTTAGAGGAGCTTACCACTTGGTACGAGTAAAAGAGGGCGATGAATGGAAGACGGCCTTCCGCACCAAGTATGGGCTATTTGAATATCAGGTCATGCCCTTCGGACTTTGTAATGCCCCGGCCGCCTTTCAATATTTTATGAACGATGTCCTCAGAGAGCTCATAGATGTGTGTGTTGTTGTTTACATTGACGACATCCTCGTTTATTCTTCATCGGAAACTGAACATCAGAAACACGTGAAAATGGTCCTCGAGAGATTGCGTCAACACAAACTTTTCGCTAAGTTGGAAAAATGTGTTTTCAACGTGACTGAAGTTGAATTCTTGGGATTCATATTATCACCTAGCGGAGTGCGTATGGATTCAAAGAAGGTCGATGCAGTTCTCAAATGGCCATCACCATCCTCCGTAAAAGGTGTGCAAAGCATGTTAGGCTTCGCTAACTTTTACCGCAGGTTTATCCCCGAATTCTCTCGAATAGTCCAGCCCATCACTGCCTTGTTAAAGAAAAACAAACGTTTTGAATGGTCTACCGAGGCGGAACAAGCTTTCCAGGATTTGAAGACTAAATTTATCTCTGCACCAATCTTAAAACACCCTCGCCCCGAACTCCCCTACATCGTGGAAACTGATGCTTCAAGCCTTGCCATGGGGGCAGTTCTATCACAAAAGGACCGGGTAACCAATCAGTTGCATCCCGTGGCATTTTGGTCCCGCAAATTCTCGCCTCCTGAAATCAATTACACGATTACTGACAAGGAACTTCTGGCTATCAAGTCTGCCTTTAAGGCTTGGCGGCATTATCTGCTGGGGGCCCGACACACCGTTACTGTGATTACGGATCACCGAAACCTGCAATATTTGAAAACCGCAAAAGCCCAATCCTCTAGACAACTCCGTTGGGCATTATTCTTTGCCGAGTTTGACTTCATAATTACCTATCGACCTGGTACAAGAAACGGTAAAGCTGATGCCCTTTCTCGGATGGGAGTGGAAGAACACTTGATCAACCCTAAACCTGTACCAATCATTCCCGAACAAAGAATTCTGGGTGTAATCGCCACAGAATCCATAGAGGAAGTTAAGGATAAAGCCAGGCAACTTGTAACTCCAGCAGACATACAGAATTGGCATCTGCAGGGAAAGGACTTTGCAGTAAAGGACAACTTATTGTATTTCTAAGAACGATTATACCTACCCAGCACAGATTTACAGAAAAAAGTAATCTCTTGTTATCACGATTCTTTAATGGAAGGACATCCCGGTATGGCCAAGACCTCAGAAAAGATCAAGCGCTACTTCTGGTGGCCGTCTTGGAAAAAAGATATCAGAGACTTTATAATGTCTTGTGGAGTATGCGCCCAAAACAAGAGTCAAAAGGAAAGACCAGCAGGCCTCTAACGCCCTATTGACATCCCACCTCGCCCTTGGCATACGCTTTCTATGGACTTCATCACCGATCTACCTCCATGCTCCGGATACAATACGATTCTAGTAATCGTGGACTTATTCTCCAAGATGGCGCATTTCATTCCGCTCAAAGGCTTGCCAACAGCAGCAACTCTGGCCCGAGAATTTCTCGAAAACATCGTCCGACTGCACGGTTTTCCTTCGGTTCTAATTTCGGATCGAGGTAGTCAATTTATTTCTCATTTTTGGCGAAGTTGCTGTCGGTCGGCTCAAATTGATGTGAGACTATCGACCAGTCACCACCCTCAGACCGACGGACAAACCGAGAGGACCAATCAAACTCTGGAACAGTATTTACGCTGCATGCTGCAACAAACTGAAAAAACTTGGAAAGACATCCTTTGGATAGCCGAATATGCCTACATTAACTCTGTCCATTCGGGAACTGGGAAAACCCCGTTTTTTCTTTTGTACGGCAGTCACCCTCGAACCTCGGAGTTGGATCCCCTCCAAGATCTTGAAACACCAGCAGTAGACTACCTGCATTCTACAATCACTCAAGCCTTTAAGGAAGCTGTTTCTCACCTTCAAAGGGCTAAAGAACAATACAAGAAAGGAGCAGATCAACATCGGAAGGAAGCCCCTCAATATCAAGTAGGGGATCAAGTCTGGTTATCCACCAAATATCTACCTCTAAAAGGGCCACGCACATTCAACCCAAGATACCTTGGTCCCTATTCCATCACTACCATAGTAAACCCAGTAGCGGTCAAGTTGGACTTGCCCCCGCACATGAAGATACATCCGGTCTTCCACGTCTCTCTATTAAAACCCGTGCAACCTCAAACCCGACTAACCAAATCTCCAAAACCTATCCTAGTTGATGGAGAACTCGAGTTTGAAGTCAAAAGCATTCTGGACTCCAAGATCTCCAAATCTAAACTATTCTACCTAATTGACTGGAAAGGCTACGGCCCCCAAGAGAGATCCTGGGAACCTGCTGAATATGTCCACGCTCCTCGCCTAATCAAAAGATTTCACCGAACATTTCCTGACAAGCCAAAACCCCCGGAGAAGCCCGGTTTGGGAGGGGCCTTGAGGGGAGGTACTGTCATGATCTCTGCTTCCAAAAGGTCAGGGTTTTCCCAACTCCCTTGGAAGCAGATCCATAACCCAGGTTCTGAGTGCCAACCAGTCCCAATTGGGACCTTTTGGACCCAGTCCTGGCGCCAGTGGCACCAGGCTCATAAATATGCCCAGTCCCAGCGCTGGAAGCGCCGGGCTCATAATGCTTGGGTGGACTTACCTGCAGCAGACCATGCTGCTTACTTGCCTGCCAGTTGAGTCTCTGATCCTCTTCTGTTTGGAACTAATTTTCCTGTTGGGTGGGGCAGGAGCCACTCCCTAGATTCAGAACACTGGAACTCTTCTGGAAAGCAGGAACTCTTTTCTTACCTAAGCGTGGCTGTGGAAGGAGACACCTAAGCACTACAGGAGGCTATTTAAACCACACCCGATGGATGAATCTTGCTTTGCGTTATTCTGCATCCTCAGCAGCAGAACGCTCATCGTGTCTTCTGCATCTGATCCTGGGCCTAAGGAAAAAGGCTTACCATTCTGAATCCAGTCTTCAGCAACACCTATAAAGACAAGAAAGAACAGGTTAGCATTACGGTCTTCAGTGACAGCTCTTCACTTACCTGGTCCATCGGCAGTCACCAACGCCTCGCGCTGCATTCTGGCATCTGAAAGACAAAGGCTTACCTACTCTTCGTGCGCTCCGGAAGTCTTCACACTGCATTCCGGCATCTGAAAGACAAAAGCTTACCAACTCTTCGCACGCTCCGGAGGCCTTCGGCGCTGCATCCCGCATCTGAAAGACAAAACAAGGTGCGTTTAAAGACATTGGGGAACTTTAATACTCACGTGCCAGTACTCCTTTCCACATCTAACCCAGTGGGTATTCCGGCACCCTGCAGCCGCCCCGAACTTGTACCTGCAAAATAAAAAGACAGTTAGAGCGCATCGTGAAGCAGGCAACAAGCGCTTACTTACGTGCTTCCAGGCGCTTCTATTCATCACACGGGCTCCATCTTCAACTCACTTCAGCCCGCCATCCGCCATCGCCGGAACCCTGCAAAACAAGAGACATCATTACTAAAGACTTTAAAGACATTAGAATTACTCGAAACTTACCGTTCGTGCAGTAAACGACGGACAGCAGTCCTCTGAAGTCAAGAGGCCTGCTCCCCTTATCCAGTGAAGAAACTGGTTACAGCACCCTGCCTCGAGGCAGATGGAGAGCACGGCGTTCACTTACCTAAGGTGAGAGCGTTAACCTTTGGGGTTCTACAGGAGAAGAGAAAGGGAAGAAGAGAGAGACATTCAATAACCCAGTTCATTAATCCCACATTTTCTATCTGCAGACATCTTACCCTTCGAGCCAGACATACAGTGCACAGAGGTCCAGCCCAAAGAGCCAGCCGTGTGTTACACATCACCTTTGAAGATACGGTATACGCCCCGTCAAGACCGGCGCCTCTACGGGAATCAGGTGAGCGTTACAGTAGCCATGCTATTGCCATGTCTGTTCCATATTGGAAGAGATCCCCGTCCACTGGTTCTGCCCTTGCCACAATTTTGCCACAGTAAGCCTGGAGTATGTGTCGTGCGGTGAGCATGGTGCTGGTGTGGAGCCTACTATTCCCTTATCAGTGAAGGATATAGTCATGTTCAGTCTGCTCATAATGTCTCTCCCAAGTATATTTACTGGTGATTGTTTTAAGTATAGTAGTGGCAGAGATAGGTAGTGATCTCCAACAGATAAGGAGCCGTTATCAGTAAAAGGAACCAGCCCTCAAGCCCCAGTAAATCCTTGAGTGTGCATGGCCTTGCCTGACAGTTTGAACTTCCCTTCCCTAATACAGGATCTAGTTGCCCCTGTGTCAACTAAGAAAGAGAATGTTTTGTCACCTATCGCCACCTTTATGCGTGGTTCCTCCGCAGGGTTAGGTGTTACCGATAGGATGGGAAACATATAGGCGCATTAAAAATGCCATATCATATCATATCAAGGATGTCTGTGGGCTGTCCTATTGTCGGTATAGGGATTGTCTGTTCCCTGTGTAGGGGTTGTGACCCAATATTGTCACCCTCCCCAATTGTGTCTGTTTTAATTGTGTGTCTGCAGGTGGTAGTTTATTGTCCTGTATTTGTGTAAGCTGTTGTACTGTCTGGACGGGTTGTTGTTGTGCTGTTGCCATTTGCTGTTGTTCTTGTTGTTGGGCTGGATGGTTCTGTCTTTTTGGTGCAGGTGGTGTCGTGTATGTTTGTTGTTGATGCTGAGGTGGCACTTGTTGCTTTGTTTGTGTTTCTGTCACCTCTTGTGGCTGTTGTTGTTGGTAGTATTGTTGTCCCCCATTGTAAACCTGTTGCCCTTGCCTACTAGCCCACATGTCCAGCACATTGGCGGTTTCCGTGCTTGCCACGGGTATCTTCCAGTATTGTCGGAGTACCCTTGCTGTCCATATTGGTTGTACCCTCTGAACCCTCCCCCTTACTGTTGTGCAGCTTGTCTGAATCCTCTCCCTCTTGCTTGCCCACCGCTCCCCCTGTAGCCGTTTGTGGAGCTGCTTCCCAGTTGTGTGTATCCACCCCCATCTGAGAGGCGTACTGGTGTTGAGCTATGTATGGCGGAGGCGGCAATAGTTGTTGTGTTATTATTTGTGCTTGCTGTGGTGGTGCTGCTAGTTGTTGTTGCTGTTGTGTGGTGTCTGGTGCTGGAGTGACCTGGGTTGGGCTTTTATTAGCGCACCTTTCATGGCATATTTTGACAGTTTCTTTTGGACCAGTTTTGCCTCCTCTGCCTTTCTGTCCTCCTCTTTCTGTTTCATCTTTTCTTGCCATAGCCTACAGTGGTGTACTATCGTTAGCTGTATTTCTGGCCAAGCCTTTGCTTCCATTCCTACCATTTTCTTCAACTGCCTTTGTACTGGTTCTGGGAGTCCCTGTATCAGTATGTGGTAAAATATTGCTAATGTTTTGTCCCATGGTTCCGCGTTTCCAAGCGCCACTTCTCCTGAATTTCCTGGATGTAATCAACAGGATCTTCATTCTCACGCATTTTGCGTGACGTTATTGCCCCTATATCTGAGGTGTCTGGATATTGCACCCTCAGTGCCTGCCATAGTGAGTGCCTGCAGTTTGCAAATGGTGCTCCATCATGTGATGTGTCACTTATTGTCACCTCTGGGAATCCCGCCCTCTTCCAGATGTCATCTGCTGCGTCACCCAGTATGTAAATTAACAACCCCTTCACATCGCCCCCTGCTAGTTTTTGTCCTGCAATTTGTTTTTCCATATCATATATCCATTTCCCGGCCCCTCCACTCAAAGATGGTAGCCTGCATTTATTGTTTTCTTTGCATGTTTCCATGGGACATATTGTAGCCTTGCTCCCCCTCTCTCCAGTAATGGCATTAGCGTGTATTCCTTTACCTCCCCTGGCGTTCTTCTGTGCGGGGATGTGTGCGTGTATTCGCTCTACTCTTCCATGTCGGAAAGTTCTTCGATAAAGTCGGTAATGTGTTGTGTTACTCTATCATCTCCTATGCTCTTATGTCCTCTCTGTTGACCCACTTGACCCTTCTTGTGTGTAGTGGCTGATTCTTCCATTCTGCGTCCTGGGAGGTCTCTGAGCCTACTAACATATGGCGTGTGTTGTGCTGGCGGTGTCAGTGGCTGTTGTGCTCTTTCCCATAGCTGTCTTTTGCTCTCCCTCCCTGTTTTTTCTCCTTGTGTCCCACACTCCCACGATGACCCGCCATCTGTGCGCGTTATGTATAATTTACTTAGCCCCTCCCCACTTCCATCACTCCGTCCTATGCAAGATCCTTCTTCTTCCTCACTACAAAATCCATCTGAGAATGTCAACCTTATGTTTGGGCGTTTTCCCCCCCCATTGTTACTGTCTCTAAATCTATATCTGTGTACTCACATTTCTTCTCCGTGCCCCACTGTGCCGGTGTTGTTGTTACCTCCTTATTTCCACACGCGTATGTCTTGGTCCCATGTTCCTTGTGTGTCTCTCTCAGTGCTTATTGCTTTGCTTGTTCACTTCATCACCTACCTCCGCTCTTACCCTCCAAAGTTCGTGCATTATTGTGTCGCTTACCTGTTCTAATGCCCTTGCCTCTTCCTCCTTGTTGCTCCATATTCCACCCTCTTTTGCTAGTATATTTTCTATAAGTCTCCCTTCCTCGTACTTTCGTGCGCTCTCCGATATGATCGTCTTCCTCCATAATCCCGTCTCCCTGTCATTTTCTTCTCGTTCCTCTTCTTTTCTCCTCACCTCCCACTGCTCCATGCGGGCCACTCTTTCTGCAATGCCTCTTATGCGGTCCTCTTCTTGTTTCCTTCTTTCTTCCTCATGCTCCTTTAATCCCGCCTTGTTCTCCTTACCTTCCTTCCGCTTCACCTGTCTTTCCCGCTCTTCCTGCTCGAGCTGTCTAATTAAAACGCTCCGTGCTTCCCTCAGCTCTGCTAATTTTACCTCCAGCGCCTCCTCTTCTTCCTGTGTCATTCTTCCGTCCTCCCTTGTACTTACCTCACACGCTCTGTGTGTGTTCTGTCTCTTCCTTACCTACCCTCCTTACCGCTTCTTCCTCTTCCCTTGTTAAGGTTCCTCAAAACTTCAGTAAGACCTGTGCTGCAATCCATTCGTCTGGTCCTATACTTGCCAAATCTACCTGTCTTTTGTGAATTCCCGGTGCTTACCTGTGACACTTTTGTGTCTGTTGCACTCCCTGCGCCCAGAGCCTTTTGATAGTCGTCCGCTGGCGCATATGGCAGTGGGCTGTATGTAGGGTTTGAGTATCCCTCAGCGGCCGTTAACTGTGCGAGTGTCACTTCTCTCAACTCTCTTATTGGATACAGCCCTTTTGTTTCTGTCTTTATCTCTTTAGTTATGGGTGTCTCTCCCTCACCTTCCTTTTTTACCTCCGCAACTGGATATGATCCCTCTGCCTTTTCCTCACTCTCTCCTCAGCTCTGGGAGGAGCTTGAGGTGCGCCCGACTCGCCTTCCTTGCTCACCTTCTCCTCTTTCACCTGTACGTTGAACATCCCTGGTACACCTGGTACATGTCCCTGGAACATCTTCCAAAGATCAAACATTTCTGGGTGGCTCGCTAACTTCTTCCCCTTATAAGTGTTATGTAAATATGCTAGTAATGAATGTTGAGTGGACATGTCAAAGCTGCCGTTGGGAGGCCATGGTATCCTAATTCTGTTATCCGTCCCTTGAGTCCATTCAATGCTGTATTTCACTATTTGATCTCTGCGCGGTGTTGGTGTTGTGCAGATATGTTGGAGTGGTGTTAGCTATGTACCCTGCCCCTATTCCATAATACATATACGTTGGCCCGTGATACAAAGACATTTTGTAATTTTCAATTCTTCAATACCTCCTTTACCTGGCCCCGTAATTTGGGGACTTCCGACTTTCCGCTGAAAGGAAAAGCAATGTTATGTCACAATACTTTGTGCTGGGCACTACCGCCCGCTTGGTCTTTACACCACTGTCACCTTCCTTTATACTCCTCCTTTCGGAGCTAGGGCCCCCTTTGACCTGTGGCACACGAAGCCCCCTGCGGCTTTATGCCTTGCGCGGCGTGGTTTTGAACCGCCCGCCTTTCCTGTGTCGCCGCTACTTAGCGCACCTGCAACGTACTTCTAACTCCTCCTCCTTCCCGTCTGCCCTCAACGCCAGCGCAGTGAATGCCCTTCTTTTCCCTCTCCCACTTGTCACACCACCTCTTTGTGTGACCCCTGTTGTCGAGGACGTGCAGGCATTCCCCGTGCATGGCCGCCTCTCCCCCTTCACCCCTCCCTTACTCCGATCACGCTTAACAATACTGCAGTGTCCTATGCAAACCCTATGGGTGACGTCACCAACTACTACAATGGGTTACCGGTACGTACAATTACAACAACAATGAATGCGCGCCAATTTCAACAATGTTATTCCCCGCAATCCCCACAGCTGTCTTCCCACCACGCCTAGAGTGGAGTATCCATTAATCACTTAGTTATTACAATTGTGCTGCGCACGCTGCGTTGCCTCGCGTGTGATACGCTCCCTCATTAGGGGAACTTAACCAGCCAACTGTCTTCCGCACTGAAAAACAATCTAGCTACCTCCTGTGGGAATACGTCATCTATCCACCGAGCTAAAACACTCAATCAATAGGAATCCTCATCTATTCATTGATCTACAACGCCAACTCATAGGAATGCCACTCCCCCTTATACAGGTGTCCGTGATCTAGACCAATCAGCGCGATTCACTAGTCATTCGTGGGTGCTCAGACCCCTACCCTTCGTGCCAGTCCCCACTACGCCTTACACACCAATCGCCGCTCGATGACCAAAATCTTTTCTTAACACACTGCAAAAACCACCTGCCACCCTAGTTACATTTCCTCCCGCCACCTGCACAACATTACACTGCTGGTTGTGTGTGCCATACTCACATCGGGCTCTCGCCTGCCGGTGCCGCCCGACTGCGGGCACCCCTCCCAATCAGCTTGCTGCCTCCCCTTGTCTGGACCACGCCTGGACACTCGCCAACCACAGGCGGGATACTTCTGAAGTCGGCTCCCAATGGCCAATCTCCAGATTGCGCTGTCCGGTCGTCTCGCAGTTCCGTGATGGTCCTGTAGTCCTCCAAAGGGGGCAACGGCAGAGGGGGCCGTGTTGCCGGGCCACCTTGACGCAAGCGGCCTTGCTGTGGTCTATCTCGCTATCTCAGTAGTGCCTCCAACTTGTCAGGGTAATTTCCCGGGGGACGGCAGGGCCGTCCGCGGACCTCTGGGGTTGGGGAGGCCCCAACTCCTCCCGCGTCCCAAAGGAGTATGAGGCACACACAAGAGCAAAGAGTTACTGCTGTTTATTGCACAAAACAGGCAGGGATAAACTCTCAGATCACAGGCATCCAGGAGACATCTTGTCCGTGGTGCGCTCGCAGGCCCTTTTTCTAGCTGTATGACGCGACTACGTGCGTTATCTAGGAAACCTAGCCCCAAAACCTAACGCCATCTCGGGTTGGCTACCCGAGTGGTAGGGTCAGTATAGACACATATAGAGGAAAATGTTAGTGGTGGAGAAAGGGTCAGGTAGTACGCTTGGGCCGTCCCTAATAGTTGCTACAAGAGAATTGTTACAAGGGGTCAATTCGTGATTGGCTAAACTATAGTGGCGTCAATGGTGAGCCCCTTGTATTCTGATTGGTCCATCCGTGAGCACCCAAGCCTGGGACCATCGCTGTTTCCAGCTCGTGGTGTACCTAGTGCTGGCAACAAAGTATGACTATGTGGCGGACAAAGGACAGGTCTGACTATTAGCTGGTGTGCGCGTCATTCCCATCGCTGTCGGTGTCCAATTTGTCACTTCATTGTTGCAGTCTGTGTCTCAGACGTGAGACCCCAGAGCCTCTCTGGTCCTTGGGGCTTGGCACCGTATCAGGTCGGCCTGGTCACGTCTTTTGAGACCGCTGCTGGAGCAGAATTATGAGTATTTGATTTGTATTTCAGCTCAGTGTAGATTGCAACATTGCGGCCTTGGCTGTGGTGCTCTCGTCAGGGTTCATTCTGCATGATCAGCACCTTGCAGCTTTGTCTGAGCTGCTCCGGCCTGGGGACTCTGGTTTGCGGCCTACCTTGGCCTAGTTCATGGGTGTTGGTATTTGGTCCATAATACGGGGGTCGGGAGGGGCGACAGCTATTCATATGCATTAGTCCATATACAGGGTTACATCTTCATGGTTTTAGTGGTGAGGAAGCGTCTGCAAGCATGTAGACAAGCTCTTCTGGCGTCTTGCGTTTCTGCAGTGCTGTAATTGGCCTATGTGAAAAATAACAACGATGCATTAGTGTGAGTGTGAGCAGTCCTCTACGTCACAGCACTGAGTATGTTCTTCGTGTGGGTTGGTGTTTGTCTGATCCATGTGCTTGGTGGCACGTGTGTTCTTGTTTGTTGGCTAAGTCGTCATGGCATCTCTAACGATGGCGGTATTTGCGAGTGACGTCTAATTGAGTTGATCCATAAGGTCAGTGTCGGCTCCACCTGGGATCCCAGCACATGATTGGGAGGGCACGCAGCTTGCCAGGGTGTGTGTGGCGTGGCCACGGTGGATCTTGACGTCAGGGGCGGCAGTAAGCAGGTCGAACTCCTCCCGCGGCGGGGGCTTTGGTCGTGACACCATATGCCATGGTCTGAATGAGAATCGGGGGAAGGGACCATCCCATTTTCCCTCTTCAGTTCCCCCTCTGGTCGACTTGTCGACCACAAAATTATCCACTCTTTTATCACCTCGTATTCCTTCCAGGTGTCCGTACCGATCCACGTGATCTTTGAATGACCAGTACATATATACACATCCACCACCTGGCTTGCAGTAAACCCACTTTCCAACATAGCTCCTCGGGTTCCTTGGATTCTCGACATTTATGGATGACAGATACAAGTCTGCTTCTACTATCTGCTGGCGCAGCCATTCACGTTCCTTGATGATGACGTCTGTGTGTTTTTCGTCTTCAACTGGCATTAGAACGTGTCAAGAATCTGTCAGGTAAGGACAAAGGCAGTGAATATGGCAAGGGATATATGCACGATATCACACAGTGAATAGCTTGAGTCAACAACATACATACAGGAACCAAGACTCAGGTATACTAAAACCCAGGAGTGCAAAGAAAGTGTTACAACAATACAAATATATGAAAAGGGATGTGGGGTAAGCACTTAGATACTCCTTATGACTGCAAGGAAAGTCGGCAAGCTCCTACCCACAATTGCTATTACAGGTTCTGACAGCGCTAAGCCCACGTAGAGGGCAAGCAACGACAGATCTGTGATCTAACACTCTTGATGGTATTAAATAAGGAAACTTAAAAACAATACTCACGAGGACGAGAAATACCACTTGAATGTCAGCAAGCCCACGAACCCTGTTGATCAAACAGGGACCCCGAAAGGCTGTAACAGCAATGGGAGGATAACTAAATACATAAGACTCAAGACAAGGGGCAAGTAGGAATAGTGATTACAGAATAGCGAGGAAAACATAGGCATTCACACAGGAGTTAGCTAACAACCGCACACCACACCTAATGATCAATGAACAGTATATGCAGAGGTGCAAGGGAAAACATGGAATGGATTGCAAGAAAAGTAAAGGAACAGGAGCAGGGAAAACGAAATTACAAGGACAAACTTTCCCCACCCAACCAAGGAAAAGGGCAGAAGGCTAATCTAAAAAGAGGAAAGACTAAAGCATCAAGGTATACAGCAGCAAAGGACAAGTCAGAGAAATATAGAACATAGGCAAACTGGGCTGCACCAAAGGGAAAAACACTGAGAAATGCTGCCTGCAAACAGGGGAAAACAGAAGGGAAATCTGGGAAGCAGAAATCAATTAAGCACATAAATTCAAAATCCAAGGATAAGGAACAAGCAATGGAAATTTGGAACTAGGCACAAGGCTAAGAACCAGGAACAAGGGACCAGTCAGAAACAGGAACACTGCATCAATGACCAGCACTGGACTGAAGCAAACTGAGGCTTTTAAACCTGCTTAACGAGCACACGCCGCAGGTGTGCAGCTTGCTGCACCTGCAGCCACAGGTGTTGCCTATTCTCCACCCAGGGTGTCCTGCAAGGGTGGAGATGAAGCAGTGGGCCAGACATTCTGGGAAGCATAGTCATTTGATTAAAGCAGCATACTGGCTGGCAAAAACCTGGAATGGATCCAGAAGGGAAGTAGTTTGGCAAATAAGGATTTAGCGCTCCCAATTCATCATAGCATTGTAGCATAAGGTTCGGAAGGAATGTCCAGTAGGGAATAAACCCCAAATCATGCCCCCAAGTGGTGGGAATGGGAGCGAAGGAAGCGGATTGTGACAGAACGTGCATACCGATCATCTCTTCAGCAGCACGCTTTGTTTACGCCCTCCACAGCTATATCCCCATTAGAGAAGCCATTCCCAGAATCACGCATCCTGTCACAATCTTGAGACCATCTGAGAGCCATGATGGCATCCATGACCAGATTTATGAAAACCAGCTACCATCTTTCTTCACTCCTTTTGCTTCCTCTTCCATCTTTGCATGCATCTTGGCCAGCTCTGATACTGCTTCAGATAACGTACCGTTGTCCTTGTCGTTTGCAGGAACGAACGTGCAACACGAACTTCCAATTTTTGCACAAACACCTTCTTCCATTGCTGTCAGAAGGTCAAGCATGTATCTGTTCTGCAGGGCCACCATCCTAATCGCTCTTAGTTCCTCCTTGATTGCATTGAATCTGTTAACTGTGGAGATAATTGTCATCATTAGCTCCCATCTTATTATCTGGAGCCACTTCGCATTTGCATATGCCTGCACACCTGGATGTACGGTGGAGGAGAAGAACATCGCCTCTCTGCTAAACAGCCTGTGTGCTGGTGGAATGTCACTCAGAGCTGTTTCTGACCGTCCCCATAGGTAATTTCCTGTCAATGGTTCCCCTTGTCTTTTTACCCTGGATAAGTGTGTAGTGTTGTTCTGTTGCTTGTTTCCTCCCATTTTCAGTGATCTCTTCTTCCTTTTGTTCCCTTCATCCATCTTCGGGAAGTTCTCCAAGTTGATGTGTTTTTGTGGTACTACTAGTGATGGTACGTTGATGTGTAGCATAGTGCATACTCCATTCCATAACTGTGGCAAGCTAGTGTATGCTTTGGCTCCACAGGCCCAATAGTGGTTCATCAGTACTGCTGTTCCTGCACGCCCCTCAGGAAGCTTGATCATTCTCTTACATCCTTCATTTGTTCCAACATCAATTTCTCCATCATGTTGGTAACACAGCGTGGGTGTGGTGAGTGCAATTATTGCTATGGGTTCTTCCTCGTTATCTAACCAAGTCACCATTGCTGCACTCGTTGTCCAGTCTCTGTAGCATTTATCGTTTTCTTCTTGGAATGCCATCATTGATGACTTCGCCAAAGTCAATATCTTACTTCCTACAACTGTATCCACCCATCCCTCCTTCGAGTATACCTTGCCATATATTAACATTAGTGGCCTTTCCCAGCACCCTGGTTCGCCTGCTACCTCTTTTGCGTGCCACTCGCATGGTAGGTACTTCAATGTAACCTCCTTCTTCTCTCCTTTGTCGGCTCCATCTGTTATGTACTGGAGCCCTTCGGTCAGCGGCCAATAAGTGTCATACATTATTAGTGTTTTGATGAAGTTGTCTTCGTAGGGGTATGTTGACCTTGATTTCCATTTTAGTGTTGCTTTTTTTCCCTTGAAATTGCCCTAGTGCTTGGAATAATGCTAGGTATATCAGGCAATCTACAGTTGTTGCAGGTACTTCAGTCACCACAAACGTTCTTGAGGGACTCATGGTGTATGGGATCAACAATCACACATATCAGTTGTCCTTTGTCGTGTCCGTACCAATTTTGGACATGTGCTTGTACCACATGTTGTTGGAGACGTGTGCGGATTCTGTGAGGTAAGTGTCCACCCCATGTACGTCAATAGAAACACTCCATTTATTCCTCTTTATACTTGACCCGGTGCTACTTGTACCACCTGACACCGTGCTCCTTGCAGCCATGGTAGGGGAAGCGTTAGTATTGGGAGATGCCAAAACATAAGAAGGACAGTAGGCCTGCCAGACAGCGGCAGTAATCAGACCAGTGGTGAAAAATATCCCTGACATCTTTATTACAATCGCTATAACCACTGGCATTTCCCTCTTACCTTTGCTGTGGTCCTGCAGCGACTTTACTTTAGATGATATAGGTGCACGCCTGAAAATTTCTCAAAAATGTGCGTTATTATTTTTATTCAACCCCTGTTTATCAAGTAATCGTTCAATGCCCAGGCGAAAAGCTGTTCCCACGCTTTCCTTACCATTCTATCTCTTAAGGCAGGTAATGCTGCGTGGAGATGTGGAAATGATTGTACTATTACAATGAGGAACATGCTATAATATATCCACGTATTCTCCTCCGTTTCAAATATTTTGGCCTTTTTATAATGTATACAAACTGGTGGGACAGTGCTTCTGGATTGCTTTCGTCTGCGGGTAGCATTTACCCCTGGGCAGTGACGTATGTTTCAGTTACATATGTTCCTTGTCGTTTTATTTCATATACAATAACAGTGTGCTATACCGCATGTGTGAGACAAAAAGAGAAGAGAACATGCACATGTTTACTCAGTGTGGTGTAAATTAAATTGCAGACCATTTTGACAGTGTTCTTCATTAACTGGTGAATGGTGGGAGTTAATTTTGTCTGAACTTATTTATTTTGTCTGGGATCTTGTAATCATGGGGTGGGCTATGGGTGGTTGGTCGTTTGTGTCCTTTGGAGTATCTGGCGCTTGTGCTGCCTCGTTGTTTTCACTTGTTGTTGCTTAAGCATTGGCCCCTTCGCTGAGGTGAGGAGGGGGGTCTGTTCTTTGTAGGGCTTGATGTCGTGGATGTGTGTCCACACGTCCTTATCTTTCAATTTGATAGCTCTCTGTGCTATTTATTCAACGATATGGGGCCCTGTGAATCTAGGGGAGTTCCACTTTCTGCGGTCATTTTTAAGGAGAACTTGGTCTCCCTCTTTCACTGTCCTCGATGCAGTCAGTTCCTGTTCCTCCTTGGTAGCTTCTCCCTGTTGGTTGTTCTTCGAGCCACCCTGTGTCCGTTGGATCTGTTGAGAGATAAAAGCGGCACTAGTAACCAAGGAAGAGACATACTCGTCCATTTCTTCACCAAGAACAGTACTTGCAGCGTTACAGTCAGTCATCGCCATAGATGGTGGTGTGAGTGGGAGGTGCATCTGATGCCCGGCCACCATCTCATGGGGTGTGAGGTGGTGGTCTGACCCTGGTCTGTTTCTCAACTCAAACAATGCCAAAGGGAGGCAATACAGCCAACTCTTTTTGGTTGTTTGCTGGATCTTTGCTATTTCTTCTTTTAGGAGGCCATTGAAGTGTTCGCAGATGCCATTTGCTTGTGGGTGATACGCACATGCAAACTTATGTTTGATTCCCAGAAGTGTAGTTACATGCTGAAACAGTTCATTAGCAAAGTGGGGGCCATTGTCTGACCGCAGCACTTCGCATACCCCCCACCTCGGGAACACTTCCCTCACCAGGAATTTGGCTGCTCTGAACGCGTCTGCATGGGAGCATGAGCCGGCCTCGATCCATCTGGAAAATGGGCACACTACTACAATCATCTATCTGTAACCTTGACATACATTGATCATGTCAACGTAGTCAATGTGTAGGTGCAAGAATGGTCCTTCAGGCCGGGGTATTATACCTTTGATCACTTGCAGCGTGTGGCCGGTTGTGTATTGTTGACATGTGAGGCAGTTGCTGATGAAATTTGCAACATGTGAGTTTAACTCTGGGCAGAACCATGATTCTTTAACCCGTGCTGCAATTACTTCTTTCCCTGTGTGCGTGGGATGGTGTAATTGGGTCAGAGCCGTTTTCAGTAGGGCCAGGGGCATCACAACCTTCCGTGTATTATTCTGTTGCCATAGTGCACCTTTGGGGGACATGGTGCATCCTCTTTTAACCCATAGTTCCTTTTCTGCCATTGGTGCTGCTGCCTGCAGCTCCATAATCTGTGTCTCCGGGATGTGCATATACCCATCCCTCATCAACATCTGTCTTACCCTCCCTTATCTTTTTGTTTTTCTGGGAGGTTCCATGTCTCGCCAAAGTACGCAGCATGTTTTGCATGTGCGTCTGCTGTTTCGTTACCTCTTGATATGGGGTCATCACCATTAGTGTGTGCCGGACACTTCACCAGTGCTACCTCCTCCGGGTAATTAATTACTTCTTTTGGTTCACCCAGTAGGAGAGCATGTTGTACCGGAGTACCATCTGCTCTTCTGAATCCTCTTCTTTGCCATTTTATTAATCCTGAATGTACTGTTGACGTAACATATGCACTGTTAGAGTATATAGTTACTCTTTTCTCATTGCTTTCCTCAAAGGCCAAAATGAGCGCTACTAGTTCTGCTGCTTGGGCTGAATAGTGCTGTGGTAATCTGACACATTTTACTGGTACATAAATCCAGTCTTCCCTCAATCGCACTACTGCTGCTCCTGTCCTTCTTATTCCATCACTTTGATCAATTGTTGATGACCCATCGATGTACATTATCACCCCCCCTTCTAGGGCATTTTCTTCCACTTTTCTGGTACCTGAATAGATTTCAATGGCATGTGTACAGTCATGTGCATACTCTCCATTTTCCACTTTTTCTGCTATAAATCGTGCTGCATTAACATTACAACACCTTACTATTTTCAGGTCAGGTCTGGACAGTATAATCTCATATCCTGTTGCTCTTTGAGTGGTCAGTGTGGATTTTGGCTTGTTCAATATTGCAAACAGGGCGTGTTTCACGTACAGTGTGGTGGAGCAGCCCATTGTTATTGAGGATGATTTTTCTACAGCAAATGTTGCTGCAGCTAGGCTCTGTTCGCACGGGAAGTGACCCATCATTACAGGATCCAGATGGCCGCTGTAAAATGCCACTGGTTTGTGTCCTATGCTTTTCTTTTGTGTTAATACTGCTTTCATTACTGCACTATCACAATGTGAGAAGATGTAGAATTCCTGTCCGTAGTTAGGGGTAGCTAGTACTGGTGCAGTTGAAATGATGTGTTTTAGTTCATTGAATGCATCTGTTATTTCTCTTTTCCACCCCAACTTCCTTGTCCCCCTCTGTGCTTCTCTGAGGGTCTCTAGCAGTGGTCCTATGTATGAGCTGTAATCAGAGACCCATGCTCTACACTAGTTGCATAGGCCAAGACATATCTGCAATTCTCTTACTGTCTGCGGTTGTGGTGTATTCGTTATTGCTTGTGCCCTTTGTGGTGCAATGTTCCTTCCCTTTTGTGAAATTATCTGCCCGATATAGAGCACTTGTTCTTGACAGTACTGTAGTTTCCCCTTGTCAACCTTGTACCCTTTCTCAGCCAGCACTGTAAGCATCTTTACAGAGTTCCTACTGCACTTCTCTTCAGTGGTGCTGCAGATGATGATGTCATCTACATATTGCAGCACTGTGCTTGCCATCTCTGTTTCCTAAGTCCATTTGTATTACTCTGTTAAATATTGAGGGTGACTCGCAGTAACCTTGGGGTAGTCTAGTGTGTTTCCACTTTGTGTTGGGTATGTGAAACATGTAAAATCATGTGAATCAAGGTGTAGTGGTATTGAGAAAAAAGCATTTTTGAGGTCGATCACAGTGAATCGTGACGCCTCTGCTGGTATGCCGCACAGTATGGTGGCTGGGTTAGCTGCAATTGGGTACTCCGCCTCTACAATGTGGTTGAGAGGCCTCAAATCTTGTATGAAACGCCAGGACCCTCCTGCAGTGACTGCAGTGTTGCACGGGGACTCTGATGGTGCCAATATCCCTCTATCCGCTAGGGTGGTTTTTGTCTCGTAGATCCCCTTGTCTGTTTCATTAGATAGTGGGTACTGTTTTACCCTGAGCAGCATTGCACCTTTCTTTAGCTTTATTTGTACTCCTCCAATGCTTTTTATGCAACGCACGTCATAGGGACTAGTAGTCCATAGGGAGGCGGGTACTTGTGCTAAGTCTTCCTCATAGAAAAGTAATTGTGTAGGGACCGGTGCTTCTAGTGCCATTGCCATTTTCTGTGTTACCTCCTTCTATGTTACTCTCAACTATATATAGACGCTTATCTGGAACATCATCTCTCCTTCTCCTGCTTCATCTGAGAACTGCTCCTCATCTGACACCTGCGTCAGCCTGAATCCTTCTGCTAGTGCTTTCCCTTACTGATCCTGGGCGTGAACTACAATGTAATCTGTCGTTGCCACAATGCCCTCGATGTCTACTGATATCACTGCCCCTTCCTCTTCACTAGTAGGCGTTTCTGGCCTGAAAAGGTATGCTGCTGGTCTCCTCCACACCTTGCCCTCAATTCCTGGTAGCCATGCTATTGCCATGTCTGTTCCATATTGGAAGAGATCCCCGTCCACTGGTTCTGCCCTTGCCACAATTTTGCCACAGTAAGCCTGGAGTATGTGTCGTGCGGTGAGCATGGTGCTGGTGTGGAGCCTACTATTCCCTTGTCAGTGAAGGATATAGTCATGTTCAGTCTGCTCATAATGTCTCTCCCAAGTATATTTACTGGTGATTGTTTTAAGTATAGTAGTGGCAGAGATAGGTAGTGATCTCCAACAGATAGGAGACGTTATCAGTAAAAGGAACCAGCCCTCAAGCCCCAGTAAATCCCTGAGTGTGCATGGCCTTGCCTGACAGTTTGAACTTCCCTTCCCTAATACAGGATCTAGTTGCCCCTGTGTCAACTAAGAAAGAGAATGTTTTGTCACCTATCGCCACCTTTATGCGTGGTTCCTCCGCAGGGTTAGGTGTTACCGATAGGATGGGAAACATATAGGCGCATTAAAAATGCCATATCATATCATATCAAGGATGTCTGTGGGCTGTCCTATTGTCGGTATAGGGATTGTCCGTTCCCTGTGCAGGGGTTGTGACCCAATATTGTCACCCTCCCCAATTGTGTCTGTTGTAATTGTGTGTCTGCAGGTGGTAGTTTATTGTCCTGTATTTGTGTAAGCTGTTGTACTGTCTGGACGGGTTGTTGTTGTGCTGTTGCCATTTGCTGTTGTTCTTGTTGTTGGGCTGGATGGTTCTGTCCTTTTGGTGCAGGTGGTGTCGTGTATGTTTGTTGTTGATGCTGAGGTGGCACTTGTTGCTTTGTTTGTGTTTTTGTCACCTCTTGTGGCTGTTGTTGTTAGTAGTATTGTTGTCCCCCATTGTAAACCTGTTGCCCTTGCCTACTAGCCCACATGTCCAGCACATTGGCGGTTTCCGTGCTTGCCACGGGTATCTTCCAGTATTGTCGGAGTACCCTTGCTGTCCATATTGGTTGTACCCTCTGAACCCTCCCCCTTACTGTTGTGCAGCTTGTCTGAATCCTCTCCCTCTTGCTTGCCCACCGCTCCCCCTGTAGCCGTTTGTGGAGCTGCTTCCCAGTTGTGTGTATCCACCCCCCATCTGAGAGGCGTACTGGTGTTGAGCTATGTATGGCGGAGGCGGCGATAGTTGTTGTGTTATTATTTGTGCTTGCTGTGGTGGTGCTGCTAGTTGTTGTTGCTGTTGTGTGGTGTCTGGTGCTGGAGTGACCTGGGTTGGGCTTTTATTAGCGCACCTTTCATGGCATATTTTGACAGTTTCTTTTGGACCAGTTTTGCCTCCTCTGCCTTTCTGTCCTCCTCTTTCTGTTTCATCTTTTCTTGCCATAGCCTACAGTGGTGTACTATCGTTAGCTGTATTTCTGGCCAAGCCTTTGCTTCCATTCCTACCATTTTCTTCAACTGCCTTTGTACTGGTTCTGGGAGTCCCTGTATCAGTATGTGGTAAAATATTGCTAATGTTTTGTCCCATGGTTCCGCGTTTCCAAGCGCCACTTCTCCTGAATTTCCTGGATGTAATCAACAGGAACTTCATTCTCACGCATTTTGCGTGACGTTATTGCCCCTATATCTGAGGTGTCTGGATATTGCACCCTCAGTGCCTGCCATAGTGAGTGCCTGCAGTTTGCAAATGGTGCTCCATCATGTGATGTGTCACTTATTGCCACCTCTGGGAATCCCGCCCTCTTCCAGATGTCATCTGCTGCGTCACCCAGTATGTAAATTAACAACCCCTTCACATCGCCCACTGCTAGTTTTTGTCCTGCAATTTGTTTTTCCATATCATATATCCATTTCCCGGCCCCTCCACTCAAAGATGGTAGCCTGCATTTAATGTTTTCTTTGCATGTTTCCATGGGACATATTGTAGCCTTGCTCCCCCTCTCTCCAGTAATGGCATTAGCGTGTATTCCTTTACCTCCCCTGGCGTTCTTCTGTGCGGGGATGTGTGCGTGTATTCGCTCTACTCTTCCATGTCGGAAAGTTCTTCGATAAAGTCGGTAATGTGTTGTGTTACTCTATCATCTCCTATTCTCTTATGTCCTCTCTGACCCTTCTTGTGTGTAGTGGCTGATTCTTCCATTCTGCGTCCTGGGAGGTCTCTGAGCCTACTAACATATGGCGTGTGTTGTGCTGGCGGTGTCAGTGGCTGTTGTGCTCTTTCCCTTAGCTGTCTTTTGCTCTCCCTCCCTGTTTTTTCTCCTTGTCGTGTCCCACACTCCCACGATAACCCGCCATCTGTGCGCGTTATGTATAATTTACTTAGCCCCTCCCCACTTCCATCACTCCGTCCTACGCAAGATCCTTCTTCTTCCTCACTACAAAATCCATCTGAGAATGTCAACCTTATGTTTGGGCGTTTTCCCCCCCATTGTGACTGTCTCTAAGTTTATATCTGTGTACTCACATTTCTTCTCCGTGCCCCACTGTGCCGGTGTTGTTGTTACCTCCTTATTTCCACACGCGTATGTCTTGGCCCCATGTTCCTTCTGTGTCTCTCTCAGTGCTTATTGCTTTGCTTGTTCACTTCATCACCTACCTCCGCTCTTACCCTCCAAAGTTCGTTCATTATTGCGTCGCTTACCTGTTCTAAAGCCCTTGCGTCTTCCTCCTTGTTGCTCCATATTCCACCCTCTTTTGCCAGTATACTTTCTATAAGTCTCCCTTCCTCGTACTTTCGTGCGCTCTCCGATATGATCGTCTTCCTCCATAATCCCGTCTCCCTGTCATTTTCTTCTCGTTCCTCTTCTTTTCTCCTCACCTCCCACTGCTCCATGCAGGCCACTCTTTCTGCAATCCTCCTTATGCGGTCCTCTTCTTGTTTCCTTCTTTCTTCCTCATGCTCCTTTAATCCCGCCTTGTTCTCCTTACTTTCCTTCCTCTTCACCTGTCTTTCCCGCTCTTCCTGCTCGAGCTGTCTAATTAAAACGCTCCGTGCTTCCCTCAGCTCTGCTAATTTTACCTCCAGTGCCTCCTCTTCTTCCTGTGTCATTCTTCCGTCCTCCCTTGTACTTACCTCACACGCTCTCTGTGTGTGTTCTGTCTCTTCCTTACCTACCCTCCTTACCGCTTCTTCCTCTTCCCCTGTTAAGGTTCCTCGAAACTTCAGTAAGACCTGTGCTGCAATCCATTCGTCTGGTCCTATACTTGCCAAATCTACCTGTCTTTTGTGAATTCCCGGTGCTTACCTGTGACACTTTTGTGTCTGTTGCACTCCCTGCGCCCAGAGCCTTTTGATAGTCGTCCGCTGGCGCATATGGCAGTGGGCTGTATGTAGGGTTTGAGTATCCCTCAGCGGCCGTTAACTGTGCGAGTGTCGCTTCTCTCAACTCTCTTATTGGATACAGCCCTTTTGTTTCTGTCTTTATCTCTTTAGTTATGGGTGTCTCTCCCTCACCTTCCTTTTTTACCTCCGCAACTGGAGATGATCCCTCTGCCTTTTCCTCACTCTCCTCAGCTCTGGGAGGAGCTTGAGGTGCGCCCGACTCGCCTTCCTTGCTCACCTTCTCCTCTTTCACCTCCTGTACGTTGAACATCCCTGGTACACCTGGTACATGTCCCTGGAACATCTTCCAAAGATCAAACATTTATAGGTGGCTCGCTAACTTCTTCCCCTTATAAGTGTTATGTAAATATGCTAGTAATGAATGTTGAGTGGACATGTCAAAGCTGCCGTTGGGAGGCCATGGTATCCTAATTCTGTTATCCGTCCCTTGAGTCCATTCAATGCTGTATTTCACTATTTGATCTCTGCGCGGTGTTGGTGTTGTGCAGATATGTTGGAGTGGCGTAGTTAAGGTGTTAGCTATATACCCTGCCCCTATTCCATAATACATATACGTTGGCCCGTGATACAAAGACATTTTGTAATTTTCAATTCTTCAATACCTCCTTTACCTGGCCCCGTAATTTGGGGACTTCCGACTTTCCGCTGAAAGGAAAAGCATTGTTTTGTCACAATACTTTGTGCTGGGCACTACCGCCCGCTTGGTCTTTACACCACTGTCACCTTCCTTTATACTCCTCCTTTCGGAGCTAGGGCCCCATTTGACCTGTGGCACACGAAGCCCCCTGCGGCTTTGTGCCTTGCGCGGCGTGTTTTTGAACCGCCCGCCTTTCCTGTGTCGCCGCTACTTAGCGCACCTGCAACGTACTTCTAACTCCTGCTCCTTCCCGTCTGCCCTCAACGCCAGCGCAGTGAATGCCCTTCTTTTCCCTCTCCCACTTGTCACACCACCTCTTAGTGTGACCCCTGTTGTCGAGGACGTGCAGGCATTCCCCGTGCATGGCCGCCTCTCCCCCTTCTCCCCTCCCTTACTCCGATCACCCTTAACAATACTGCAGTGTCCTATGCAAACCCTATGGGTGACGTCACCAACTACTACAATGGGTTACCGGTACGTACAATTACAACAACAATGAATGCGTGCCAATTTCAACAATGTTATTCCCCGCAATCCCCACAGCTGTCTTCCCACCACGCCTAGAGTGGAGTATCCATTAATCACTTAGTTATTACAATTGTGCTGCGCACGCTGCGTTGCCTCGCGTGTGATACGCTCCCTCATTAGGGGAACTTAACCAGCCAACTGTCTTCCGCACTGAGAAACAATCTAGCTACCTCCTGTGGGAATACGTCATCTATCCACCGAGCTAAAACACTCAATCAATAGGAATCCTCATCTATTCATTGATCTACAACGCCAACTCATAGGAATGCCACTCCCCCTTATACAGGTGTCCGTGATCTAGACCAATCAGTGTGATTCACTAGTCACTCGTGGGTGCTCAGACCCCTACCCAGCTTGTTCCACAACACTAGAGCGGGCGGCCTTCGTGCCAGTCCCCACTACGCCTTACACACCAATCGCCGCTCGATGACCAAAATCTTTTCTTAACACACTGCAAAAACCACCTGCCACCCTAGTTACATTTCCTCCCGCCACCTGCACAACATTACACTGCTGGTTGTGTGTGCCATACTCACATCGGGCTCTCGCCTGCCGGTGCCGCCCGACTGCGGGCACCCCTCCCAATCAGCTTGCTGCCTCCCCTCGTCTGGACCACGCCTGGACACTCGCCAACCACAGGCGGGATACTTCTGAAGTCGGCTCCCAATGGCCAATCTCCAGATTGCGCTGTCCGGTCGTCTCGCAGTTCCGTGATGGTCCTGTAGTCCTCCAAAGGGGGCAACGGCAGAGGGGGCCGTGTTGCCGGGCCACCTTGACGCAAGCAGCCTTGCTGTGGTCTATCTCGCTATCTCAGCAGTGCCTCCAACTTGTCAGGGTAATTTCCCGGGGGACGGCAGGGCCGTCCGCAGACCTCTGGGGTTGGGGAGGCCCCAACTCCTCCCGCGTCCCAAAGGAGTATGAGGCACACACAAGAGCAAAGAGTTACTGCTGTTTATTGCACAAAACAGGCAGGGATAAACTCTCAGATCACAGGCATCCAGGAGACATCTTGTCCGTGGTGGGCTCGCAGGCCCTTTTTCTAGCTGTATGACGCGACTACGTGCGTTACCTGGGAAACCTAGCCCCAGAACCTAACGCCATCTCGGGTTGGTTACCCGAGTGGTAGGGTCAGTATAGATACATATAGAGGAAAATGTTAGTGGTGGAGAAAGGGTCAGGTGGCTTGGGCCATTCCTAATAGTTGCTACAAGAGAATTGTTACAAGGGTTCAATTCGTGATTGGCTAAACTATAGTGGCGTCAATGGTGAGCCCCTCGTATTCTGATTGGTCCATCCGTGAGCACCCAAGCCTGGGACCATCGCTGTTCCCAGCTCGCGGTGTACCTAGTGCTGGCAACAAAGTATGACTATGTGGCGGACAAAGGACAGGTCTGACTATTAGCTGGTGTGCGCGTCATTCCCATCGCTGTCGGTGTCCAATTTGTCACTTCATTGTTGCAGTCTGGGTCTCAGACGTGAGACCCCAGAGCCTCTCTGGTCCTTGGGGCTTGGCACCGTATCAGGTCGGCCTGGTCACGTCTTTTGAGACCGCTGCTGGAGCAGAATTATGAGCATTTGATTTGTATTTCAGCTCAGTGTAGATTGCAACATCGCGGCCTTGGCTGTGGGGCTCTGTTCAGGGTTCGTTCTGCATGATCAGCACCTTGCAGCTTTGTCTGTGCTGCTCCGGCCTGGGGACTCTGGTTTGTGGCCGTCCTTGGCCTAGTTCATGGGTGGCGGTATTTGGTCCATAATACGGGGGTCGCGAGGGGCGACAGCTATTCATATGCATTAGTCCATATAGAGGGTTACATATTCATGGTTTTAGTGGCGAGGAAGCGTCTGCAAGTATGTACACGAGCTCTTCTGGCGTCCTGCGTTTCTGCGGTGCTGTAATTGGCCTATGTGAAAAATAAAACAATGCATTTGTGTGAGTGTGAGTGGTCCTCTATGTCATAGCACTGAGTATGTTCTTTGTGTGGGTTGGTGTGTGTCTGATCCACGTGCTTGGTGGCACGTGTGTTCTTGTTCATTGGCTAAGTCGTCATGGCATCTCTAACGATGGCGGCATTTGGGAGTGACGTCTAATCGAGTTGATCCATAATGTCGGTGTCGGCTCCACCTCGGATCCCAGCACGTGATTGGGAGGGCACACAGCTTGCCGGGGTGTGTGTGGTGTGGCCACAGTGGATCTTGACGTCAAGGGCGGCAGTAAGCAGGTCGAACTCCTCCCGCGACGGGTGCTTAGGTCTTGACGTCATAGGCCATGGTCTGGACGAGAATTGGGGGAAGGGACCATCCCATTTTCCCTCTTCACACTTCAAGCAAGCAGGAGGGGGCACAATCTGCAGTGCAGAGTGAGCAGGGTGAGGCAGCTCAATCCGCACTGCACAGTGAGGAGGAGGAGGCAGACTCCCCATCGGACACGTAGAGTTGTCAGGTATTTGTTGCCGGGCACTTTAACGTTGAATTAGCCGGGACGTTGTCGTCATGTGACTGCACGTATGGTCACACACGGTTTATAGTCATAATCTCGAATACAAATATGTCGAAAGTCATAATGTCGAAAAAATAAAGTCGAAAAAAAAGTCGAATTTCTTTTTTTTTGTTGATTTTTATTTGAAATGGGGGGTTTCCCCCCCAACCCCCCTTTTTTATTTTTTTATGTTTTACCCCTTTTTTTTACCAGAGGAACCCCAAAAAAACATGTAAATAAAAAAAAAAAGACATTTTTGTTTTCGACATTATTGCTTCGACATTATTGTAATTCGACATTTTGTTTTCGAGATTATGACTGGACACCGTCACACACCACGTATATCTGTAGCATTTTCGTCCCCGCGGTGGCTGATACTAACATTGCCACCGACGAGGAATGCTACGGAATAGTCTCAGTGGTAAGTGATCTTGGCGGTTGTGGTTGTTTGAGGGCTTTGTGAGTCGCACTGACCATTGTGAGTCAGAGCGGCTCGCTGTTTATGACTTGCACAATACCGCTGCCTGGTGCCCAGTGTGTCACAGGCAGGAGCGGAGATGTGAGAACACCGAAAGCTCCATTTGTCTGAGAAGTGACCAGTTGTCTGTCTCTTCTTTTGTCTTACACAGAGACCGGGCATTTTGCGAGGATCATTGCTTAACAGTGGGCACGTCCCCTATTCCTCTTATTCTAGATACAGAAGTATCTGACTCATACTCATGACGCTGGCCGCCATTGAGGCGGCGTGTTGATACTGATCAGGTTAGTTGCCGCACGGCTATTACTCAGGGTTTATATTTCCAGGGTGCAAAAGGCATACCGGTGATGGCAATATGGACAATACAGTTCCTGGTACTGACTCACGGTCTCTGTTTGTCTCATGTTGCTTTCTCTTCCCTTGTCTTGGTTCGTGTGGCACCGATAGCCTGATAGACTAGGCCTTTTACCATGTGGGGCCTGACAGTGGCCACGCCAATCTGAGACCGATTGGGCAGCGCGCGGTTGTCCCATATAGACGAGAGACGTACCGTGCTGAACTGGAACTGTTCACGAGCCGTGAGTTGTTTTATTGTTGGTGCACTCATTTGGGTTCACCTGGATGGGGATGGTGTATACATAGATGGTTTGTGTCATCCAGTGCTTGTTGACCAGCTACTCACATTGGTGGGTGTACACATCAGGATTACACCAACAGATCCGTATAATTATAGGTGCACTCTGATTTTGATAGTGATCTCGGGGTGAATATCTATTTGGGCTGCTGCATGGTTACACGTGGGTGACCTTAGTTGCAGTCTGTGTTCTCTTTTTCGAAATACAAGATATCATGAAGCTTTTGTGTAATGACATGTTTTCATGATTGAATTACCATGATCGTGCGAGTTTAGATTTGTCACTCAGTGTTCACGGTGGTGGTGTTATGTGAGGATTGGACCAATTTAGCTGGTCTCCTGGTTTCTATACCAAGGTGGTATCAGTGACCCCTCTGGTAGTTAAGGCGACAGTGGGGTTTGATTGCCCCAGTTGTTTTTGCATTCCACCCATTAATAGTGCGGTGGTAGCATATATCAATCAGTACACTTTTGCATTTAGCCTGATTGAGTGTGTTTGTGTTTTTATCTACAGGTGAGCTCCTGCTGTTGTCTATAGGTCTATAATGTTACATACATCCCTTTGAACACGCTGGACTTACCTGCCCCTGATGAATTTCTGCACAGTGATTTGAGTACAGAAAGAAACATGTTGGGTTGGGGAATCCAATGCTGTTTTTAACACCATTGTTGATTAGAGTATATCGCAACAGCAGTATTGAATTATACATCTGGTGTTTGTCGATTTGTTAAGATTTCGCCATTCTTATTGATAAAGAATAGTGATTGTATTTTATGTATTTGTTTTACATTGTGGATATAAATGTTAATATTTGAATGTATTAATTTGTGATGTGAGATTGTTTGATTTTGTATGAATGAAGTATGTCTGGTGCATTTGTTTTGGGATGTTATGATTATGTCGTGCCCGACCAGATAGGTGATTTATTCACCGATTGAATCTGGAAATGTATTGTTATTGGCACTGATGATGAATTTTAGAACAGATTACATGATTTGTATATCTTTTCTACATATGAATAAAAATGCTAACTATTTCATTGTGTCCAGTGAGTTGAATTGAATCCTTTCACCTCACGCATATGTTATATATGGACACTTGGTCCTCTATAATGTATAGGTATGAAATGAAGGTTTTATAGACGTATGCACAGTTGAGCTCCCCAACAGAGATTCACTAGTTCTATGATCAATCTATGTAAAAGTAAACATTGGCTTTGTACAGGCCAGATCATAGAACTGGAATAAGCCTGTTATCCCCTGTTACTCCTGTTAGTTGCGGAAGACTCCCCAGGCACAACTAGCAGGAGGAGGCATACCACCCCGGCCACAGACAGCATGAGGAGGCTGAATCAACGCCACCCAGGCAGGCAAGCACACGTGGTACACCTGTAAATGGCTCAGGTGCACACTGCGCACTGGAGGCCAGTGGCCCTGACACCCACAGTGACAACGCTGTGTTCAGTCTCGCAAGCCCTCAGAGCCCACCTCCCCTGCCAGTACCTGGTCAACAGCACATCAGGGACATCGAGGGGAGACTCTCTCGCATGGAAGGGTGGCAGCAGGCAATGCAGGCCCCGGTCACACAGTACATGACGGAGGCAAACAGAAACGGCAGACCATGCAGGATGCCCTGCAAGACACTGCAAGGATGGTGAGCAGAGCCGTGTACCGTGTGGACAGGCGTGTGCGTGAAGGGAATGCAGTCAAGGCTGCCATGGCCCAGTCCATCACCCAGTTGGCAACCGCTATAGCGGAACAACGTAATATCACCGGAACCCCCCAACCCGGTCCATCATCCAGCACAACACTGACCAGTTTGACTCAAACGAGGCTTGTGCGTCGCTCACAGCGACTTGTTCATCCTCCTCCTCCAAAAAGGGAGCGTGAATAGGAGAACTCACAAGTACATGTGGGGAAGGAGTAGTTGTGAAAGTGTTGTGGGGGTAGTGGGGGAGGGGGTGTTGGGGTATTGGGTGTGGGGGTAGTGGGGAGGGGGTGTTGGGTTATTGGGTGTGGGGGTACTGGGGGGCATTGGGGTATTGGGTGTGGGGGCTATTGGGGGAGGGTTTGTGGGGTCAATTTAAGGGAACAGTAGTGGTAGTTAGTAATGCAAATCTGTAAATAGTTATACATTATTCAATGTGGCTGGTGTGTAAAAGAAAAACACATGACTGGACATTGCTTCTTGAGTGTGTGTCGATTGTTCGCGCTCTGAAACACCTGTGTATGGGCGCGATATAAATAAAATATCATATCATATTTAATTATGTACAGTGCCCAGTGCCCAGTGTGACCCATGCCCAGTGCCTTGTCTTTTCCAGGCCATCAGAAGTAGTGGGCAATTAAATCTTGGCGTGTTGCACATCCTTCATTTACATTGTGCCGCTGAGGAATTCCACCATCTTCCTCATCATCATCCTCAGGTGGCAACATGTCCATGTCAGAGGGCAGGGGGGCGTTGCGCCAGATGCACATGTTGTGTAGCATGGCACATACTAACACAATTTGTCCCACCTTCTCTGGCCCGTTAATGAGTGTTCCCACTGACGTGCTGAGGCAGCGGAACCGGACCTTCAACAAGCCAAATGTCTGCTCAATGTTGACATGAGCGTGTGCATGTGCACGGTTGTAGTCCTCTTCGGGCCTGTTGACTGGTTGTCTGATGGAGGTCATGAGACAGCCCTTCAGGGGATACCCGGCATCACCTGCATGGGAGCAAGCGAAAGAGTACTTGTGAATAACTGCACAGGACATGTTCCATTTACAATGACCCAGGTAAGTACACTCAGGGCTCATCCATGGGTTGATTGGGGGGGGGGGGTAGCAGTTGCCGTCCCAAGGACCATTCAATGTGAAGCTGCACTCTCACAAATCAAGTCCAAATGTCCATGATGGCCTCAGATTTCATTGATGTGTTACCAATGGAAATGGACTGTGCATGTACAGTGGATCAGCAGACACGTTGCCTATGCTTGTGATTCCCCACCCCCCCAATTAACACCCGTCATGGCCCAGACAGCAGATATGATATGATATTATATTTTATTTATATCGCACTCATACACAGGTGTTTCAGAGCGCGACCAGGCAAAGGGAAGGAGAACAGGGGAGAAAACAAAAACAAACGATCTTACTAGGCCCAGTGACATTGAGAACGCGCACGTGCATGGGGAAGGGAAAAAAGGGGGATAGTGCATGGGAGGGGGAGAAAGTGGAAAGTGCAGAGCATAGGAGAGAAACAAGATAAATAATAAGTTAATGAATAAATAAATAAGGTGATCAAGAACAGTGGAAGGGCAGCCTGTGAGTGGCAAAGTGCAAGGTTAGTCAGATAGGGTGTATCTGATAAGTGCAGAAGAAGAATGGGGGGAACTGTATGGGTACTGATACAGGCCCCAGTGCAAGGGATGGCCAGGAGGCAGTCGAGGAGGGTGACAGGGTAAGCAGGAACCTGGGCGAAGGAAAGGGGGTGGCTAAGTGCGACAGTGCCGAGAGAGAAAACAGATCAACAGGGGAGAAGAGGGGCAAAGGCAGAGGCGTAGATAGTTCTCCTCAAGTTTCAAGGTGGCAGGGAGGCAGTTCCAAAGGGAGGCCCCAGCTGAAGACCGGTTCCCCCCGCTCGTTTCTTTGAAAAACGACTGACCCTGAGGGAGTTAGAGGTAGAGGAGCGAAGGGCTCGAGAGGGGAGGTATTTACGGAGGGATAGTGGAAGGTATTTTGGACCCAGAAAGCCTTGTGGACAATGCAAAGGGTTTTAAATGTAATCCTTGCATCCACTGGGAGCCAATGAAGGGATTCAGAGCTGGAGAGATACAATCCCAGGGCTTGAGGCCAAGGACAAGTATTGCAGTCCTGTTCTGGATTAGTTATAAAGGGCAGAGAGTGGAGGCAGGTAGATTTAGAAAGAGGCTGTTACAGTAGTCCAACCTAGAGAGAATCCGAGCTAGGGAGACAGTGAGCTTCTGAGGGAAGGAGAGGAAAGGAAGAGTACCTCTAAGGAGACGTAGTAAGAAGTTAGACTTTTTAGAGATGTCAGAGATGTGTGCGGAGAAGGAAAGTGACACGTTACCTATGCTTGTGATTCCCCGTCCCCCCAATCAACACCCCTCATTGCCCAGCCAGCAGGCACATTGCCTATGCTTGTGATTCCCCCCCAATCAACAACCCTCATGGCCCAGCCAGCACACACGTTGCCTATGCTTGTGATTCCCTGCCCCCAATCAACACCCCTCATGGCCCTGTGGTTAGACTCACCCAGCAGCCAGGTACGTTGTACAACGTGTCGTGCCATGTAGCAGGGAAGCGTGGAGTTGCGCAGCACCATGGCGTCATGTGTGGAGCCAGGAAATCTTGCACAGCAATGCGTGATGATTTTGCGTGCATCGCACACCATCTGTACATTCAGGGAATGGTACAGCTTCCTGTTGCGGTACACTACCTCCATAGCAAGCCGGACAACCAGCTTCACATGTCTACAGTCGGGGGCACCAATGACATTTGGCATGCCTGCCAGTGCATAGAATGCAATTTTGGTTGCATTCACCTACTCCGCAGTCAGTCCGTAGTAACTTGATGTGGTTGCTTGCGTGTTTCAGGAGTGCAGCTAGCACCTGGTTGAGCACACAGGAGAAACAGGGTTGTGAGATTCCATGAAGCTGCCCTACTGTGTGCTAAGTGCCTGTGTCAAGGAAGTGCAATACAGGCACTACCTTCAGCAAGGGGGGATGGCTGTCCGGATATTGATCAGGCTCACCAGGTGATCATGAATGAGGTCCACTATTGTGGTGATGGTGTCCCTGTCCAGCCGGTACAGTGTGTGGATCTCATGCAGGGGTTAGGTTGAATGGGCTGGTCCTTAGGCAGGGGATTTGTGGCTGCCTGCGGGGAACAACTGCCTGTGCAATGGGTATGTGCTGGCCCAATCTCGCCCTCCCTCTCCTCCTGCACCTGCACTGCATTCTCTGGCTGACTGCCTCCTCAAAGAGTAGTAATGTATGCATGCCCTCCAGCTCTAGTACTGATAGTGCTAATGGTAGCATTGTGGGTTTGAGAGGGGTGTGGTGTGTGGGAGTGCGCCTTTTGTGCTTTGCCAGACTCCATTGCCTCCACCTGTGCAGATTGTGTGCACCTGTGGCAGGTTTCTACACACCAGATTCCTATTAACGCCTGCACCACCGTGATGCCGGTGTTAACTGCATGATTGTATCCGTTATTACCAGCATGTCCATGCCGGTAATTGCATGTCCATGCACCTCTTAATGTGCACTTAACTGCGACATGCCGGTGTCACTGGCACGGCTGCCGCGTGTCGATGCTCATACCGGCAAGGGTGAGGCTGGTCACAGCGGGTCCCTGCCGATGCCTGTGACACCGTCATTGCAGCTCCTAATACTCCGGTCCAGTAAACGATGCCAGTACGGTAATACTGCCATCGATTTTACCGGACCGGCAACCTTGTAATGAGGCCTATTGACTCGTTGGCTCATAATTGCAATGGAAAAAAAGAAACTACAAGTCCCAACATGCAAATGGAAAAATTGTAGTGACTCAAGGTGTCACACAGGATCTGGAGTCACTTGGCATTTATGACATAGTTGGTTTCAACTCGCGTGGTTCAATGGAGGATGTCCAGAGGCAATCCAAGGCAGTCCAACAAGCAGTCCAAGGTCAAGCACAGGAGGCAATCCAGCAAGAAGCAAAACCTTGATGAAACAAATCCAAGGAAAATCCAGTAGAGTAGTCCAAGACACGTAACCAGAGGTCAGGTAAACCAGGAATTCAGGAATCAAAAAGAATGAGTAACCAGGAATGCCAAACGCCAGCCATAGACACAGCTGAGAAGCAGCGAATGTTGCACTGTGCTTGCGATTATACTGGTTTCCCTGGTAAAGGAACATGTGACCTCCTACGCATCACGTGAGCAACTGGAAGCGCTCTCCGAGCATCATGCAGTCGTGAAGGCAACCGCCAACAGGACCGTGGCTTGAACCGCAACTGGCATGGTCCCCGCAGCAGATTAACAATCCCTCTATGATGAGAGGCAGGAGCGGGGGTGTAGCTGAGCCACTATGCATACAGAGACAGCGAAGAGCTGAATGCGAAAGGTGAGCCAACTCTGTGGCCGTGGCATAATTGAAGGCATGACACATATACATATATAGGAATAAAGCAAAGAATGGATGTTTCTACGACGTGTTATAGGAGAGCTGGACTAGAAAAGGAAGGCCTTTTCCAGTGTGTCGCAGTTGGAAAAACAACAAAATTATAGAAGTGAATCTCAGAAAGGCAAGGCTGGATCAGCCCAAGAAGCCAAGGGTCTTATCGGACTGGGATGAGCAGACATTAGTTACAATCGTGTGAAAGAATGAAACTCCTGTTCAGAAGGCATGGACGAAAACAAGGAAGACTTCAGAGGTCTATTACAAAATAGTATTTTAAACACACCAGAGCTCAAATTCGTGGTATTCAGTCATGTGAATGGATGGAACTGGACAAACTTGACAAACCACACTACTCCGTGTATTCTCCAGAGCAAGGAACATTTCCAAGGTGAAGTTCAAAGGCTTAATTGACGTGCAGACCACTGAGGTGATGATAGATGATATTCTAATTAGTGGGACGCTATGATTATGACCAGCTCACTAGCAGGACCTATTGGACAGGGTCGATTACAAGCAGATAGCCAATCATCTTGAAAGCTTCCCTATACTTAATTGCCGACAATCGGGCTTCAGAGCCGGGCATAGTACCGAAACAGCTCTCCTGGAACTCAAATCTAGGCATTTGTCCAATATCGTGTACACGAGAGGGAGTGACCCCTGACCGGCCCATAGAGTCAGAGCTCGCCCTCGAGTACTTTAAGACAAGATAGCTGCACCTTGAGGTGGAAGGGGTGCAGGATGTCTTACTCCAGCTCCAATCAATAAGGACAACTCAATTGTTTGGCAAAGGGGAGTCTGTTTAATGAAAAGTACAAAAAACGAGGAAACGTGGAAATCAACAGTGATGTGATAGCCCGTCTTGCTTCAGCTCCCGCAATCTTCATTCAAACAGTAACAGTTATACCCAAAATTCGTCATCCTCGACATGTAACACTCATAAGTTTGTCATAAAATTCTATTGGTTGGAAAAGGTAACTTAAGTATAGATGCTATATCTGTATATGGTAACGGAGTGTGAGGATTGGATAACCCTTATCAGGTGGGCATCTACACCCTTCCCTCTAACATTACTCATGTAGACGTCACTAAAGTACTACGTCCCATTGGTTCTACTATCTATAGGACCTTAGATTATTTGGTCCACTGTGATTGGGTTGGCTATAAATAACCCCAAGCATAAATCTCCACTTTAATTAGCAGCATGCAGAGTGGTCACCCAGATGCAGGATGCTCCAAGATTCACCCAGCCTCCCTTCCATCAATCAGTACTCAAATGGCTATGTGTCAATTAGTTGGCTGTGGTCGGCCTCGAAACTGTAGCTTCTTGTCAGGAAAAGTTATGGTATCTCCTGTTTTGGGTGACATCAGACATTGGTGCCTCTTCGTGCTTGGCTGGTCACGTGTTAGTACACTGTGAATCTGCTTCGTTTTCCTTCTGTTTGTGCATTTAATTCTCATTTCGGCCTGCCACCTGCCTGGGCCTCCTTATCTCGACCTTCACGGGGCAGGCTAGTCTGCTCTTAAGTTTCGATTCTCTGAAGTTACTTTCCGCCTCCCTTTCTTGGTTTGACCTCGACTTCCCAGGCACTGCCTGCTCCTTGCTGAGTTTCGATTCCGCTGTTTCTTCTTGTTTTAGCTGGGATATGAATCCTGTCCTGTTTGACCGTTAATAACCTGGGTGAATTCTGCTTTTGTATAAAGTGGGCTCGTCCTCATATAGTGTGCTGCGTTTAGGTAGATATATTGTTGGCGCTTGCCGCTCTATTCTTCTACTAAGCCTAGCAATCCTCACTGTTTTCTTAACTTCTTGCATTACAAGCATATGTACAGGTGTTAGCTGGTTGAATATTTTCATCCTGTTTGACAGTTTAAGTTTTTATATGTTTCAACATCGTGCTTCCTTCTAAGTTCATTATATTCTTATTCATGATATTTCATCTTTGTGTGTCATCTTTTGGTTGTCGTTTGTTCATCTGTGAGTCCGTCCGGGCCCTTGTGACGTCACCTTTCATCTTCAATTAAGGCTTTTTGAATTTCTTCTGGGACAGTGTTTAAGCAATATTTATTTTGTGTCATTTGCTGGTAGGGTTGTCTCAATGGATACCTTACTGTCCATGGTTGTCTGGTTATTGACACTTCAATAGGTGTTGCTCTTCTGATGGGCACTGGGCAGAGTCCTAACGTGGCTCTCTGGTGGTTTATTTGTTCAACCTACATCAAGTTTCTCTGTGTGAACTTTCCTGGTACTTCAAAATGGGTGGCTGGAGTGCACGCCATATTTGGGACCTCCTCTAGACTCCCCCCTCTGGTCGGTTTATCGACCACTTCTGCTTCCTCCTTTGGATTCGTCTTACTTGGTTCTTCTATATCCATTTCTTCTTCGTCTTCTGGGTTTGTACATGATGGTGTGAAGGAGTGTCTCTTTGGAGTCCATATTTTTATCACTCCTTTCAGGGTTCCTGCTGTCTTTACATGTTCATCCTTGTTCCATGTCATTAGCTGACATTGCCCTTTTGGGCTACAGTATATCAATTTTCCTTCATAATTTCTGCGTTTCCTGGGATACAAAAACTTTGTACCTTCTGGTGCATGTTCGCTTGCCTTCACAAAGTCCCTTATTTCATTGTCACGACCCTCGCCCAAAACCCCCTCTGGCAAACCCATTGGCCAGGTAGAGTCACGACTCTGGCCTCTAGAGTCTGGCATCATCTTCAAAAGCCCTCATGGGGCCAGTCCTGGTGCCTATGACGCCATGCTCATACACCATGAAAAACAATGTGCTTGGGAACTACTTTATTGTATTGTCAGCCAAAATGGAGGCATCCACATAGCTTGGTTCCTAAGAACCAAGCTATGGGGTCTAGTGTTTTGGGTGTGGTAGCCTAGGGACTACTTTCCCTGGTACTACTTTACCTGGGCTATGTAAACCATACCCTGACTGCAGAACATGCTTCGTGTTACTTTGCAACTTGCAACGTGATGCTCACCGTGTCCAGCTATTCCTTCGAACCTCAGAGAAGCAGAATGTGCAAGGAGACAAAAGGAACATCATTAGCAGCAGCATCTTACCTGCAGTCTTCATCTTTAAACACTCGCAGCTACTGAGAACAGCTTCCTCGAATCTGCCCACCTCCCAGACAGAACGACCTGAAAGAGGAAGATAGAGGCAACATTAAAGAAAGCAGTAGAGACATTTACAAATTACGAACTGCTCAAAAGGCTTATCTGGCTGGTCGCCTCTCGGCTGGCACCACTCCGGACATTCCACTCATGCTGAAGAACACCGCAACCTACAAGGAAGGAAAACAGGTTAGCAAAGGCAAGACTTCGCAGCGTTGCGCATAGCACTTACTTACCGCATCATAGTGCTCTTAATGCTCCATCATTTACCAGCGGGGCTCAACCAAGCCAGTTCGCCGCGCTGAAGCTCCGCATACTTAAGGGAGAAAAAAGAGACATTTTAAACAAAGAAAGGCATGCAGGATATTAACAAAAATAAAGAACAGCAATAAGACCTACCTGAACAATATCAAACGGGCCGGCGTCAGTGAAGCAACTGGACCGCACTCGCCCATGAAAGACAACGCGCCCCTGCAAAGAAGGCAGGACAGAGAGCACGCCTAATTCTACCACAAGGTGAGAAGAGGGTGCCAGAGGGACTGAAATCATACAGGGGTGGAGGGAGGATACCTACCCCAGCCGGTCAGTCTTAAACACAGTCCTCCTGTATTTTCAGGCAGAACATTCCCCACGGACGACATCAGGGCAAAGCTGAGAAGCATACCAGCGAGTAACTTGGCTGGGTGGCGTCCCTGTGGATACCAGGTGAGCGTAACATTCATCATCCGTTAAATCTCTGGGCTTCCAACCTGGTTTGATATCAATCATGATCTTCATCCCTAAGGCTTTCTTTGCAGTTTTCTGGCATTGCAAAATTCTTATCTTGATGACACAAAATCCTAGTAATATCATTACTAGCAGGGCTCCTAGGAACTTGAATGCGTCTGCCATCCATTGTGGAACCCATGAAAACAGTGATCCTATCCAGCTGTCATCATCAACTTCATCAGTCTCATTAATCATCTGGTTCTGTAGGTTTGTCAGCATACTTATGGCTTCTGTTAAAGTTCAGTTCATTAAACACTTATTCGCAGATCAAGGGTCAGTCTTGGATTCAATTCTTTGAAGATTGGGATCTTCAGATAATTGTTGACAATATCCAAGCCAGTCCTCTTTTTTAATGTGGCAGAGAGGCCGGTACAAATCATACATAGATTATTTGGTACTATCGAATGGTTTAGCAAGGACTGCAGGGCCCCTCAAACTAGTTTGAGTGGGGAATAGTGATCATCTTCTGCTGAATTGCTCAATATCTATTCCCTTTGGTACCTATAAAGCTGATTCGACCCTAAGTCTACCTATTATTGATAGGCAGATGCTTTCGGTTCAACGGCGTCCTTCAACTTGTAGGAAGCTTAACAGTTTAGTCAATCACAATCTTTGGGTATATTATCGGAGATAAGCATGCCATACACAATGATAGATGGAATTTAAATATGATTCACCAGCATCTTCTCAACATAGTAAACACAAAGCCCAAGAAGAATTCAGTTAGTCAGCATAACCAATATAATCAATCGATCAGTGCACTAAAAAAAACAAAAATTTTGCATTGCGACATCTGAAAAATTCGATTGATATTGGTAGGGAATACATGGTAACAAAAAGATCAATCATATCATCATATAAAAATGAGGTTAAAAAAATTAAATTTGAAGCATATTTGACAATCAAAGGATCATCAATCTTATTTGCAAAAAAAACACAAGGCAAATATGGAAGATGATTAGAAATCCAACGGGTAAACAACAAATTGTTCTTCAATTTCGGGTGCTACCTGGGTGCAATACTATAGACTAAAGTATTCCCGTTCCCAGAAATTTTGTGAGTTTAATACTCAGGATTTTTCCAAAGATATCCTTCCTGTTTGTCCATGCAAATTAAATGATATACATGATGCCATAACTAGGCTGAAAGGTTCTAGGGCGGCTGGTCCTGATGGGCTCCCTCTGTGTGTACTGAAGGGCGATCCATATTTTTGGGCTCCTGTTCTCAAAAGGCGATTCGACATTATATTTCAAACTAGGATTTTTCCAAGTTCTTGGCTCCAGTCACTCATCATTCCACTATATAAAAAAGGACAAATGGATCTTCCAGCCAATTATCGACCTATTGCTATTATTGATGTTGCAGCTAAAATCTTCGCCTCTTTAATCTCAAAGACCTAAATTCCTACACGCATAATATTCTTTCACATTTCCAAACCGAATTCAGGAAACACTTGGGCACTCAATTAAATGCTACTATTCTAGCACAATTGTTGGCTTCTTCAACCAAGTCCATAAATGGTCCCATATATGTGGCTTTTCTGGATTTATCCTCTGTTTTTGATAGCATTATCAGAAGCGTCTTATGGGCGAAAATGTCTAAATTTGGTATTCCATCTCATCTTATACCTATCATTGCGCTATTACATCATAATATGAACTACCAAATCAGAATAGATCAAGCTGGCTCCTTAACTGAAAACATTTCTACAGAAATGGACGTCAAACAGGGTTGCAACCTGGCGTCCGTGTTATTTAATCTTTATCTGGCGAACGTGGACAATTTATGGCTCAATCAAAAATCTTTTCCGGTTAAACTGGGTAGCTTGTGCCTTAGCTGGATGGGTTTCGCAGATGGTGTGATTTTATTTGACAGAACACCATTTGGTCTGCAGACAAAAATTGACATTTTTGCTGAGTTTTGTATACAACATAATCTCTCTACTAATGCACAAAAATCCAACATTCTTATATTCTCTAGCAAAAAAAATGAAAGAAAGGTACTTCTTATAATTGGAGCCTAGGAGGAAAATCAATGCAATCTAAATTGAGTCTTACATACTTAGGATATAATTTAACCATTACAAATTCTTTAACTACATGTTATAAGTCTCTCACGATTAAAGAAGCTCTGCTGATTGCTCAAATGAGAATTATTCTTAGCAAATTTAGCAAATTCCCATTGACACCATTAATAGATTTTTATTTACTTAAAGTAGAGTCTATTCTGCTATATGGACTGGACATTTGTATATTTAACTTAGACAATCATTTAAATAGGGTACAGGGACTCATTTGGAAAAAGGTATTATCACTTCCAAAAAGTCTTCCAAATGCTTGCATCAGACATGAACTAGGTCTATCTTCGCTAGCTAGTCGGCTGAAATGGCGCAGACTCAACAACTTTAGTAAAATCCTATTACCACTGGCAAATTCTTTGTATGAAGATCTTGCTGAAATGATAACTAATAAGCCTCCGAGTTCAATGGCCTGATTCAAAAACCAAATGCTTGATATACTAGCGGAATTGGGAATGGTTGAGTACGATCTAGTTTACAGACCAGGTCAGGTTAAGAAAAAACTTCTACAGTTGGATTGGGTGTCTACTGGTGACCAACTAGCACATTATGTACAATCAGCCCTACAGATAAGGTGCGTATCTTGGCTTATACACATGTAATTAAAGCCATTACTGGGAATTTAATTTTCTTATGCGTACCTGTAACGCTCACCTGATTCTCGCAGAGGTGCCGGTCTTGACTGGGCGACTACCGTATCTTCAAAGGTGATGTGTAGCACCCGGTTGGCTCTTTGGGCTGGACCTCTGTGCACTGTATGCCTGACGTGTAGAGTAAGATGTCTGCAGATAGAAAATATGGGGTTAATGAACTGGGGTTATTGGGGTGTCCCTATCTCTTTCCTCTTCTCCTCTCCTGTAGACCCCCAAAGATTAACGCTCTCACCTTAGGTAAGTGAATGCCGAGCTCTCCATCTGCCTCGGGGCAGGGTGCTGTAACCAGTTTCTTCACTGGATAGGTAGCGCAGGCCTCTTGACTTCAGAGGACTGCTGTCCGTCGTTTACTGCACGAAAGGTAAGTTTCGAGTCATTCAAATGTCTTTAAAGTCTTTAGTAATGATGTCTCTTGTTTTGCAGGGTTCCGGCGATGGCGGATGACGGGCTGAAGTGAGTTGAAGATGGAGCCCGTGTGATGAATAGAAGCGCCTGGAAGCACGTAAGTAAGCGCTTGTTGCCTGCTTCACTATGCGCTCTAACTGTCTTTTTATTTTGCAGGTACGAGTTCGGAGCGGCTGCAGGGTGCCGGAATACCCACTGGATTAGATGTGGAAAGGAGTAATGGCACGTGAGTATTAAAGTTCCCCAATGTCTTTAAACGCACCTTGTTTTGTCTTTCAGATGCGGGATGCAGCGCCGAAGGCCTCCGGAGCGTGCGAAGAGTTGGTAAACTTTTGTCTTTCAGATGCCGGAATGCAGTGTGAAGACCTCCGGAGCGCACGAAGAGTAGGTAAGCCTTTGCCTTTCAGATGCCGGAATGCTAACCTGTTCTTTCTTGTCTTTATAGGTGTTGCTGAAGACTGGATTCAGGATGGTAAGCCTTTGCCTTTCAGATGCCGGAATGCTAACCTGTTCTTTCTTGTCTTTATAGGTGTTGCTGAAGACTGGATTCAGGATGGTAAGCCTTTTTCCTTAGGCCCAGGACCGGATGCAGAAGACACGATGAGCGTTCTGCTGCAGAGGTTGCAGAATAACGCAAAGCAAGATTCATCCACCGGGTGTGGTTTAAATAGCCTCCTGTAGTGCTTAGGTGTCTCCTTCCACAGCCACGCCTAAGTAAGAAAAGAGTTCCTGGTAAGAAAAGAGTTCCTGCCTTCCAGAAGAGTTCCAGTGTTCTGAATCTAGGGAGTGGCTCCAGCCCCACCCAACAGGAAAAGTAGTTCCAAACAGAAGAGGATCAGAGGCTCAACTGGCAGGCAAGTAAGCAGCATGGTCTGCTGAAGGTAAGTCCACCCAAGCATTATGAGCCCGGCGCTTCCAGCGCTGGGACTGGGCATATTTATGAGCCTGGTGCCACTGGCGCCAGGACTGGGTCCAAAAGGTCCCAATTGGGACTGGTTGGCACTCGGAACCTGGGTTATGGATCTGCTTCCAAGGGAGTTGGGAAAACCCTGACCTTTTGGAAGCAGAGATCATGACAGTACCCCCCTCAAGGCCCCTCCCAAACCGGGCTTCTCCGGGGGTTTTGGCTTGTCAGGAAATGTTCGGTGAAATCTTTTGATTAGGCGAGGAGCGTGGACATATTCAGCAGGTTCCCAGGATCTCTCTTGGGGGCCGTAGCCTTTCCAGTCAATTAGGTAGAATAGTTTAGATTTGGAGATCTTGGAGTCCAGAATGCTTTTGACTTCAAACTCGAGTTCTCCATCCACTAGGATAGGTTTTGGAGATTTGGTTAGTCGGGTTTGAGGTTGCACGGGTTTTAATAGAGAGACGTGGAAGACCGGATGTATCTTCATGTGCAGGGGCAAGTCCAACTTGACCGCTACTGGGTTTACTATGGTAGTGATGGAATAGGGACCAAGGTATCTTGGGTTGAATGTGCGTGGCCCTTTTAGAGATAGATATTTGGTGGATAACCAGACTTGATCCCCTACTTGATAGTGAGGGGCTTCCTTCCGATGTTGATCTGCTCCTTTCTTGTATTGTTCTTTAGCCCTTTGAAGGTGAGAAACAGCTTCCTTAAAGGCTTGGGTGATTGTAGAATGCAGGTAGTCTACTGCTGGTGTTTCAAGATCTTGGAGGGGATCCAACTCCGAGGTTCGAGGGTGACTGCCGTACAAAAGAAAAAACGGGGTTTTCCCAGTTCCCGAATGGACAGAGTTATTGTAGGCATACTCGGCTATCCAAAGGATATCTTTCCAAGTTTTTTCAGTTTGTTGCAGCATGCAGCGTAAATACTGTTCCAGAGTTTGATTGGTCCTCTCGGTTTGTCCGTCGGTCTGAGGGTGGTGACTGGTCGATAGTCTCACATCAATTTGAGCCGACCGACAGCAACTTCGCCAAAAATGAGAAATAAATTGACTACCTCGATCCGAAATTAGAACCGAAGGAAAACCGTGCAGTCGGACGATGTTTTCGAGAAATTCTCGGGCCAGAGTTGCTGCTGTTGGCAAGCCTTTGAGCGGAATGAAATGCGCCATCTTGGAGAATAAGTCCACGATTACTAGAATCGTATTGTATCCGGAGCATGGAGGTAGATCGGTGATGAAGTCCATAGAAAGCGTATGCCAAGGGCGAGGTGGGATGTCAATAGGGCGTAAGAGGCCTGCTGGTCTTTCCTTTTGACTCTTGTTTTGGGCGCATACTCCACAGGACATTATAAAGTCTCTGATATCTTTTTTCCAAGACGGCCACCAGAAGTAGCGCTTGATCTTTTCTGAGGTCTTGGCTATACCGGGATGACCTTCCATTAAAGAGTCGTGATAACAAGAGATTACTTTTTTCTGTAAATCTGTGCTGGGTAGGTATAATCGTTCTTGGAAATACAATAAGGTGTCCTTTACTGCAAAGTCCTTTCCCTGCAGATGCCAATTCTGTATGTCTGCTGGAGTTACAAGTTGCCTGGCTTTATCCTTAACTTCCTCTATGGATTCTGTGGCGATTACACCCAGAATTCTTTGTTCGGGAATGATTGGTACAGGTTTAGGGTTGACCAAGTGTTCTTCCACTCCCATCCGAGAAAGGGCATCGGCTTTACCGTTCTTTGTACCAGGTCGATAGGTAATTATGAAGTCAAACTCGGCAAAGAATAATGCCCAACGGAGTTGTCTAGAGGATTGGGCTTTTGCGGTCTTCAAATATTGCAGGTTTCGGTGATCCGTAATCACAGTAACGGTGTGTCGGGCCCCCAGCAGATAATGCCGCCAAGCCTTAAAGGCAGACTTGATAGCCAGAAGTTCCTTGTCAGTAATCGTGTAATTGATTTCAGGAGGCGAGAATTTGCGGGACCAAAATGCCACGGGATGCAACTGATTGGTTACCGGGTCCTTTTGTGATAGAACTGCCCCCATGGCAAGGCTTGAAGCATCAGTTTCCACGATGTAGGGGAGTTCGGGGCGAGGGTGTTTTAAGATTGGTGCAGAGATAAATTTAGTCTTCAAATCCTGGAAAGCTTGTTCCGCCTCGGTAGACCATTCAAAACGTTTGTTTTTCTTTAACAAGGCAGTGATGGGCTGGACTATTCGAGAGAATTCGGGGATAAACCTGCGGTAAAAGTTAGCGAAGCCTAACATGCTTTGCACACCTTTTACGGAGGATGGTGATGGACATTTGAGAACTGCATCGACCTTCTTTGAATCCATACGCACTCCGCCAGGTGATAATATGAATCCCAAGAATTCAACTTCAGTCACGTTGAAAACACATTTTTCCAACTTAGCGAAAAGTTTGTGTTGAGGCAATCTTTCGAGGACCATTTTCACGTGTTTCCGATGTTCAGATTCCGATGAAGAATAAACGAGGATGTCGTCAATGTAAACAACAACACATACATCTATGAGCTCTCTGAGGACATCGTTCATAAAATATTGAAAGGCGGCCGGGGCATTGCAAAGTCCGAAGGGCATGACCTGATATTCAAATAGCCCATACTTGGTGCGGAAGGCCGTCTTCCATTCATCGCCCTCTTTTACTCGTACCAAGTGGTAAGCTCCTCTAAGATCCAGCTTTGTATATATGCATGCTTTTCTGACTTGGTCCAGGAGTTCAGGGATCAAAGGTAACGGATATCTATTCTTAACGGTGATCTGGTTCAGGGAGCGATAATCGATACAAGTTCTAAGGTCTCCTTCCTTTTTTGGAACGAAGAACAAAGCTGAAGAAGCAGGGGACTTGGAAGGACGAATAAACCCATTTGCCAGGTATTGATCCAGGTATTGTCGAAGGTGAAGGTTCTCAGGCTCGGTGAGGGCATAAATTCTACTACAAGGAGGAGTAGATCCAGGTATCAGGTCTATCTGGCAGTCATAAGACCTATGAGGAGGTAGAGAGTTAGCCTGATCCTTCCGGAAAACATCTTGGTATTCTAGGTATTCGGGAGGTAACTGGGGAGTCTCTGAAGAAATTGCGGCCAGTGCAACACCAGGTGGAGGGTGACAAGTAGAGACACATTCTGGAAACTGGACCGTTCTTGCTCGCCAATCGATCAGAGGATTGTGTTTCTCTAACCAAGGTATTCCTAGAATAATCTGAAACTGAGGGGCCTTGATCACATCGAACACGATCTTCTCATGGTGTCCATCTTGACTTACTAGCGTCACCTCTTGAGTGGTATGCGTTACTGGCCTGGAGGCTATCTCCGTACCATCCACCGTAGTAATGACGTCCTTTACAGCCTTGGGACAAAGAGTTAGATTCATCCTCAAAACCATTTCATGATCCACATAATTGCCGATGGCACCGCTGTCGACGTAAGCTTCAATTGCATGTAATCGATCCGGATTATCAGGGCTAATGAGGACCATAGGTATCACGAAATGCGAGGTCACGGAACTGGTTTTCACGCTCGGCAAGAGGACCTCTATTCTTGTCGGGCGAGGTCGTTTCCCTGCTCAGAGTTTGTAACTTTGGTAACTGCAGCTCCTACTGCCTTCTTGGCAGGTTTCACCGGACAGTCACGAAGAAAGTGCCCTGAGTTTCCGCAATATAGGCATAATTGCAACTGTTTCTTCCTTTCCCGCTCCCTTTGTGTTAGAGGACCTTTCAGACCCCCTATTTGCATGGGTTCCCCGGAGTCTACTCCTTTGGAAGGAGTTGGCGGTTTGGAAAATACTCGAGCATCAAACTTGGAACGATCGGCCTTCCTGTTCTGCAGCCTGTGATCTATTTGAACGACCAAGTCTATATAATCCGAACAGTCTTGTGGGGGATTCACTACTTGGGCTAAAACGTCTTTGAGCTCTCCATGTAGACCTCTATAAAACAGCGTAATCCTTTTGTCCTCAGGCCATTGAGTTTCCACTATTAGTCTATTGAAAGATGCAATATAAGCCAAAAGGTCTTGATTACCCTGTCGCAACGAAAGAAGCTCATTGTCCAAGGCCTGCCCCTGTGAATGTCTTGCGAACAGTTTTTCCATACTAAGCTGAAAGGCTTGAAAATCATGGAGAACCGGATCATCTTGATTAACTAGAGGGATCGACCAGTCTGCCGCATTGCCACTAAGGTACGAAAGTACAAAAGCTACTTTTGCTTGATCAGTTGGAAAGGCTGCTGGCCGGCATAAGAAGTGCAACCGGCACTGATTGATAAATACTGCAAACCTCATTGGGTCACCAGAAAATCGTTCGGGCGGAGCCAGAGGTGCATTCCCGGTTAGGTTGATCTGCACTGGATTCATAGAGGATGTTGAAGGAAGATTTGCCCCTGATGCGGGTAACGGGGTCTGTCCGGCTTGTGACTGTAGCACTTGTCTAGCAAGATTGTCTGTTCTCTCCTTGGAAATAATTAGTTCCCTTCTTAGAGCATTCGTTTCCTGACGAGCTGCATGCACTTCTGCCCTTAGTTCCCCAAGTAACCGGGCTAGGGGGTCAGTATCTGAGGTTTCCATAGCGCCTGGGCGAGAGTTTTGCGGTAGGCTTTGCGTTCTGTAACGCTCACCTGATTCTCGCAGAGGCGCCGGTCTTGACTGGGCGACTACCGTATCTTCAAAGGTGATGTGTAGCACCCGGTTGGCTCTTTGGGCTGGACCTCTGTGCACTGTATGCCTGACGTGTAGAGTAAGATGTCTGCAGATGGAAAATATGGGGTTAATGAACTGGGGTTATTGGGGTGTCCCTATCTCTTTCCTCTTCTCCTCTCCTGTAGACCCCCAAAGGTTAACGCTCTCACCTTAGGTAAGTGAATGCCGAGCTCTCCATCTGCCTCGGGGCAGGGTGCTGTAACCAGTTTCTTCACTGGATAGGTAGCGCAGGCCTCTTGACTTCAGAGGACTGCTGTCCGTCGTTTACTGCACGAACGGTAAGTTTCGAGTCATTCAAATGTCTTTAAAGTCTTTAGTAATGATGTCTCTTGTTTTGCAGGGTTCCGGCGATGGCGGATGACGGGCTGAAGTGAGTTGAAGATGGAGCCCGTGTGATGAATAGAAGCGCCTGGAAGCACGTAAGTAAGCGCTTGTTGCCTGCTTCACTATGCGCTCTAACTGTCTTTTTATTTTGCAGGTACGAGTTCGGAGCGGCTGCAGGGTGCCGGAATACCCACTGGATTAGATGTGGAAAGGAGTAATGGCACGTGATTATTAAAGTTCCCCAATGTCTTTAAACGCACCTTGTTTTGTCTTTCAGATGCGGGATGCAGCGCCGAAGGCCTCCGGAGCGTGCGAAGAGTTGGTAAACTTTTGTCTTTCAGATGCCGGAATGCAGTGTGAAGACCTCCGGAGCGCACGAAGAGTAGGTAAGCCTTTGCCTTTCAGATGCCGGAATGCTAACCTGTTCTTTCTTGTCTTTATAGGTGTTGCTGAAGACTGGATTCAGGATGGTAAGCCTTTGCCTTTCAGATGCCGGAATGCTAACCTGTTCTTTCTTGTCTTTATAGGTGTTGCTGAAGACTGGATTCAGGATGGTAAGCCTTTTTCCTTAGGCCCAGGACCGGATGCAGAAGACACAATGAGCGTTCTGCTGCAGAGGTTGCAGAATAACGCAAAGCAAGATTCATCCACCGGGTGTGGTTTAAATAGCCTCCTGTAGTGCTTAGGTGTCTCCTTCCACAGCCACGCCTAAGTAAGAAAAGAGTTCCTGGTAAGAAAAGAGTTCCTGCCTTCCAGAAGAGTTCCAGTGTTCTGAATCTAGGGAGTGGCTCCAGCCCCACCCAACAGGAAAAGTAGTTCCAAACAGAAGAGGATCAGAGGCTCAACTGGCAGGCAAGTAAGCAGCATGGTCTGCTGAAGGTAAGTCCACCCAAGCATTATGAGCCCGGCGCTTCCAGCGCTGGGACTGGGCATATTTATGAGCCTGGTGCCACTGGCGCCAGGACTGGGTCCAAAAGGTCCCAATTGGGACTGGTTGGCACTCGGAACCTGGGTTATGGATCTGCTTCCAAGGGAGTTGGGAAAACCCTGACCTTTTGGAAGCAGAGATCATGACAGTACCGTTTACGCTGTATTTATTTTCATTAAAAAGCATACTTTCCTCCACTAGATGGCAGCAGAGGGCAATAATCTCCATATCAGAGTGTATTACACAACTTCTTTTATTTAAATCACTGAAAGTACAGTGGGATTAACTAGATTTTTGGGACTTCTAGATTACCATTCAGGCTTAACATGTTGATGTAAGGATTTACATGTTGCCATGTGGTGTTATTATGCAATTTGTGTTTTTGGAAGTAAACTCTTTAAGACATCATTACTGTAGGCCTTGAAAACCAAACTATTTGTACTGAGTAACGTTTGGAAGGTATGTGGTCAAATTTGCAGAGTGGATTAAAATCCCTGCTTCACTGTTCAGCCAAGGTTTGTGATCCTGGTCCCCTATCTCCATACTCCACCCTGTCTCCCACCCCATCTGTCCGGCCATCCTACACCCTCCTTTTTGGATGCAACCAGAGGACCACTAGTTCCTTTTTTCCATTTCCACCACTGATGTGATTAGCGGTCATGGGCTGAATTTGCTGTGATGCGTGTTATGTCTGAGATGCAGATTCTTGGCTATCTAGGAGGAAACCTATTGGGCAATCAAGACTGCTGTCCTAGGATAGATGTAGAAGATGGGGGAAAGTACAGACAAGTCTATAATACCCGAGGAGTTCATGTGAATTCATATTAAACAAGCAGCAAGGAGTAAGCCAAGAGACATAAACTTTGTCATGTGCATTATATAAATGGTCACTACTATTAATGCTACAGGTCGAACCGTGGAACAGAGGCCAGTCAGGCTTTTTTAGTAGTAACTAGTTGGAAATGAATCACTTGTAGTAGCAATTTCTATTTTTGCTAAAAAGGCAAAGTGGCAAAAGTATTTGTCCAGGATCACACACTTTAGTGTTGAAGTAGGGCTTTGGCACCAGTCTTCAATTTATGCACTTGCCTGCATTTCTTCCTAACTGTAATTGCCAGAATTATGGTTTTTGGCTTTGTACATAAACAATAAACCAGTAAAACTATAAATATGCCGACAATAATGCAATTCAGCTTGCATGCACTTTTTGGTTATTTGAAGTGATATTGCTAACTAGTGTCTGGCAATCCACATTAATTTCCAGCAGCACACAGTGGGAAAGGTAGATTAGCAGTTTGTGACTTTTGTTAAAATTATGTGTGCAAGTTCCTGTAAGTAAATCATATGCCAACAACTGCTCTCTCACATTCCTTCAGCAGGTAATTCATCAGTCTCAATCTATAGTAGTTCTTAACAGAGTTTCTAGGCTCTAGAATTTTGAAAATGAAGCTGTGTAAGTACCAGGTACTTGTAAGTTATTTTATGGCCGAATATTTTCCACAAATGTAATAAAATGGTTAAAGCCAAGCCAGACAACTTTAATCTACAACTCTTTTGGGCTACGGGTCTGATTTTACGTATACATCGAGTGTATGTTGGATACGTTTTACTCTCTTGCAGAGGAGAAAACTCATTTTTACTCTCTTGAAATTGTATTTATGCTCTAATTTGAAAAATCATGCGTAAAATACTCCCAATCTTATCTGGAGCACTGCGTACAATTATCTGAATATGCCAAATTTAGACAGAAGCAAATGCCAAGGATTCATTATTTAAAGATTTGCCCTAGCGAACGAGTTAGACAAATGTTCATGAGATTTAGGTTTAACCTGTTTAATACCCAGGAACGCACCAAGTATTGGAATGATAATTATGTCAATCTTTGTGATCAAGGATGTCGCTTCTGTCACAACCCAAATGAAATTGAAATGTTAAAACATCTAATATTCTATTGTCACCTTTTTGAAATACAGCGTTTGTTATATTTGAGCAAATACTTGGCAAACAACTCTGTTAAACGGGATATCATATTGTGCCTCCTTTCTTGTATATATTGGCCTAAGCCCAGTCGCTCTACGAAGAAAACTGCATTGCAAAGTTCCACTTTTAGATCGACTTCGCCACCATTTTAGGTCCATCCGCCATTTTGATTTCCATTCCAATGTATGTGTCTAAAATGGTGGACAGTGTTTCCCACTTGTAACTGAGCCATCCTGAACCTTGTACGAAAGTTAATGTGTAAACTGTCAGTTGGCTGAATGTATGGGTTGAGTGAAGAGACCTTGTCCCATGCCTGACTTGTAGACAGAGGATTGTCTGCGCCAATAAGTCTGATCCACGGACATACATCGACCACAATGTTGAGCAAATACTGAACGTGGACACTAGCTGAACTGCATTGTAAAGGACATGTGTCAAGGCTTATTGTTAAGTCCAAGAATACACTGTTGCTATTGTAATCTGTTTGTATGTAAACTGAGGATGATTGTGTGCATATTGTGGTACAAACCATAAGTGAAATCAACACGAACTCTAGACCATGGTTTATTAACTTGCAGAGGGACTGGACATTATTATCGAAAATGTATAAAATGCACAAATGTTTAGACATCAGTACCTCTCACTTCTCACACCGAAAGGGCTGGTATTCGCTGTGATGTACTGATCTGCAAATCTTTATAAGCCTGTGTTTGGTGTATTTCCTTTTGAGGTACTCAGTCTCAATATTTCCTTTTGCTTTTACAACCCAACATCTTCACTGAACTATTTTGGTGTTTTTGTATGTGGGGAGATAGCAATACTTTGCTCATTGCTCTAACATCCTTCTAATGTTTTATTCAAACAAAAGTAGATGAAGTTAGGACCTAGTATTCTGCTATCAATTTCCTATGTCAGCAAGCACTCATTGTTCGAACTCGCATTATAGATATTACATTTTGTTAGTAAGGATATTTCACTAAGTGTAACATGTTAGGATTAATCTAGAAAGATCAATGCAAATTCTATATGTGATTTGAAATATCAATGATGGATAATCATATTCTTTGTCTTCATAAATTGTATTGTTTTTGTCTTCATAAATTGTACAGAATTTAAGTTTTAATGATTTATAAATGTATTTTTGTTTTTATAAATTATAAAGATGCTTTGCATCAAACAACATTTTTAATTAAAAAAAAGTTCAGTTTACTTCGTTGTGAGATGGTATAAATGTGCAACATGATTCTCTGATTTTTGCACAAACTCCTCCATCCATCGCTGTGATCATGTCAAGTACATATCTGTTCTGGAGAGTCATCAGTCGGATGGCTCTTAACTCTTCCTTGATTGCATTGAATCCTTTTATTGTCGAGTTGATGGTTTGTAGAACCATTTAGTATTTGCTCCAACTTGGAATCTTGGCATGAGGATTGTTGCGAACACTGATGAGGTGAGGCTAAACAACCTGTGTTCATATGGGATTGCATGACATGCTTCTTCTGATTTGGCAGAGAAATAGTTTTCTCTCTTCACTCTAGTTGTCAGTTCCACAGATCTCCTCTTCCTCAGGTGAGCATCTGCTTTCGGGAAACTATCAATATTCAGGTCACCTTTCGGGATGGAACATGGACATTCACAATTGTACATATGCCTCCCCAGTTTTTCGCAGTCTGATGTATGCTTTGGATCCACATGCCCAATAATGATCCATAATTACTGCAGTCCCATGAGTCAATCCTGCAGCTTCAAACATTTGTCTGCAGTTCTGATTCTCCCCCATCTTCTTTGTGCCATTGTTCCTGAAGCACAATTTCGGGCTTTCCAGTGGCACTATCTGCAAGGGTCCTCCTCTGTCCTCGACCCATGTTAGTAATCTTGTAAGCTTTGGCCATAGTGGTTAGCACAATCTCTGTGAGCTTTCTATTGCTTCCTTGCAGGCTCCAAGGACCATCCATGCTCGGCAGATCACCACTTCTTCTTCCCATCCGTTTGGTGAAAGCACTGTTCCCCAAATCTGCATTTGGCCTCTGTTCTTCCAAATTGGAGCCTCTTCTGTGGTTTTTCCTTGGACATTTAGTCTTGCGTTTACTTCCCATCTTATTCCTGCTCCTTTAACTTCGGGCTTCTCATACCTGATCACATGATTCCTAGTATGAGCTCTATTTCCCGTCTTGATGTCTTGAACATAATCATCTTAATCAGGATAATCTGTTTCACTTGCCCATATCAATGAGGCATCCCTTCCCATGAACTGGCCTCTGGTGTTGCACATTCCTACATGTGACAGACAATGTGCTGTTGGGATATCAATTTCTACAGCCATGAAGATCTTGGATTTCCCCATGCTGTACGTTAGAAGAGCACAAATGAAGCATTCTCCTTCTGAAGTTCGCCTTCCAACTTCTATCATGTGTTGGTACCAAATGGTGTTCCTTAAATGTGCTGTGCTGTCCAGGTAATCGTTCAGTTCATTATTATCTTCATGCAGGCTTCTCTTGATCCTTAATGTTCTCTTGTAGTTTGCTATAACTACATCCCTACATGCATCTGTATGTATTTTCATTGCGGGAAGGTTTTCAGGTATTCTGGTCCTTGGTGCAGGCTTCTTCATCTGCGCCATTTGAGTGGGCAAGAGTATGGCAGCTCTTTCCTGGTCCTGGTGCATTTTTTCTCTGCTGCGTGCAAGTGCCCATGCCAACCAGCCTAGCACTGGTCCGGTATATGGTTGCATTGCAGGCCTGGTACTTGTCCCTTGTGTTGGAATATGCATGCTGGATAGTACAACCTCTATCGTTCTGTTCTTCAGTTCCTCTTGTCATTTTCTCGCTCTGCTCAGGTGTGGAAATAGAAGGTCTACTAACATTTGTGTCTTTTGTGGAGAGTCCTTCTGTGGCCGCTTCTGTTTTATTTAGGGCTTCTGACAGGACTGCTTCTGTTGACTCTCCTCTTAATTTGTCTCGTTTTTTCTCACTGTCTCCTGTGAAAGCTTTTCCGGTAGGCAGGCTCGTCTTCTCTGCTGCTTTCATTTGAGGTTCTGTGGTTTGTGCCATCTGGCCTGGTTTGTGTGCATTCAGCGTGTGTGTGCATGTAGTTGTTAGTGCTCTGTTTTCATTCATCTGGTGCTGACGTTGTCTCCAGCTTTCCTCTTCATTCATTACCCCAATTGTGTGTGTATCGCTGCTAATTACATTCATTTCCAGTTCATTTACTTTACCATCGGATTTTCTCTGGACTGGAATGACTATATAAGGTCTGGGTGCTTTTGTGGGTTTCATGCATACATCATCAGGTGGGTGCACTGAAATTGGAACGCTTCGTGCACCAATAAAAAATGCAGTTCTGATTGTCAATGACAGTAAAATAATGATAAATACAATACATAAGTACATTATAGTTCGATACGTAAGGCGACAGCATTTTCTTCCAGTGAAGCGGGGGTGCCTCTCTGCCTGTGGGAGGACCAGGTTACTGTTCTGGGCCCCCATCTCGATCATTCGCCAGTGTCAATGTTATTGTTCCGACACCAAATGTCATTCTTTGAACAGTTTTGTGGCAGAAAGTGTCAGGTGCTTCACACGTGTCCCCCCTCTTGTGAGTGACGATTGTCTCTTGATACAGGATACAGTTCCTTTGCTAAACAATGGGAAAAATAGATTGAAATAGTACTTTAATGAGACACCTTCACTGTGCAAGTTGAAAGCGTGCATGTTCCCAGTACACTCCTTTAGTCTGCTTCAGTCCTGAGGACGTGTTGGACACTGGTCAGTATGAAAGAATAGAGAAAAATGACAACAATTATAACAAATAAGGTTCTTGACTCTGCTCCCTTGATCTGTCCCTCGGCGGACGTTTTCTTCAGAATCTCCTCAGATAATCTCTCTGATGATTTGAAAGTTCCACTTATTCCATGCAGGAGCATTCCCATCTGTGCGATATTAGCTGGATCTCGATGAATGTGAGGACGTCAACTTCGATAGGTCTTCCCACTAATTCCGGAAAGTCAGCAACTATGCGAAAAAAGACACTGTGCACTAATCTCCTGTCTTCAGGTGATAGGGACATTCATCCAGTCTTTGTTGAGACTCAGGATTATGTGTTCTTTCCTTGACGTGAACAATGTTTGCACTGTCCGGTTGCGTGGAGTGCGACCAAAATGCTTATTTTATTTAACAGATGACTCAAATGTTCAATGTTTGCTGGATCTCGAAGAAATGTCAATGTATCCATGGTTCTTCCGACAATAGATGGGCACTCTTCGATTATGCAAAAGAAAAGTGTATTGATGAGTTCATCTAGTATCGCCTGTGGTGGAAGCATTTGTGTCCTTCTCACTGTACTCCGGGAGTACGATGAACGCTTGCGCAATGGCAGTAAACAGGTGTCTGATTACCTTTTCGTTGTCAGGATCTTGAAGAAAGTCTGTGACACTGGTGAGCCTCCCTACCAGTGACGGGTAAAATCTTAACTTAAAATCTTAGTCACGTAAAGTCGAAGTACGTGACCACGTCCTTTGTGATATCTCTACTGTGGGACACCATAAGTGCTGTCAAACAAATTCTCGGTTCTGGATGAATCAGATGCTTTGTTTGTTTCCAACGTAAATATCTTTGATCAAAGTTTGCTATAGTCTTTTCCTTCATCAAGGAAGCACTCTGTTGAAAATGGATGGGGACTCAGTACCCCTGTGGCAGCCTCGTGCTTTTCAGACACATTTGTCTGAACGTGAATGATGTCAGATCTTGTGAGTCACGGTGCAACGGGATTGAGAAAAAGGCATTTGCCTCGACGGGTATATTACATAGAATTGTAGATGGGTTAGGGACTAAAGGGCTTCAACTCGGCTTCAACAATATCATTTACTCCTCATAAATCCTGGATTAAACACCAAGACCCCACCTTTGATTTTTTGACAGGATAAACCACCATATTACATGGTGATTCTGACGTCACTAGGATGCCCTGGTCCATCATTGCAGAGATTGTCTTAAAAATCCCTTCGTCTGCCTCTCTGGACATGGGATATTGTCGGACTCTCGGCAAAATTGCTCCTGGCTTTAGTTTGATTTTCACTTCTCCCACCCCCTTCAAGAGCCCTACGTCATAGGGTCCTGTAGTACACACTGAGACAGGTACTTTAGCTATAGCCTCATCAAAATATTCCGGGCGTTTCAGTGCCAACATCATTCTCTGGGGCACTTCTCTTTTGATCATTTTTACCCAAAATACGAGACTCACTTCCACCCTTGTCTCTTCCATGTCTGATTGTTCTTCAAGAAGGTTGTCATCAGTGACGTCAGTCACTCGATACCCTTCTTCGATGGCGATAATCGTGCACCATTGTCTGCCTTCATCATCATATCCGTCAACCAATGCTACTTTCCCTCGCACTGCTGCAATATGTATCATCAAGGGAAATACTTGTCCCTCCTCCTCATGCATAGGTATTCTTGGTCTGAATAAAAACTCATCAGGGGTTCTCATGGTCCTATCTGCAAGGCCTGGCAATCCTGCCATAAGCACACGCATGCCATATGCAAACATTTCTGGCTCCAAGGGTATGGCCCTCATGGCTATGTGTCCTGAGTATGCTCTAATCATTTTGCCTACATTTGAATAGTGCATTCCTGGAGTGGCGCATACTATGCCCTCTTCCGTGAATGAAATTGTCATGTTCAATTTTGTCATCAAGCCTCAACCCAAAATGATTACTGGGGTCTGCCATAAATACAATAAAGGTACATTCATTTTGAACTCTCCTATGGAAACTGGGAGAGTGTCTGTAAAGGGAACTTGACTGTGAGCTCCTGTAAAACTCTGAGTATCTATGGCCTCGACAGACAAGGAAAACGTGCCTTCACGTATGCACAAGCATGTTGCACCCGTGTCCACTAGGAAGGAATATTCTTTACCCCCTATAGCAACATCCACCCTAGGTTCCCTATGAGGGTCTGGTGTCACTGATAGGCTAGAGCACATCAGGGTTCCCAGTGAGCTGTCCTAGTTTATATATAAATTTGGCCCACTGTGCACTTGCTGATTTTCCCCATTCCCAGTGTTGCTTCCACTTTCAGGGTTCTGGACCTGCCCTGTGCTCATTGTGTGTGACACGTGCAACGGTGTCTGTTGGGATTGTCCTTGTGAAAAATTCCCCAGGTTTTGTGGTTCACCCCTTCTTGCACTCCTGGCGCTTGATGCTGCACCGTGTGATTCTGTGCAACACCCTGTTGTGAGGTTGCAGGTGGATTTGCCGTGCCTGCTCCCATTCCTTGGCCATTCTGCAACATGCATGCCAAATGCCCTGTCATTCCACACAGCCAACATACTGGCAGTGGTCGGATTATTGTCCATTTGATATATCCGGATTACCATTTTACATGTTTTGAAGGCCTCCTTGATTACTTTGGCAACCTCCCTGATTGCTCTGCCATCCTCTTCCTCTAAATCCTCTTCCCCTCGGGTAAAATCCTACGTTACCCTGGTTATTCTGTTGCGGGTTAACCACCTGCTGCATGTTTTGTTCAGCTGCGTTAGTTAGCATAGCTCCTTCAAGAGCATACTTTGATCATTTCTTTTGCACCAGCTTTGCTTCCTCACCCTTTCGAGTCGCCTCTTTTTTTCCGATTCTTTTCTAGCAACAGACTACAGTAATGTGCGATAGTCGACTGTATTTCAGCCCAAGGTTTAGCCTCAACTCCTACTAATTTCTTGAGCTGTTTCTGCACTGGTTCTGGCAACCTTTAGCACAATATGTGGTAAAACACAGGTATTGATTTCGTCCAAGATTCATTGGTTTCGAGCACCCACACATCTTGGACATTCTGGATATAAATTAGTGGATCTTCTGACTCCATTTCTCAAGTCATTACAGCTCCCATATCGGAAGTCTCTGGGTAAAGCACTCGTAGCGCTTTCCATACTGCTGCTCTGCAGTTGTTAAATGGCGCTCCGTCATGCACAGTGTTAATTGTGGTTACACCAGGGTAGCCTGCCAGTGTTCACACATCGCCTCCTCTCTCACCAAGTATGGCGATCAGGAGACCTTTAATGTCCCCTATAGCTAGCGTGTTTCCTCCTGTCATTTTTCTCTAACTCATGTATCCATTTTCCGGCTCCCGATGTCAGCATTGTATGCTTGTTCTTCAGGTTTTCTCGATCCATGTGTGGCCATGGGATATATTGTGGTCTTGCTCTCCCTTTTTCTAGGAAATTGGAGTGCGCAGCCCTCTTTCTCTTTTCTCATAGCTCTCCTGTCTATCGCAGCGGTAAGATTCCTGCATCGCCGTCTACCTGGCAATGTCCTTAATCTGTCTACGTAGGGCGGTGACGACACCCCCCTCTGACCATGGGGTATTTCTTCATGCCATTTAGACTGTGCGGGAGACTCTGATGCCCTTGGTGCGGACTTGCTAGCATCTGACCATCGTACCCCTCTTTCCCTTGGGAGTCGTCTTTCACGCCGTCTCCCTTCTTCATTTGCCTCGCGCTCCTCCTTTTTGGAGTCAGAAATTGTTTGTCCCCAATTCACACAACTCCTTGTGTCATCATCGTTTCTACTGATTTCTAATCTATCCAGGGACAGTTTCCTACTTCCATTACTTTGGGTGACATCCTCAGTGTCATACAGCTGAGTGCTTTCCAAGCGCTCGTCCTCCCCCTCTCCTTGGGGTATTTGTTCTAGCCCCATTTCATCATATATTTTATCAATCGTTTCCCCGATGCTTGTGGTGTCAAAGTCATCTTCAATATTTGCCCTAGACGTGCCTGGTACTGAATCGTACGCAGGAAAGAATTCTTCAATGTCTTCCCAGTCTACAACTGGATCGGGTTTTTTAACCTCCCTCTCCAAATATTTGAGATTGCGTCCCCTCGGTCTCCGCTTACGTTGAAATCATCATCAAATTCATTGCGCTTCCTCGCCTCTACTCTGACCCTATCTTCTTCCCTTCTTTTTTCATTTCTACGCTCATCTGCCCTTCAAATTTCCTCATCTCTTCGTCTCCTTATCCTTTTTTCACGTACCCTTTGCTCTTCTTCCAACCTTTGCTGTTTCTGTCTGTCTTCATCATAGGCTGCTCTCGGTTTGTAATTGAGCTGTTTTTCTTGCTCTTCGCGATATAGCTGTTCTAGCATTAGCCTATCTTTCCTTCTTATCCTTTCGTCCCTTAGCTCCTTTTCTTTCTCCTTTCTCTGTGCCTCATCTAACCTCTCTTTAGGTCTCACGTCATCACTTTCTTTAACATCTAGTTTCAATAAGATTTGTCCTCCCATCCATACATCCTTTGCGAATTATATCTCATCAGTTCTGTCTTTGCTTCCTTTCGACTTCTTTCCCTCTCTCTCCTTGTTGAGAGATGTACTTGTCTGTGCCTGATCCTTTCTTTCATCATCGCGTCTCCCCTTGTCCCTCGGGACTGCAGAGGTAAGCTTCTTGTCCTTATCCTTCCCTTGATTTTCATCACTACTGTATGTAGGTGACTCATATGCGGGGTTGCTGTACTCTGTGGCTGCTTTAAGCTCTCTTAATGGGTAGAATCCCTCAGTCTTACTCTCTTCGGTTTCTGTTTCAGGTGGGGCAGGTGGCGCAGTAGGTGTCTCACACCCCTCTGTGGATACATTTAATATCCAATCTGCAGGTGACTCTTCCTCCTTTGACTGTTCAAACATCTTCCAGAGTTGTAGAACAGCAAGGCGTTTCTCTAGCTTTTTGCTTGTATATGTGGCATGCAAATATGTCATCATGTGTTGTAAGACGGCTTTGGATAAAGACCCATTTTGTGGCCATGGCATAAACATCTTGTGCGCAGTACCTTTAACTCCCTCGGTGCTAGACTTCTTTAGCTTGGGTGCGTGTTTCGGCAACTGTTTGCATAAGTTTGCTAATGGAGCTATTTCTTTCATGTTGATATCTGTTTTCTTTCCTCTTATACAACACTTGTCAATACTTTGTGTGATTAAAACACCTTGTAACAATATGAGCGGGCACCAAACACTGCAAGCTCCAAACCAAATTTTCCACCAAACAAAAATCTCTTATATCACCACTTTGCTCAAAAAACATTTAGTTCAGGTGCGATTCAGTCTCAATTATTGAATCGCTCAACAATTTTCAACCATTTTTCGTAATAACAATTTCACAGATGATGCCACACAAAACATATAGGACAGACACTTAACATACTAGACAGACACCAGCTGGACACAATATCTCTGCCTCTAATCATTACCCCTACATGGAGCTTAAACGAACCCCGTTCACAACGTCTTTAAACGTGGTGGTAGCCTAATTGTTCCCCATTATGTTGGACTCTGGGTTCACGTTTCTTCTGACCGCTATATTAAAGCACAGGAATAAGGCGTATCCTCTCACTTCTCAGGTGTCCGCCCATGTAACCTCTCTCTTCTTGGGTGTCCACCCCGGTATTCTCTATTTGCTATTTGTTCAATTATTCTCGAGACATTATCCCCATATATATATATATACATATATATATAGTCTTCTCTACTTCTAACTATTTTGTTTTTCCTCCTCCTTCCATTACCTTTTCCCTTAACTTGTTCTAAGGCGCACGTTGTTTGCCAAAGCACTCAATTTGTCTTTATTGTTTTCACTCGCCATTCGCCCCATTTGTCTCTGGACTCTCGGGATCACCGCCTCCGTTACCGCCTCCTTCAGGTTTTTAGTCCGATCAGCGGCCCGTAAGAATGGGAAGGGATATGTTTTTAAAACGGGTCCCTTCAGGCCCCGACTGAAGTCTAGGGTCAGTTACACTACCATTGTCCACGGGGAGCTTCACCGTCTACTCAGCCGAATGGCGAAGGACTCGTGATATTGCCGAGGACATAGAGTTACTTTGTGTCGACTGTCAATAGGTGTCTTATTTTAATCAATAATCAATAGTCAATGGTTTCCAACCATCCTCTGCTACCAAGTGCACGCGAGAGGGAGTGAACCCTGACTGGCCCATAGAGTCAGAGCTCGCCCTCGAGTACTTTAAGAGAAGATAGCTGCACCTTGAGGTGGAACGAGTGTAGGATTTCTTACTCCAGCAGAAAATCAATAAGGACAACTCAATGGTTTGGCAAAGGGGAGTCCATTTAATGACAAGCACAAAAAACGGGGAACCAGGGAAATCAACAGTGATGCGATAGCCCGTCTCGCTCCAACTCCCGCATTCAAACAGTAACAGTTATACCCAAAATTTGTCATCATTGACGTGTAACACTCATAAGTTTGTCATAAAATTCTATTGGTTGGAAAAGGTAACTTAAGTATAGATGCTATATCTGTACATGGTAACGGAGTGTGAGGATTGGATAACCCTTATCAGGCGGGTACCTACGCCCTTCCCTCTAACATTACTCATGTAGACCTCACTAAAAGTACGACGTCCCATTGGTTCTTCTATCTATAGGACCCTAGATCATTTGATCCACTGTGATTGGGTTGGCTATAACCCCAAGCATAAATCTCCACTTTAATTAGCAGCATGTAGAGTGGAGAGTGGTCATCCAGATGCAGGATTCCCCAAGATTCACCCAGCCTCCCTTCCATCAATCAGTACTCGAATGGCTATGTGTCAATTAGTTGGCTGTGGTCGGCCTCGAAACTGTAGCTTCTCGTCAGGAAAAGTTATGGTATCTCCTGTTTTGGGTGACATCAGACGTTGGTGCCTCTTCATGCTTGGCTGGTCAAGTGTTAGTACACAGTGAATCTGCTTCATTTTCCTTCTATTTGTGCGTTTAATTCTCATTTCGGACTACCACCTGCCTGAGCCTCCTTATCTCGACCTTCACGGGGCAGGTTGCTCTGCTCTTAAATTTCGATTCTCCGAAGTTACTGTCCGCCTCCCTTGCTTGGTTTGACCTCGACTTCCAAGGCACGGCCTGCTCCTTGCGAGTTTCGATTCCGCTGTCTCTTCTTGTTTTAGCTTGGATACGAATCCTGTCCTGTTTCACCATTAGTAACTTAGGTGAATTCTGCTTTTGTATAAAGTGGACTTGCACTTATATAGTGTGCTTTGTTGAGGTAGATATATTGTTGGCGCTTGCTGCTCCATTCTTCTACTAAGCCTAGCAAGCCTCACTGTTTTCTAAGCTTCTTGCGTTAGCTGGTTGAATATTTTCATCCTGTTTGACAGTTTAAGTTTCTATATGTTTCAACATTGTGCTTCCTTCTAAGTTCATGATATCCTTATTCATGATATTTCATCTTTGTGTGTAATCTTTTGGTTGTCATTCGTTCATCTGTGAGTCTCTCCGGGCCCTTGTGACATCACCATTCGTCTTCAATTGAGGCCTTTTGAGTTTCTTCTGGGACAGTGTTTAAGCAATCTTTATTTCATGTCATTTTCTGGGAGGGTTGTCTCAATGGATACCTTACTGTCCATGGTTGTCTGGTTATTGGCACTTCAATAGGTGTTTCTCTTCTGATGGGCACTGGGCAGAGTCCTAACGCAGCTGTCTGCTGGTTAATTTGTTCATCATACGTCAAGTTTCTCTGTGTGAACGTTCCTTGTACTTCAAAACGGGTGGCTGGTGTGCAGGCCATATTTGGGACCTCCTCTACAATCGACAAAGGAGAGGTCTCCATGCTTATGTTGTTGGAACTCTCTTCTGCGTTCGACCTGGTTGACCACCAGTTGTGATCACCAGGCTCGAAAAAGTGGTGGCTTTTTCATGAGAGGCCACCCGTTGGGTAGCCTCCTTTCTTCAGAACAGGGTAATCTGTGTCTGCTCGGAAACTACTAAAGCAATTATGATGCCGATTGAATATGGAGTTCCGCAAGGAGCAAGTCTTTCCCTGTGTTTCTACAACAAATTCACAGCCCCATTCGTTGCCATGCTTGAGCAAGAAGGCATTTGGTTTACCAACTTTGCAGATGATACTCAATGTATAATCCCTTTGACCGGTGTCCATGTACAAGTTGAAGCTCCGATTAACAAAGCATACACATGCATTGAAATTTGGATGGTCATGAATGGATTGGCCTTGAATAGGTCCAAGACGGAACTCATGATTGTAGGGTCACCCAGCATGATTTCTAAGCTGGACTCGTACAGAAACGTTCAACTTGCTGACATTAAGATCAATACTCTCAAGAAAGTAAAGTCACTAGGGGTTATCCTAGACCAGCATCTCTCCATGAAGGCACATGGGAGTCTGGTCTCTGGTGCAGCATACTACCTAAGACTCTTTGCGCACCTGCGACCTCTGATTTCTCAGACTAATGCGGAAGAGCTAGCAAGAGCCATTGTAACTGCAAAAATGGATTATTGCTGTAGCCTCCTGATGGGCATTGTCAAAACTGAAATAAACCAGCTTCAGCTGATTCAAAATGGGGCTTTGAGGGTCGTTATGGGCCTTGCAAGACATGACCACATCACGCCAGCCAGAAGAACTCTGCATTGGCTCCATGTGGAGGTGAGAATTTGTTATTGCCTCCTCTTGATCACCTTCAAAAGTCTACTGGGTATCATGCCCTGCTATCTGAACATTCTTATTGTGATCAAGACTACCTCTCGATCACTCAGATCAAATTAAACAAAAATGGTAGTGATTCCTAGAAGTAAATCCAAAAGGGTGGAAAAGGGAGCTTTTGCAACAGCAGCAACGGCAGCCTGGAATGGCCTGCCACTGGATTTAAGGCTGGAAACCAAATTGTGGCCTTTTAAGAAAAAGTTAAAAACATGGTTGTTTGACAAATTTTGCTGCTTCCTACTTTTTTCTTCCATCTGGCTGACCTCTCTACATGTTCCCATGTCTGTTCTATGTTTTGTCTGCGCCATCATGCTTCCGGGTCCATTGCGGCGCATTATAAGTTTAATAAAGTAAAGTAAAGCACCTAGAAGTCCAGCCTGCGTGCTGCTAACCTAGGTGGAAAAGTACTGACGTATGTAAGAGGGCCAAGCAATTGTAGGGGGCCGCAGGATTAAGAGTCCTATAGTTTGTATAACCAATGGGACGTTGTTTATTTAGTGACGTTCATAGTGACTTGTTTGAGGGATGGGCTTAGCAGTCCCACCTGATGTTAAGGAGCCTATCACTTTCTCAGACTAGTATGGAACGTATACCTAGATGTTCCCTCTAAGCCTATCACATTTGCCACTAGGTTTTTGTAGATTGCCACTTAAGATGACGTTAGTGAATACATAGGTTAACGTCATCAATGACGGGGTTTTACTATAAATATGAGGTTTTTTATGAAGCGAAGTGAGAGACCATGCTATGAGACATCAGTTGATGTCAGTTGTACTCCCTGTTTTAGATAATTGATAATAAAACAGTTAACTTTGCCAACTTCCTCAGTCATTTTGATTATTGATGTTTGTGTAACTTCTGCATCCCCATACATCTCAAAGTATTGCTACCTCGTCTTAAAGGGCTGGGTCAGCTATCCCGGTTCACTTATTAAATGTACAAAGCTGCACATGATCATTTTCTGCAGCGTACAACCCAGTCAGGAATATTCAAAATAGTTTTAACCAGTCGTTCCAGTAGTCTAGGGGGTAAGTCATCCGACTTTGCTCCTGATGACCTTCGGATCCCGGTTTCAGCAACAAAAGCTGGTCGATTACATTACACAAATAAATTAGAATCCGGGGAGATATTTTTTGCCAGATCTCAGATCTGGGGAAAATACAAGCCCACTGACCAGAGCTGCCTACAAATAAATGTATAGACAATGCTACCGACCGGCTGTTGGCACTTGGGCCTGCATTAGGACAAGGCCACAAGCGAATGCTGCCCAGAAAAGTGAACATGGCTTTCCTCTGGACAATCGTAATGACGTCTGAAAAGTAACCGCAGCTGTCATTAGTTAAATAGCCCTCCTGATGGGAACAATGTAAATGAGCAAACCTATTGCTGTAGATACTGGGCCTTATTACAAGTTTGGCAGGTTGCCCCCGACCGTGTAACACCGTTCTGTCTTCTTAGATCCCAGTGTTACAAGTCCCAGTGCCCAGGATGTCAGGCGGCGGAAACTGTAAGTCCTCATTGGACACGGAAGCACAAGCACCGTTGCTAATGGTGCCAGTGCTTCTGTGAAAACCATGCCTGCAGGGGGCGGTGCTCCCGTAAGTCACACCTACTGGGGGCACCGGCCCCTGCAGACATTCTCGTAGTCTGGCGGTACGGAAAGGGTACCAGTACATTGCTACAGACACCCTTATTTCCAGACTGCCAGACTTGGAATGAGGCCCACTGAGTGAATATTTTATGTTTTCCAATGAACAGTGGGCCTCATTATAGGTTTGTCAGTATCCTGGAGGCAAATCTGCCAGGATACCGGCAAACGTACCTACCGTTTATACTGCCTGATACTCCGGTTTTACTGAGATATTACAGGCGGCGGAAAGGCCAGTAAATCCCCATTGCATGGAATCTCATTGGACTCCATAGAGGGGGCGGGGGGGTTTGCTGGTATTTTCGGCACCAGCAATAACGGTTCCAAAAATACCAGCTGTTTTATTCTGGTCGGGGCCTGAGTTTCCTCCAGCTCTTGGCTGGAGGTAAGTCTGGTTACCATCACTGGCATACTTGTACTCTGCCTGTCCGGTAAAGTGCCGGTATATGTTAATACTGGCACTTTATTACCGGACCGGCAGGGTTATAATGAGGCCCAATGAACACACAGCTCACCCTGAACAGAGCAGCTCCGTAGCCATGATTACGGATATGGCACGGCTGAGCCACGAGAAGACACGATTGGCTGGCACAAACTGTACAAGACGACATTGCTGTGAGCCAACACTCAGCGGTGCAGATAAGTAACATGTCAAGCGAAGGTTGATTTTGCCTGCGAAATTACAGGAATGGCATGTGGGACATTCCAGGCAGTGACTGATTACGTATGATGGAGCGATCGACCACAGTCAGGTAACTGTGTGTCACATGGCTGGGAAAAATTGGATTATACAAACAAGATATGTGGAACTGCTGATTTAAAACCCTGATGTCTAGGAATGTCCCACAAAGAAATTTACTGTTTCAATTAAATCAACTAATCGTACTCTGCTGTCTGACGTATGATTCTCATTGGGTAAACCCCTGATGAATCTAGGCCCAGGGCAGACACTGATGATTTCCCTGTCCCTTTCTCTACAGCTGTAAAGAAATATATCTGTGTCTGACACCCGCTGCTGGCATGAACTGAATATTGCCATTATTTGCAGTTATGACTGTTTTAGTGCTCTCTGTTTTGGATAGTCATGCCCAGCTGAGACAGTAACGGGAGATGCGGACTAGTCTTCTTCAAACTCTTAGTTGATCTAAAAGATAGGTAAGAGGCCGAATGGACACCTCTGAGGGGTTTTGAGAGAGGGTTTTGAGGCCCATGTGGTTGGCGTCTCTCCTTGGGCTACCCAAAGCCAAATAATTTGAATTTCATGGCAGCGGCGCAGACCCAGAAGGGGGAGAATACTAGAACGGGTTCATGGGATTTAAAGTCACAACGTAGTTCAGTTAATCTTTTGGTGAACAGTATGAAGCCAGCAAAGTTAGAAGGGAGCTGATGGCGGGTGCCAGACTTGGTGTGGAAATCAGAGTGCAAAATGCCAAATTGTGGAATTTACTCAAACGCTTGTAAGGAAGAGACAGATCTTTAAAGGGATGGAGTACAAATATGGAGATTCGACGATGCGCGGCATGTAGATTTTTCCTGTCTTGGGCAGTGTTAGAGCAGAGTGTAGAAAGGATGTATCCAGTGCAAACCTACTCTTATATATAATTTTCAAAAAAGTACAGATACAGGATCAAATGAAAGACTTGGGTGTGGGGAAGTAATACAACCCTGAGACGGGGTTGTAGACATACACATACAAAGAATATGGTGTCCTAAGGTCCCCTGCATACCTTTGCGCTGTGTAAATAGCCAACAGGTAAATTACAGTATCCAGATGTCAATTTAGATACATTCAGGATGAATAATTCACACTGTAGTGTTTAAAATTTGTATACGCTTAAGCCTAACATGTTTCAGGGGCAATCCCCTTCTTCAGGAGCATGAACTGTAAACCTATTAAATATGAATTCCTTCAATGAGGATCAGGTAAATGTTTAGAGATAATCAGAACAAGTTTACAAATATGTACAAATGTACATGCCAACCATCAACCAGTCTTAATGATACTAAAAACGTTAATGTCACAATCATAAAGAGGTGAATCACCCATGTGTAGCAAGTCACACCTATCAGTGACAATGCATTAGTGAAAATAGCAGTGTTAGTGCAGAGTTTTTCTTAGATGTGAGTGAGCGTACCCTTTAATCCTCACACAGGCTGCCTAGGTAAAGCAGGTCTCCCGAGCATACACATGGAAAAGGAAAAAGTCTGAAAAATAGTGTTCCATGGAAAACGCACACCGCCCCATTTTATGGACACACATTATTAGCTGGAACCCTGCAAGTATTTAGAGGGGTTCTCGCTACATAACACAGGGATGGATATTACCAGCTCCTGTGGAAGGTACCTTTGATTTGACCAAACATTTCAATCAAAGAGAAATGCTCCAACAGATAAAGGGGGAATAAGACAGTGCAATTGGAACTATTTCAAGATTTGCTTAAGGATGCTTCGAAGCGGGTAGGTGAGTCACGAATGAGAAGCCTCAGGGACACAAACATTAAACTAAGGAATGAGGTGTAGAATTAAAAAAATAACCAATGGGAGGAATCTGGTCCTCCTACCTCAATAATGCTCATTACCTCTCTGTATCGACAGTGGGTTACAGACCCAAGTGAAGTAAAGGGGGAAATGGAGAAGAAATGGCAGCATATCATAGGTTTCTTTAGCAAGTGCTGATCAAACAGCCTTGCAGGTTTCAGCAGCAGTGGCATGCTGCCAAACAGATTCCCAGTGATCTCAGCCCCAGACTTCAGCTGAGCCAGGTGTGCAGTTGCAGCAGCCCTACCAGCGTATGCCCCTAGCGACAAAGTAAGCGTTCCTACTTTGAAAATTAGCCCCTCCCATTGTGACCCAGGTGTTGTTAATGGTTCATCTGAATCCCGTTTGCAGGCACCTTTACTGCAACAATCATGACTTGCTGTCAAATGAGCAGGTAATTTAATAAGAGTGCACCCTGTACACAAGGGTATCTTAGAAAATTTGAAAAAACATGTCCCAAAAATTAGGGAAGAACCTGAAAAGTTGACAGAGGAGTTTAGAAGTGCACTGCAACATTATAAATCATCTTGTGTGGATGTACATCAGTTAAAGAGGGTAAATATGCTCACAAAGGTGGGCCAGCGACTAACACAAGAGAGTGGATGGCCCATGCAAAACCTAAGAATAGGTGCTGAGCTAGCGCAAGTAAGCGAAAATGTGTTGGTTAAAATATTTGTCTAAGACATCTCCTGGTTCTCTACCGTAGAGTAACTTGAAAGGGGGGAAACCGGTGGATACCTGAGGGTTCTTTCTCACTGCAAACAGGGCCCAAGGGATCATACGGTCCCACTCTTTCCCATCCTCATCTACTAATGTTCTCAGAATCATTTTGAAGGTCTTATTAAATCTCTCCACCAATCTGTCCATTTGGGGGTGGTAAACTGACATTCTTAAGGTGCTACTATGTTGTAATTCCTTAACCTCACCCATGAGCATACTCATAAAATTGAATCCCTGATCCATTAGAATTTCTCTGGGGAAACCAACCCTAGAAAAGAATGGTAGCATGTGTTTTAAAATTTGCCGGGTTGTGTTGTTCCACATGGGGAAGGTTTCTGGGCACCGGGTAGCATAATCAACAATTACAATAACATATTCATTGCCCAATTTAGTAGTTTCCAATGGTCCAATAATATCCATCCTGTTTCTAGAGAAAGGAACTTCTATTATCGGTAGTGGGTTTAGAGGGGCAGGTAGGGGAATAGGTGAGCCATGTTTTGGGGCATATCTCACATGTCTGAATGAAGCTCTTTATGTCAACAGCTAATAGAATTTCCCACTGATGTAAGCTTGGGTTTTAGATTGTCCGAAGTGTCCCCCTGTCAAGTGAGAGTGTGCAATTTCTAGCACGATCTTACGATGCGTTATGCATATTACTAATTGAGTAATACTTAGGTGTTCCCTGGAAGCTTCTATTCTATATACTAACCCCTGTTTCAGGATGAAAAAGGGACTTCCCTTTTCTTGTCCTTCTCCTTCAGGAATCACTTGCAAGAAAGCCTCTGCGAGTACTGGATCATTTCCCTGGGCGAAGGCTAGGTTGGGAAGGATGGTTGGCTCATATTCCCTTTTTTCTCCGGTCGTGCGTGTCTCAATGGCCTCTCCAAACCCTAAATTACCTGTCTCAGTTTCCTCCGGTTCAGTTTCGTCCTCAAAACTGGGGAAATAGAGCCTTCTCAAGAATTACCTGTGCGATTTTGTCCCCAGGAACGTATTTCAAACAGGTTCTAACAATGGTTCTGTAAAAGAACTTTTATGTCTCGCCAAAAGTCTGGATCTATGACTCCTGCTAGGACATCCAGACCAAATTTCCAGTCTAGGCCAGATTTTGGACCCAGTCTTACATAACATCACGCATGGAGTATTAGAACTAAGTCGGTGGGAATGATCCCTCTTTTCCCAGGAGGGATAGTGGCTTCTCTGCTGCAACATATATCAAAGCCCATTGATTCTTTCATTGCAGCAGAGGGGTCTCAGGCTCTGTGGATACGTTTCTGGAATTTTAGGATCCCCCAATTTATCTCAATTGAGTCGTGACCCACTACTGACACCATATGTAAGGGAGACATGGTATCACAATTATGGCACTTACACAAGAGTTACAAGTTTAAAAACCTTTACTAAATTCTTGGGGTTTGGGAAAACTCCTACTTTGCCCTATAGCTATGATGGGAGTAGTCTCTACCATCAAATAATAAAGAAATCACAGTCCTAGTCAGTCTTTGTCAGATCAAAATGGCCTGTACTACAAAACCTAATGCCTGCCTTATCTCTTATACTAAAAAGTGTGAAAAAGGGGAATGAGTATGCAAAGAAAGATCAGTGTTAAAGCATAAAGGATCAAGATGGCTGAGCCAGCTCTCCTCCCCACGTTGGCCAGCACAGAGTAAACAGGATGACACACACTGGCTCAGGTTCTCAAAATGAAGGCTGTTCAAGACGTAGATCGAGGCCCGCCTGGCCATCCATGTTAAAGTCACTTATTTCAGCTTTCCAAAAGTTCTTTCACAGTTCAACAAAAAGTTCATGTAGGTCTCCCTCCGTTGGGCTCGGACCTCTCAAAGCTTTAACAGTTCACATAGGTCTCGCTCAGGCGGGTTCGTACCTCTCAATCAACAAGTACCTGATTAAATGCAGATCTCTGTCAGCCAGGCTCGGACCTCACAATCGCAGCACTTACAGGGTTCCCTTCCCCAAGCTTTATTCACATTCATTAGGGGTGCCCTTCCCCTAACTTATTTCATGCTTCCGGTTTTCCTCAGTCGGGCTCTGACCTTTCACTGATGTCGAAGACTTTCGAACGTGCAAGGCTTTTACTATAGACCTCTGCAGGACCACTTCGGCTTTAACTTCAGCTTTCTCTTTGGTTATTTGCCACAGTGTCTCTTGGTCTTGGTAGTTCCTTACCACAAGCACAAAAGTTAAAAGACATTTTTCTCTCAAAGCATTCACCTTTCAATTCCCCTTTTGTTAGGGTTAATCTTGACCATTGTGCATTTCAGAGTTTGTTCATTTGCTGCTTTATAACAAAACATTTCACATCTCTTGGGAACCTTCAAGGGGGCTACTTTCTTTTGCCCGTCCATTCTGCTACTCTGTATCACTGGCTTCATAGTTCTCATAGGCAACAACCTCCTTCAGGGATCTTCAGGGTTTCTCTACCCTTTGCTCTAGTCCCTCGATCGGTCGTTCAGCTCCAGTGGGATGGCCTTCGCCCCTGAAGTTCTGCTCCTTCTCGTGTTCCACCTTGCTGTGAGTGTGGCTCTATGTTCAGCCTTTTATCCATGTGAGGAGAGCTAATGGGTATCAGATGTGTGTGATTAAAGTGAAGTGCCTGACTTTGCCTAACCCGATTAGCGGGGCATGTCCAATGAGATAAGTGTTTCGCCCTCTCCCTTGGGCCAGTGCTTGTAAAGAAAGAGGGGAGTTGCAATGTTGGAGGATCCAATCAAATAGGATGAGATGTGGGTACGAAAAAGGGGTGAATACAGCATCTCACCTTCGGTTGCCTCACCCCCACTCTCCAATGACCCCTCACCCAGGTGATCCTCCCTCACTGGTCCACCCCCAGGGAATGGTTCCAAAGGTGATGGCCGTGCCCTGGCCACCTGAGAGAGAGATCCCCGGGGACTAGAAAGTGAGACACCCTTTGATTTCTCACGTAGTTTAGTTTTGTTTAGTTTCTTTATTTGTACCGCGCACCAAACCCTGAGGTAACTGGCGCCAGCCTCCCCCATGCAATGTAGTCGCATCTGTTGTCTTCTGGACCCTACCTTTTCTAGGGTTTTAAAGAGAACAGGAAGATGAAGGGTCTAGGCCCATTGGATACTACTTTGTTGCTCTTCATTTGGTCCAGGTATACCCTGGGATCTGATGGTACTATTTCTTGAATATCCCATCAAACTTTAGTGAGTGGTTTGCTTCCTTAAGTATTCCCTATCAGAGATAACCATGGAATCACGGTGGGTCACCTCATCTTGGAAGTTCAATTCTGTCCAATCCCATAAGGGAGAGGTGTCAGAACAACAATCAGTTATCCATTGTGAAGTGAACATTTGCCTGGGGAAGGTGTTAGGTCTTGAAGGAAGGTGGAAAAATTAGGGAAGTCCCTGCCTATGATGACCTCTTCTGGAAGCCCTGGGATTACTGCTGATGAAATGAGCATTGGCTCTCTCTAATATTCATTGACATGGGTACTTTTTTGTGGATTTCTTGGTCCCCATGCAGGCAGGTAATCTTAATTCGGCATGACTTCTCAAGATCTGCTTGTGAAAGTTGATCAGCTCTTACTTCGGTTTGGTTGTAACCGGAATCTACCAGGGATTTTACCACCTTTCCGTTAACCACAGCTGTTTCATAGGTGAATTCTGTTGGTGATTAACATAAACATATGCTCACTGATTCTGTAATTCCTTCCAGATCTTCCCATTCTTCACATCTCAGACATCATATCTCCATAGATTCTTCCTTTGCTGTTTTGGACAGTGTCTTGCCATATGACCCGTTTCTCTACATCAGAAACAGATAGGGGGAGGAGGTTTAAAGCTTTTTGGCTCCTCTCTTCTGGTCGCCTCTCGAATTTTATGTTCTAGTTTTTTAACTCCACCCTCTTTATCATCATCCATTCTTTTGGTTTAAAACGGTTTCCCCCTTGCTCTGATTCATGTGGCATAGTGTCCTGTTTCCCTTCTGTAACACCTTGCAAGGCTATGTTTGGGGGGCCAACCTCCCCACCCAATGCACCACTCTCCTCACCTGGGTAATTAGAGTTTGTCCTTTCGATGCCTTGCCGGTGGGCCAGGTAGTCCTTCTCCTTCATAGCTGCCAGTGACCTGACACGCGTAGAAGCCGTGGTGGATCTTTTATGAGACCACTCCACGACTCCAGCCCCGGGTCAGGCGATACAGGAGGAAAAAGCCCTTGAGCAGAAAAAACCTCCTGGGCAGTCTGGACGAGTAGACTGGGGTAGAACAGGCAGCAAAGGTTTATTGTCCGAAGGTCTGCTGATCCAGTCAAGCAGCAGTATGAGTATCATGCAGTAAATGCTCAGACAAATGGTAAGTAGCAATGGAATGAGAGGGGGTTTGGCTGCAAGACAAGAAACAATAGAGAAAGTAAAAGTGGAAAAGTGACTTCCAAACAGGTAACCGGAATCAGAGTGTGGCGAAGGAGAGGAACGCGAGCAAGAGAGAGCGTACGGAGTGAGAGAGAGAGAGAAAGGAGCCAAAAGGCGAGAGGAATGGAGAGACAGTGAGAGAGAGAGAGAGAGAGAGAGAGAGGGGGAGAGGGGGAGAGAGAGAGAGAGAGAGAGAGAGAGAGAGAGAGAGAGAGAGAGAGAGAGAGAGAGAGAGAGAAAGCTTTGGTACGAAGCAGAAAAATGAGGAAAACTAGCATATTCACCGCAAAGCGAGAAAAGGCTGGCTGGACGGTTGCAACGCGCCGACCGTGGGGAATGCTGGAAGGAAGTACTCCCCGCGGCGGCCAGAATGGAGAAGGCTAGAACGCTGCAACAGTTCGCCGTGAACGTGGTGGGACATTCAATGGCGCCATCGCCGTATCCGCGGCAGCCACCACCACCCAACCTGGGACGTGACACATAGAGCCGTACGATGGTGTTTGATCTTTTCTATCCTCGCCTCTATGTAGGGTATGGAAGTATTTTACGGCCTCTGAATAGGATTGGGCCGTTTCAATGGCTAGCGTGAGACTTAGTCCATTTAGCTGAAACACCTCCTTTTGTAAATAGGGAGGTAAAGAGTTAACAAATTGTTCCAGGGCTATAATTTCTATCAGTCTTCCAGATTTTCTTTAGCCACCCATAAAGTCATTATATTTTTTATTTGTTCTCCTAATTCTAATGGGGTTTCTCCTGCATTCAGTCGGATACTTCTTAATTTTTGCCTATAGAAGTTGCTAGTCTGACCCACTTTTTAAGAAGTCCCTTTTTAATTGAGTTAAAGGTGGCCCTCACTGGGAGATTGATTAATGGGTACGTAGTTTGTAATTCCCCTTTCAGCAATGGTCCCAGGTAACACATTTTTGGATTTTCAGGCCATCCGAATTGCTCTACTTGCTGGTCAAAATTTTAAAAGAAATTCCCTAGATCTTCTGCATCTTGATATGGTTGCAATACCCCCTGAGCTAACAGGGGTTTGGCTTGTAAAGCCACTAACTGTTCTAAGCTTGATTAGAGACGGTTTTCGGCTTGTACCTGATGGGTGGCCAGTTGTGCTAGCACATCTTCTATTGAGGCCATATTTCCGGGGGATGTGAAAGTGCCCTCTGTTGCACTTTCAAATTCAGAAAAATAAATGCAAGTTTCATAACTTTTTTGACTTTCGGTGCTTGATTCTGATTGAGAAGGAGACCTCGGAGCATCAGGATTTATACTGGACAAGCCGGATCCAGAAGGTAATTAAGCTTTAAAGAAAACATTTTCTGGAAAAGGGGGTCTCAACGCACTAGGTCTAATAAAAACCTGAGATGGCCTTACTTTTTGGATTATTTGACCCCACTGCTGTATGTGGTAGTGAGAAAGAGGAAGGGCATCTAGTAAAACTTGGTCTTGAAAGAATAAATCTTGTTGGATGATAGGGATATGGATTTGGGAACACAGAGCCTCTTTAATGCTGTAAATTTGTTCCGAACTCTGAATTTCAATAATTCTTTTCTCCCCTTCAGCTAGTATCACAATAATTGTTAGGAAAGATTTCTCTTAGGTGCAATTTTCCTCCATTTATGGACCCCCACATTCTTTGCTGTTGTTTGGCCAAGCTAACCTGACTTTTTCCAGTGGAGCACAGCCTTCAGCTGCGCTCCTCTGGGATTTGGCTCATTTGTTATGGGAAAATTGTCGCAAACTTACCTTCAGACTGCCACTACTGGGAAACTATGTTTCCCTTAGTCTTTGACTATGTTGCCATTTCTTGGTAACTTTTGATCTATGTGCCAAGTACCTTTGCAGTACCGCGCATAGGGGGTTCCTTTTGTTTTATGGCCCTAGCCACCCTCTAAGGATTTTTGCTGATAGTACAAGTGTGCCTAGAAGGAACTGGTGGCAGAAGTTTACTTTTAAACTATTTTTACTTCTTTTTGATGGACCATACCGGGTTCACCATGTTTGGCTTAAGACTGTGGCCAGTGCCGAAAATGGCCATGCCGCGAAGTCTTTTGTTCTGTCTTTGGCCATTTTGTCTTCCCCAAGATTAAGAGACCCCGGTATTCCTTATTTGGGCCTGCAGCCTCTCGCAAAAACTACATCTTTTGCGGGCTCCTGCATGTCACGTGTGCTAGTGCCCAGGAAGAGGGTTGGGACTGTCTGGTCCTAATCCACACTACTGATGCAAGTATGTTCGATAGGACTGGATGACTGGAACCACTGTGGGCCATGATTGACCCACGCCTGGGGTGAATGCAAGAGATTAGATCTTCCATTGGCTATCCCAGATTTGAGCGCGAAACAAATCTTGGATAAGAGAAGGGGTTCTTTATCTTTTCCTGGTCGATCAACTGAAGATCCCCCCTGTACTACAGAAGGAGCCAAGTATCCTGAAATGAAAGAGCAGAGCCCTGGAACTACTGGAGACCTGCTGGAAGGTTTGGCACCCTGACCCCACTGTTGTTCCTTCGGACCTCTGCTTATGCATCGATCACAGAAGGCCTGCAAGGGCGCTTCAACACTTTGGAGCAGTGGGACCAACTACTCTTGTCACCTCCTGCTTACCCTCGAAAAGAGCCTAGTCGGAAGTGTTCCTGGGCCATCCAGCAAACTGACCAGATCAAACCCGGGGTATCTTATTGGAGCGCCGCCATCCTGAGTTGACACTCGAGACTTTGGGAATCGCTAACTTGTGGTCCTGGGCCCTTTCCCGACAAAACTCGTCCTAGATCCTCTGAGTCACGATTTATGAGAGTGTGCCACCCCATGACCATTTGCGGTTCCTGTGTAGCCCTGCTGTGGTGACGGTCACTGTAGGAGCCCTACATACCTGTCCCCCTGTGCCCTGAGACGTGCTGCACTGGAACTGTCTTCCTTTCTTCTTCAAGAGCTGAGAAAAGGCTACTGTCCCAACATGGATTATCGTCTCATTCCACAGCCGTTGAGAGCCGAAGCAACGTGCAACTGCAGGGATTAAACCTACAAGCAACCCAAACTAGACTGACAAAGTTTGGCCCAGTCTGTGTTGAGGGTCGATGAGTACTTGCATCACTTACCGGTGCACAGCCAATTGTTTTAACTCACGAGAATCCCAGAAAAGATACTCACCTTAGCTGGGATAGCTTGCGCTCCCTAGCTATTCCCAAAATCCAAAAGTCACTCTACCTGCAAGGGGAGACCCTCCTTGAATAATAGGGCATTATTCTTCATCGCCTCAAGCCCCTTCCTGAACTGATACAACTCCCTGAAGAGGACCCACTTTCGCTCTTACGCAAAACTGCACATTAACGCACTGCTGTACTTTTGAGGACACAGCTCCTCACTTCCTAGGGCTGGACTGCATAAATTAGGGATGGGCTTTGAAGAAATGCCTAATGTGATAATTGTGTTTACTTACCTCTTATGTTACAGGTTGTGGTGGTGTTCCCCCCTTATCTGCATTCGCTGAAACGCAGTTGTATAAATGGTAAATAGTGTAAGGCGTGTGTGGTAACTATTATTACTGTGGTTTATTTGTGTTTAGTTATAAGGCCTATAATACATTTATTTTTGATATACACTTGTCTAAGAGTATCCTATGGAGTTTTACTGTGTGCTCCTTGTGGGCTTCCGATCACTCTCACCCCTCCTAAGACTTAGTCTTGACCGCCTGCCAAGCTACAGTACATTAGTCTGGTTTGTCCAGAAGGTTCCCCTGTTCCACTAAACTATGGTGGCCTCCTAAACTTCTGCCCACCAGGTGAGAGTTTAGAAATCCATCTTGACAATAATCAGCATAGGTTTTCAACTTTTATCAATTGAGTAGTATCGGACTGCTAACACCATATGGAAGGGAAGCAGTATTACAAGTATGACACTGATGCAAGGGGTACAAGTTTCAAAACCTTTATTAGGTTGCTGGGGTTGGAAAAAACTCCTACTTTGCCCTATAGCTATGGGAGTAGCCTCTACCATCAAATGATAAAGAAAACCCAGTCGTAGTCAGTCTCTGTCAAATCAAATATGACCTATACTATCAAAACCTAACACCTGCCCTATCTCTTATACAAAACGTGTGTAAAGGAGAATGTGTATGCAAAGAAAGATAAGTGTTATAACATAAAGGAGTCAGCTCTCCTCCCCGCGTTGGACAGCACAGAGTAAGGTGGCCCCCTTAAACAGGATGACACACTCTGGCTCAGGTTCTCAAAACAAAGGTTGTTCAAGACGTGGATCGAGGCCCACCTGGCCTTCCACCTTAAAGTCACTTATTTCAGCTTTCCAAAAGTTCTTTCACAGGTCAACAAAAAGTTCATGTAGGTCTCCCTCCCTCGAGCTCAGACCTCTCAAAGCTAACAGTTCACATAGGTCTCCCTCAGCCGGGCTCTGATCTCTCAATCAACAAGTACCTGATTCAACGCAGATCTCCCTCAGCCGAGGTCAGACCTCACAATCACAGCACTTGCAGGGGTTCCCTTCCCCAAGCTTTATTCACATGCATTAGGGGTCGAAGACTTTCGAATGTGCAAGGCTTTTACTATAGACCCCTGCAGGACCACTTCAACTTTCACTTCGGCTCTCCCTTTGTTTATTTGCCCCAGTATCTCTTGGTCCTGGTAGCTCCACACCATAAGCACAAAAGTTTGAGGAAATCATTCTCTCAAAGCATTCACCTTTTAACTTCCCCTTTTGCCGGTGTTAATCTTGACCATTGTGCATTTCAGAGTTCATTCACTTTGCTGCTTAATAACAAAATATTTCACATGTTGCAGAGACTTTCGAGTGGGCTACTTCTTTTTGCCGGACCACTCGGCTACTCTGTATCACTGGCTTCACAGTTATCAGCCACTTAAAAGTTCATCACTGGTTAGATTTCTTTTGCATCTCATCAGCATGTGCTCAACATTCACTTGTGAGATACACTGTTGCGGCTTCAATCTTTCCTTGACATAAACAGCCTTTCATGTGTCTCAATCACTCACCGGTTGCGTGTGTTATGATATGATATGGCATTTTGTAACGCGCCTATACACAAGTGTTTCAAGACGTGACGAGGCAAGTGAGGGGGAACAGGGGAAGACAGATAACAATCCTACTAGGCCAGGTGTCATTCAGATCATGCAAGTGCATGGGAAGGGGAAAGGGAAAAGTGTGAGGGAGAGGGGAAAGTGCAGTACATTGGATCGTAGAATAAAAGAATAAATAACGGCCATCTTGTGGCAATTGCAAGGTATGTGCAGGCATAAGTGCAGGTAAGGGGACTCTAGGTATACAGTAACAGTCTCTCCAAGTGCAGGGGTTGCAAGGGAGGCAGTGCAGGTGAGCAACTGGCGGGGCCCGGGCCCGAGAGCAGAGATGGTGGAAATGTAACCAGTGCAGTTTCAGCCAGGAAATCAGCAGGGGAGAGGAGGAGAGAAATGAAAAGCAAAGAGGAAGGTTTTGAGGTGCTTCCGGAACCGGAGATGGTTATCCTCAAGTTTCAGGGAGGCAGGAAGGCTGTTCCAGAGGGATGCCCCTGCCGAGGAGAGAGGTCTACCACCAACTCGTTGCTTGGAGAAGCGACTGACCCTAAGGGAGTTGGAGGCGGATGAGCGAAGAGCTCGGAAAGGAAGATGTTTAGGAAGAGAGAGTTGAAGGTATTGCGGCCCCAGCCCCCAGAAGGCCTTGTGGACAATGCAGAGGGTTTTGAACTTAATCCTTGCAGCCACTGGGAGCCAGTGCAGAGATTTCAGTCCCGGAGAGATACGATCCCTAGGTTTGAGGCCAAGGACAAGTCTCACACTCCTTTTCTGGATAAGTTGCAGAGGGCAGAGGGCGGAGAGTAGAGGCAGGCAGATTTAGATAGAGGCTGTTACAGTAGTCCAGCTTAGAGAGAACCAAGGCTCTGGAGACAGTAAGCTTCTGGGGGAAGGAGAAGAAAGGAAGAATACCTCTGAGAAGGTGCAGATGGTAGTGAGACTTCTTGGAGACGTCAGAGATGTGAGGAGAGAAGGAGAGTGTGGAGTCGAAGATGACCCCGAGGTTTTTAGCCTTGCAGGTGGGAGCAGGAAGAGGGCCAAGAGAGGCAGGCCAGAGAGCTGCAGGGAAGGAGGGAGTGGGTGTGCCGATGAGTAGAATCTAAGTCTTACTGACATTAAGGCAGAGGTCATTGGAAGTGCAACACTCCTCGATAGCAGACAGACAGTTGCAGATGATGGAAGGAGAGGAGGAGGTAAAGGGTAGCCTGAAAATGAGCTGGGTATCATCTGCATAGCACTGAAAATTGGGGCAGAGAGCGGCAATGAGGTGGGCAAGGAGTGCCAGGTATTGGTTGAACAGCCACGGAGAGAGGTTAGATCCCTGGGGGACACTGCAGGTAGGGAAAAAGATATCGGAGAGGAAGGACCCAAGTTGGACCTGGGAGGGTCGGTCGGGAGGAAGGAAGTCAGCCATGCCAGAACCTGGCCAGTGCTACCCAGGTTATCACGGAGGCGGTTGAGCAGGATGGCATGGTTGACAGTTTCAAAGGCAGAAGAGAGATCAAGCAAGATGAGGACGCACGGAGTGTTAGAGTCGAGGTTGGAGAGCAGGTCTTCACGGATGTTCAGGAGAGCAGTTTCCGTGCTTCTGGCGGCTCTGAAGCCAGACTGATGGTTATGGAGACAACCAACAGATTCAGTGTGGAGATTAAGCTGGGAGATAGCCAGTTTCTCCAGGAGCTTGCCCAGGAAGGGAGTGATGGAGATGTCCTTTCTTGTCTCTGTGGCTTTGATTCACGAGTCAAGGTTAATACCACAGGTTTGGCCTTGCCTCCCCAACTCTGTTGTTCACCCGGGAGGGTAGCTTTCGTCCATGAAACACAATGCAGATTTCTTCTTGTCTGCGATTTGACTTTCGCTGCATCTCCTTCACGGCTTCCCAGAGGCAACAACCTCCTGCAGGGAACTTCAGAGTTTCTCTACCCTTTGCTCTAGTCCCTCGATCGGCCATCCTTCTCCAGTGGGTTCACCTTCGCCCCAGAGGTTCTGCTCCTTCTCATGTTCCACCTTGCTCAGAGTGTGTCTCCATGTTCCGCCTTTTATCCATGTGGTGAGAGCTAATTGGTATCAGATGTGTGTGAGTAAAGTCAAGTGCCTGACTTTGCCTGACCCGATTAGCGGGACATGTCCAATGAGATAAGTGTTAGCCTCTTAACTCGCAGTCGCCCTCTTCCTCAGCCCAGTGTTTGTGAAGAAAGGTGGGGAGTTGGAACGTTGGAGGATCCTGTAAAGGATGGGTTATGGGTGCGAGAAAGGGGGAATACTGCGTCTCACCATCGTTTGCCTCACCCCCACTCCCCGAAGACCCCTCACCCAGGTGATCCTCCCGCACTGGTCCACCCCTAGGGTCTGGATCCGAAGGCGATGGCTGTGCCCTGGCCACCTGAGAGAGAGAGCGATCCCCCGGAACTAGTAAGTGTGACAACCTTTGGTTTCCCACACTGGGCATAAACCCCTCAGTAGAGAAGTTGGAGAAGGTTTTTTAAATCTTTGGCTGTGCATTCTCATGGTGGAGTAATGGATAAGGGCGACCTTGAGCATTCATGTGTGGGAAGCCCCAACATTCCTCGTTACATCATTGCTGTTTGTGAAATTGTTCAAAATATGCAACACTCCAAGAGTAAAATTGAGCAATGGATCAGGCATTTCAGCACAATATTACCATTGTGGTTGTGGTTTAGGCTACGGGTATTGCCAGCTTGCGTTTAAGGTAATTTCAAATGTTTGTTAATTCCGTAGAGTTGGTTGGACTGTACAATACATAGGAACATTTTGAGATGTGTGGGTATAGATATAGATGTCCTGCTGTTGTTTGAAGTACTGTTTCACAGTAAAAGTCATACCTTGTATTTAACATATAATTAATGTAAAGATTACTAATAAGCATCACAGTTATGCATTCTGTAATGCACTTTGCAGTTGGTTCTCCTGGTAGTACTGAGCGTGCATCAGAATGTCATTAAGACACATGATAAACCCAGAAGGGATGCCATTTACCTGCGTAGCACGGAACAGCTTCTGTAAAGAGTGCTGAATGGATATCTTTATGGGACACTTTTACAGCTGTGAAACAGTGTGTACCTTTGGCACACAGTTTTTGTTCCCACCCTTCTATGGCTTTGGGTATCCTTTCATAGGTTTCTTGATGCACCTGTGCATTTAGATTTCTTGATGCACCTGTGCATTTAGATTTACTCTTTACCATTTTAACTTCTCTATGATCTATTTCGTGCTGGCACCGTTTGGGCGGCCACAGACCTCTCAAATGAGAAGCCTGGGAGGAGAATTAGTGCTTGCTTCTGAATATCATTTTAGTGCCACCTGTGGGAACTCTGTGCTTCACTTAAGCATAGACATGCGTTTAATATTGTACAATTATGCATCATTTTTAACCTTTACTTTTCTAAAGGGAAAACCCACATTTTTGCACTGGTTTAAAAAAATGTATGTTGTGTATTAGAAGTGATTGCTTAACACAGTGTATGTGTGCATTGGTTGGAAAGAACTAATGTGAAGTGGCACCAATAAAACCAATGAGATTTTGGCTGTTTTGCATATTAAAGAGCTTTTTGCGAATATAAGAATAAGCAAAGAACTTTCATATTGCTTTTACGATCCCTGGCCCTTCTCAAATGCTTTGCACACTTCTCCCCTGGCTTTCCCGGGACCTCCAGCCATTCTTGTTATGGCTGCGTACCTTTTCTCTTGGTTCGCACATCTAGAGGAATGGAGCATTCCTGCGAGGCTCCGACAGCACTTGGGTACTCGGTTTCACTGTTCGTAGCTTTGCAGCCTTTGACGTCCTTCTCAGAGCGGCTCCGCTATGCATTTCAGCTCTCTGGTTCAGGGACTCCCGGACTTTGAATCGGGTACTTGCTTGGACCGTCCCTTCTTCCTGGACTTTCTGTGCCACACCTTCATCTTCCGTGCGCAGTGTCTCCCCCTTCTTTACCGGATTCGCAGCCACTCGTCGCCTGCCAGCTGCTCTCAACTCTCTTCCTCGGAGGGTAGCTCTCCCTCGGTCGGCATCCCAGCTGAAAGGGATTTGAACTCCTGCACTTTCCTGTTGAGCTGCTCTGGACCAATCAATATTGCGGAAGATTAGGTTTTGGTCGAAATTACCGAAAAAAAATGGTTGCATTGACCAAAAGTTCTAAAATTGCTACCACCAAAGGTTCGAACACCAAATGTTCGAACCTTTGGTGGTAGCATTGAAAAAAAACGGGAGCTGCTGGGGTGTCCACCGCATCGCCCCCTCACTATACTTCATGGTATAGTGAGCTGGGGTTGCGGGGGAGACCCCTGCAGCCTTCCGTTTAAAAAAAGAAAAAACAGGGCTGCGGGTGTGTCCCCTACAACGCCCGCTCACTATACTTTATGGTATAGGAAGCGGGGGCTGTTACAAAAAAAAAAAAGAAAAGAAGAGGACCCTGCAGCGCCGGTTCCCGATCACGGAAGTGAAAGGGAACTGGCGCTGCAGGGAAACCAGCATGAAGATGAAGGTAAGTGGGGTTTGTTTTTGTTGGGGTTGTGGGTGGGGTGTGCTGAGGGTGTGGGTGGGAGGGGTGTTATTGGTGTGTTGTGTGTATGTGAGAATGTATGTATGTTCGCATGAGAAAGGTGCAAACCTTTGGTAGTTCCCACCTTTCTCATGCGAACGATTTGCCCTCGGTACTTTCAGCCACGGGCAAATCACTTAGATTCGAAGATTAGACCCTTCACTCTTGTTCTCTGGGATGATCTGCATCCCCCTATGCATCCTCCTAGGCCTCTTCTTCACAGTACTTGTGTAATCTTCATATGGAAAACCAATAGTGTCACCTGCTATTGTAGTCAGATCTAAGCTGTTAAGTTTATTGACTGTGTGTTGGCCATATCTAAAGATAGGAGAGAGGGTTGGTCTTCAGTAAATAGGGGGTTTGAGATAAAGAGGGATTATACCATCTTCTCTTGGAAGGGTTTCCCTAATCCCATGAGGGACTTCCTCTCCCATGTGATCCTTATTTATTTATTTATTTGCATTTTTAAAGTGCTCACACAGCCCGGGAGCATCGAGGCGCTGTTACAGGAATATATCTTAGCTGGGTATTTAGAACACACTTAATACCCAGAATTTTCTAAGCGCGGACTCGGTGATCGAACTTGTGTTGCTTCGTGTCGTCTTGTTTCCAAGGCGAGCATGTTGCCGCTGAGCTATCTTCCCGGGACATTCCCCTGTGTACCACCCCCACGGATACTATTGTAGTGTGGACACACCACCCTGGCCCCATCGGAAAGGTCTTCAACTAGGGGAGAATGGATGACATCTACAGATTCGTCACACCAACGACTCATCATCAAAAGGCCATTGGGGAATGTGCATGGTGGGTGACTTTAGGAATGTGGAAAGGGAATTGGGTGTTATTATTTGAAGATACTCCCATTAAATGGTCTGTCTAGACTCTAGAAGCTGATGTTACAGTATATCCAGTACCAGAGCTGACATCACCGGGACTTGATGGCGAGTGTTCATGGTGCAGGTAAGGGAGTGAAGTGAACACGTTCCTTTTCACTAGTTTGCCCCTTTAAAGCCGTGATCTTAACTGAGCAAGGGTGTGCCTGTTCAGGCTGCCGAGGTGTGGGTCCCGAGACGCTCCTGACGTTTTGTTGCAGTCACATCTCCACCCTCTCGGAATGTCCAAAAAGACAAACATGTTTTCTCCTCAGCGTTTCCGATTTTAAAACGAACTTCCGCAGGAAACAAAGGAAGGACAAACAGTTCACATTCTCCACCAGGGCCTGACAATGTGGACGGGGTGTCGGTCCTCAGGGGAGCGGGCGGTGCTCTGTTAGGAGAACAAACCATGTCTCGCATCGGATCCGCACGCCTCTCATTTGCTTTTCACAGAGGGAGCACGTTTCTTATCCTCAAACTCAGGTGCGTGACTATCCTGTGTACCTCGCACAGGTACAGGTCAAAATAAAAGCGTGTTGTTTCTCACAAAGCTGTTGTCTGGTCGGAAAAACTATGGGTTTACAGTTTGTAAATTGAGAGGCCAAATGTATGTTTTATTTACAAGTTAATTCGTGTTACCATTTTCATTGAATGTACATAAACGTCTCACCCCAGCAAAGTTGTATGCATTACAACACGATTTCACTGATTGAGAGCCAACACTTGCAGCTGAATAAAACCGAGGACAAACTCAGGGGAAGTAACACAATGTAAGAGGACAATAAGTATTAAAACGTCGATCCAAAAAACAAAAGCAAAGACTTAATAGTGCTGCTGGTTACCTTGCTCTCACTTCTGGGTGCTGTGCACTGGGAGTCACACAAAACGGGTCAGTGAATGTATCGAGTAAGCAGCTCACAGAGTCCGAAGGATGGAGATAGTACTGTTTCTTATGCTAAGATTTTCTTTGAAGTGTCCCTGGCTTAAAATGACTTTAGAGGTCATCCTGGAGTCATTTGATGAACATCAGATTAGTGGGAAGCTTCAGGAGAATGGATTGGCAGAAAAGTAGGGGTAGAGGTGGGTGTAGAAGAGGCTTGGGAGAGGAAGAGAGTTGGTGTGGGGTGTCACACAATAGCCTCTTACTGTATATTTGACATAAATGAATATTTGAAAGGTCATTGTTTTTTAAATATATATACTTAAAGCTCTTTTTAAAACAAAAGTATTGTACACTTTAGCGTCAATTATTACACATGGCGGTGCAGAGTACATTTACGGTATATTTTTGATAAACCCAAGAATTTACAAGTTGTATTAGAATCATCCTGGAGAGATTGCATCCAGTGGTAGAAGTGTTTCAAAAAAAGTAGTGGAACTGGGTTATCACCAGGGGAGCGGGTTGGTCTAAGCATTGTGCAACATGTGACAAATGTTGCGGCCGCAGAATTCCAAAAGCCTAAGTGATTAGTAACTAAGGATCCTATTGCAAATTCACACTTGCACAGGGAATTGAATGGACAAATCCTCTATACCGAATGCTGAATATGGTCGTAAAAAGTAGAGGAATGGTAAACATAAAAAAATAAAAGTAGTGGAACACCGCTCCCGACCGTTCCCGCTCACTTCGATCATTGATTGCATCACATCATAAAGTTGCGTTGGAGGCATTCTTTAGTAATCCACACTGTCCTGAAGTTGTCATGGAATTATTTGGAATCGCCATCCATTTTAAAGTTGTCACAGCCACCCTTGAGTAACCACAACCCATCCTTGAGTTGTCATGCAGACATCCTGCAGTAATCACAACACATGCTGCAGTAATGTTAGATCCCTTGGCCACCTCCTCCCCGGAATCCCAGGTCTCCACCTCCTCCTCACCTGAAATGCACCAGTCAAGACCGTTTCTTGCCAGTGGTCGCCGGGCTCTGTAGTCTTTCTTTTTTTTATGTAGATAAGGCCTACCCCGGGAGGAAGCCACAGTGGCGGCCTTTCCAAGTGCAGGTCTGTGGCTCCTCTTCCGGGATGGGCAGATGGGGAAAAAGCCACACTACGGCAGAAAAAAAACAATTAGTTGGTGGATGCGGCGGAGTGCTTCTGAAGCTTGCGCTGCCTGGTGGATGCGGCAGAGTGCATCTGAAGCTTGCGCTGCCTGGTGGATGCGGCGGAGTGCTTCTGAGGCTTGTGTTGCCAATGGTGTTCCGGTGGAAGGTAGGCTCCAACAGAGGCGTAGCCAGGATTGTCTAGCAAATGGGACCTGAAACTAATGAAGTTGGGCCCTCTGCACTGACAAAAATATCTGTTAATGCCCACACAGCGTTGCTGAGTGGGCATTTACAGATTTCAGGTAGGCCTTGACCCTCAGGCCTACCCTGTCTACGCCTCTGGGCTCCAACAGTGCTCTGGAGTAAGAGGTAAGTTCCAGCCCCGAACGGTGGGAAAACAGAGTGGCAGAGACTGGTACAAGGAGGGTCCGAGGGAACAAGGAGATTTGACTGCAGAGAAGCCGAGAACAGGGAGGATAAGGGTAGAGAGAGACAGGAGATAGCGCGGAGAGTGAGAGAGCAGCAGGGGAACGAGCAGAGGAAAGAACCCGTTCAACAGAGTAGGAGAAAGAGAGAGCAGCAGGCCAGAAGGGAAGTGGAGAGCACCACAAGCCATCACCTGGCAACAGGGACCAGCTAAGGCAGTGTAGAACAAGATGCTGTCTGAGCGTGGACAGGGAAGAGGGAGAGACCTGGACAAGGAAGCCAGGGAGCCGCAGCCAAGACCGCGAGAAGGCAGCAGGGGTTCCAACAAGGAATAAAAGGAAAAACTGTAGCATGACTAACACAAAGCCCATGGATCAAATCTCTAAGGTTGCAATTCGCCGCTTGCTAGACGGGAAGTGGCCAAGTACCTCCGTCAATGGCCGTTCAGGGAAACAACTAGACCACTACTGCTGATTAGAACGATGCATGGTGGAACAATCTTATGGCTGTCAAACCTCACCTGAGGCCACAAGCACCATGGAGACAGGCACATGACAAGTAATTGCAACCCAACCTGAAGTTGTCATGGAGGCATATGCAGTAATCACAACCCATCTATCCAGGAGTAGTACAAGAGCATCACAGTTTCCACTGAAGTAATCCAAACGCATCCTGGAGTAGTTATTGTGATTACTCTAGAGTCATCTCATTTAAATAATTTGGCCTATACATACTACAGGATGACTTCGAACGATCTCCCAGAATTAGCAGTGGATGATTCCAGGATGGAGTCCTCATATGACTTCAGAATGATAGGAAGATGGTACAAAAAAGCAAGTTATCAAAATGTAAAGGCCAATTGTTGGCTATACAATCGTGAATTGATTCTTGACCTAGATATACTATTCTCTTCCTTTCTAGAACATCTTGGAATTGTGTCCGGTGGTACACCACAAAAGTGATGCATAAGTAGAGTTAGACACTCTGGCAGGAGACCGAAATGTATTGAGAATTTCTGAACCAGCTCCAGATATTGTTTATGGATTGTGTATAAAAAGCACCTGTAATTGACTCACTGGATAGAATAAAGAAGTCAAGTTGTCAAAGAACTTCCTAGAGAAGTGTCTGTTTTTGATGAATGTTAATAGCATAGCGTGATCATAGCTTTATTTGAGGCAGAATTACCAATCTTGAGAGAAGTGTTGCAAAGTCTGTGTAAATGAGGCCTTCTTAAGCACACTTTCAAATCGTTCAGCTCTTCAGAAGTCCAGGCAAGAGCTAGACAACTCAAAGCTTATTAACAGCCAATGGACCATGAGCCACATTATGGATTATGGAGTTCATCAGCCCGCTAAGCGATGATGTATCGCTCACTCGCTCATCAATGCATCTCTGTCTATGGTCCCAAATTATTTGAAGAATTTTGTAATAACACCATTAGTTTAAAAAACAAAACAGCAGCTGACCATACAGAGCAAACCAATAGCAACATCTCTCATTTACCATTCTACAGTAAGATCCTGAAGAAGGGAGGGAAAAAAACAACTACGAAAGCTCTTGGAAGGCACAAGATCCTCCATACTGCTAATCGGAACTCAGGCTGGCAAGATGGACAGAAACAATAAATAGACACACCAGAGAAGACCCACTATTCAACTATGATGAAAACCAGCCCACCCACATCAGCTCCAATTCTTCTTTGCTGGTGCACAACCACCATATGTTATCAACCAGGTCGCCAACAAAGAGCTTTGCAATGGTCTAGTCTTCTGGGTATGGCTCTAAAATGATTTGAACCCTTTCTCACAAACCAAAATCCACAATTAAGAATTGGTGCTACAAATGTCAACAACATGTAGAGAAACTCACTTGCAGAGTTTCAGAAGGGAGATACCCATCCCCACCGGTGATCAAAATGTATGCGCGTCTATTAGCCCAACTCGTTGAATCTCATCAACTTCTATTTCTAATATACGCAGAGACTCACAGCAATCCGAGTGGCCGATCAGTCTCAGAACGAACTCTCCGATTACATAACTCACATCTATAACTGGAAGAGGCAAGGTTGGCACTGCTTGAATGCAAAGATTGCATGACAATAACTCCCAATCTTTCTCCTTGCAATGACCACCGATAATAGGCGTGATGAACAACCAGTCACCAAGGCAAGTAATCTGCCATTAACAGAGCTATACTGTCACGGTTTTATTACACGGCACACTCCAGCCAGCGACTCCTTCCCCGACAATAAATGCGGCGTACAATAAAGCACTTTTTATTTTTAATAAAGCACAGGTTCTTTTGAGTAGGCCTACAACCCGTCTCGCACCCAACCTTCACAAACACCCGGTGTCACAATGGACTAGGAACCAGGCTGGTGTGTATTAATAAGATATTTATTATTTAATGAAAAAGAAAATAAAAATTCCAAATACAACAGCCACGAATATGTGGCAACACAAAGGCAATGATCTCTGCACAGATCTTTAATGGCAAAACAGGAAAAAGAACAGTTTTAATCAAGCAATAGCATAAAGGTTTAGCACTCCCCCCTGCAACACTCACCCCCAAATATCAGCTAGCTTTATTCCTTTGAATGGAAGGCAGTGGCAAGGAGTAAGGATAGAGAATAATTGGATTTTAAAGAAAGCCCACCACCCCAAGATGCGAAGTCAGAAAAGAAAATGAAACCCCGTTTTTGGAGCAAAACGGCAGAATTGGATTTTGCTCATTATCTCGAACGGCTACTCACAACTGCTAGGGGACAGAATAAAAGGAAATTTGTGTTGCTACACTTGAGGAGATCGGGAAACTTAGAGACTACTAATCAATACACAGAACAACTGACCACCACCTTGTGTCATTTAGGCTATCTACTAACAGGTGGTCGGTCATAATTTCGAATGCAATAATGTCAAAAGTGAAAATGTCGAACATTTTTGATCGAAAAAAAAATTCGAAAATCATTGATGTCGAATTTTTTCTGTATTTTTTCGAAAACATTATTTAAGGTAAGTAACACAAACACAATATTAATAATACAATTCATGCAATGTTATTTAACAAATATGTGCTTTTATTTTATTATTATATTGTTTATTCTGTTTTTTCATAACGTTTATTAATTTTATGAATTAATACTTATTTTATTCAACTGTAAATGTATTGAAAAATATATACATATATCAGTAAAAAAACTTTGTTAAAGGGACGTTATGGTTAAGTTGCGCTACTAAAAACCTATGAAATTCAGTGAAAAAACTTTGTTAAAGGGACATTATGGTTCCAAGTAAAACCGAAAAAACCCTTGAAATTCGCCAGTTATGGTAAGCTAAGCAACCATAACTCGCGCCACCACCGTGCACTGCTAAGACTTACACCCAGGACATCAAAGATGACATCACAAATGTCATTGATGACATCACTGATGACATCACATGTGTATGTACTTTTCATGAAATATGTGTACAAGGGATTCTTATTATAATGTTGTGAAAAATGTGTCAAGGATCATTGCAATAAATATTATACCCTAATTAGTGCATTGAACGATGCATTGATATAAATAGCATTCTATTATGGGGTTCTATCTAGTATACTAAGCTACTCATACAGAAACATAACATTGTGTGCAGCGTACAAGATGAAGGTATAATATTCGTAATGTAAATATGTTGAATAATGAAATGATAATTGTTTTCTTAATAGATTTTTGTGTACTGTAAAATATGTAATAAGTAGCTAATAAAATACATGTATTACATAATTGCATTACTATAGACAAAACACAAAGACACAAGAACACATACCAATATGGGTATATACAGGGAAAGTGAAGTTAGCAAAAAAGCACAAGTAGTAGCAGAAACAATTCATAACGTAACTGATTATTTTCATGCAAATAAATGATTGCTCTTTTTCAAAGCTGATATTTACCCTATGTATGTGTGTCACTTGATGTGATTGGACCCTAAGGAAAGTAGTGTGAGTACAATGTATACAAATATGACCATATACAGGGAAAGTACAGCCATAAAAAAAAAATAGAACTATCAGAAAGTGCTCATAAGTCTATTGATTATCTTTATGCACAAAAAGGATAGCTGTCTTTCAAGCTTGCGTCTTCCCGTATGTATATGTTTCATATGATGTGACTGGACTCTAAGGGAATTACTGTAAGAACCTACTTGAAGGATACGTCTACAAATAAAATAAAAAAATTTGTTTCTGACTGTTACTGAAGAAAACCATGTGGCCTAGATATGTCAGCAAAAGAAAAAAGAGTGAACCAGACATGTGATGTCATCAGTGATGTTATCAATGACATTTGTGATGTCATCTTTGATGTCCTGGGTGTTAGTCTTAGCAGTGCACGGTGGTGGTGCGAATTATGGTTGCTTAGTTTACCATAACTGGTGAATTTCAAGGGTTTTTCGGTTTTACTTGGAACCATAATGTCCCTTTAACAAAGTTTTTTCACTGAATTTCATAGGTTTTTAGTAGCGCAACTTGACCATAACGTCCCTTTAACAAAGTTTTTTCACTGAATTTCATAGGTTTTTAGTAGCGCAACTTAACCATAACGTCCCTTTAACAAAGTTTTTTCATTGAATTTCGTAGGTTTTTAGTAGTGCAACTTAACAATAATGACTTTCACTTTATATACATATCATATGGAACTGACTTAATCTCTTCTACTGTACTTGATGTCCGCGAACTCATTTAATGTTTGCGGACATGTTCGAAGAACAGTACCACTACCTAAAAAACTCTGGGGGGGTATGTTTGATTGTTATATCATAACATAGGAACATTTAACAAATTTAAAAAAAAGCACACAAACACATTATATGTACTAATACATAAGAAATGTAACCCATATATACAACACACTAACCATTCATTTAAATGCACTATGTTCTAAAATGGAATATACCACAAGAAAATAAATTGGTTTCCAACATAATTACCTCACAAACACAACAGAACTGAGAACAAGAGCAGACCCACTGAGTACATAGGACATATCTTACCTGAAATAGTAAGTGTACTTAATTTTATTCATATATTTATAAACTTTCTGTATTAGATAAATAAAAATTATCTTTTTTTCTCTCTCACAGAAATGTCTAGTACTGTGGAATGGCTAGAGGAACATTTCCCACATGAAGAAATGTCACAAGATAGTGAAACTAATGGTAAACACTTTATAATATAAACCATTTAATTAATATTATTTTGTATACATTTAACATATATATATATTTTTTTTTTGTACAGAGCATACCAAAATAGAAAATACTTCAGAAAAACCTGTTATGGATAACACTTTTCACAGTATAGAAGAACAAATGGATTTATTGTTGACTAATTTTAATAATTTGAAAACTTTTGTGGAAGATCATTTTAAACCAAAAACCTCGTACCATTGCCCCACATGTACTTGTCCCTCCTCACCATGTCCCAGTCAATTATCCCCAAACCCTCTCCATAACCCAAAACGTTTTGATGAGACTTCCATCCCTTCTTCACCTAATAACAATCATGATGAAACCCCTAATTCTCCTGTTTTTGTTTCTGTTTCTGCCTCACCTTCTCTGTCATAAATTATTAATATATGTTAAATAAAGTTTAATTTTTATATTGTGTTGTAAATAGTTTTGTCTTAAGAAAAAAAAAATTGAGGTGTCCTGAAGAACACTATACCTGTTCGTACTGTTCGCTAGCAAGTTCAAACTGTTCTAAGAACACACGCGGTGTCCTGAATTGTTCGTAATTAAACGAAAATGGAGGTGTCTTAAAGAACACTATACCTGTCCGTACTGTTTGCTAGCAAGTTGAAAATGCTCTAAGAACACAATTGGTGTCCTGAAATGTTCGTACATAAACAAAATTGAACATGTCCTGAAGAACACTATATCTGTCATTACTGTTCGCTAGCAAATTTAAACTGTTCTAAGAACACACGCAGTGTCCTGAAATGTTCGTTTCACGTGTGACGCAATTTTAATTAGGTCAGGACCCGAACAGTGTCCGTAGAACATCAACGCGCATGCGCTAGCCAATCTCCGTGCATTTGGTGTCCTGCGGACATGCGCTTCCTTCGCGGACTTGTTCGCGAACGGATCATATGACCGCGCCCACGCTGATCGTGTGTTCTGAATGAGGACACTGTTCGGGTCCCCGAACAAATTAAAAGTACATTTTCAATTAATCCATAATATTTTTCAATAAAATCTCACCATGGCACAAGTCCCACATAGTAATCCTGAGTTTCTACATACCTTTTGAAACTTTTCAAACTGTTTTTTGTGTTCGATCTGTCCGCGGACAGCGCGCATGTCCGCGAACCGTGCACAAGCACCCCTATAAAAGACCACGCCCTAGAGCTTATTCTCATTGTGTTTCTGGCTATTCTTCAGAGCACAGCTATTTCTCCAGCAACTTGCTGATTACACCATCGAGATGGCATCCCTGGCTGCAGAACTGCCACCTGGTGCTGCACCTGCTTCAGCACCACCCCCGCACCCTCCACCACCACCACCTCCCCAAGGGCGTGAAGAGGGAAACAGGAGTGAGGATGCGGAGGAGGAAGAAGAGGATGATGAGAATGAGGTAGAGGAAAACCCTACTGCCCGCACTAGGCGTGAGTCTTGGGTGTGACGGTTATTTACCATTCATGGTAATGTTCCTAAGGCTTGTGCGAACCGTGTTACCTGCAATGAGTGCAAAATGATACTCAGTCACGGGAAGCACGGTAAGTACAGCTTTGGGACCACTACTATGAAGCAACACCTGAGGTCATTTCACTCTGGGGCTATTCGCAGGGTTGTACCTTGCAAAGAACGTAGCAGGTTGATTTCCTCTACTTCATCCTCTGTTTCTGATCCTGTCACCACAAGGACCACCTCTGTGGGACAGCGTCTTCCTCAAGCTGCCTCACAGGCCATACAGAATGCTGATGACCCTTACCTTTCGAGGGTCACAGTTGTATGTATGTACTGTGACACAGTACTCTGCAGGGGGGAGCGACTTCGTAGTGCTTTTGAGACTATCGTCTCAGAGCACGAGAAGATCTGCTGACTACCCAAATAAAACCCTCTCTCAGCTAGCCCTTTCTTATCCCTGTGGTTGGTGTCCCCCCCTTTACCTTCCTTTCCCCTCCTCTCCTAGTGTGTCATGTATAAAAAAACAAAAAAAATAAAAAATATCAAAAATAAAAAAAAAATAAGGCTCTTTTCAGAGCCGCCTTTCACAGTTAAAAAATAGAAGTTAAAATGAATGAAGCAGGGCCCTTTGTATTTTTTAGAAGTCCGCGGACAGTTCGCGAACATTTAAAAAATTGGGTTGCTACCCCATCGCAAACATTGCAATTTTCTCTGGGAAGAAGTGGTGGCTCTGAAAAGAGCCTTTGGGTGGTGTTTGTAAGTCAAAAATTATAAATGCTTAACACCTACTTCAAAATGGTTGTTGTAATTCCAAAAAAATGTCGCAATGCATTTTGTACATTTCTCAGAAAAATCTGATTGCCAGCATAAGTAAGATGGACTCCATCTCTGGGAAAAATGTATGTACTACGAAACATAATATTTTCATTGTGAAAAGAGGACATGCCACAATCTCTTAGAAAGGCACAAACAGCCTTATTAACATTGCGCCTTGCTTTTTCCATTTGTGGACCAAATGAAGAAGAACGAAGCCACATTTGTCTCCGCGCAATCCGTGAAAATATCACTTGAGAATTAGGAAACATGTCCATAACCTTCCCAAGTCCTTCTTTCATAGCAAATTGCAAACAAATTCCAGTCACATGTCCTAAACTGTTCCCTCCACAATGAATTACAATTATGTCTGGATGTTGCTCTGTCTCCAAAGTAGCACAGAGAGGTAGCAAGTCCAACCACTTCATTCCACGTACTCCATGCCAGTGTACTTCCACATGTGGGGATCCAAGATCGACAGCTACTCCACAGATTTCTGCATGCACCTTCAACCAATGTATCGACGAATCTCCCAAAATCCAAACAATCTGTTTTCTGAAACACACAGCCATAGCTATTTTTTGTTCTCTCAGCAAAAAGAGTATCTGAGAAACTCTCTCCTGGCACAACACACCCACTAAACGTTCCTGACCAATCCCTTTCAGTGCTTATTCTCATTTGCATGACTTCTGAACCCAAAAATCCCCGGATGTAACTCCCGATGTCCGCGAACTACCGCCATGTCCGCGGACATATCGTAACATGAACAGCCCTTCTACCATTTCCACTTCACTCTCTCTACCATTCCCTCATTGGATGTAGCTAAAAAATCACATGACCATGCACCAATCACATTCAATACCTCTAGATCTAACTGCATCATCATAGATCAGCACTGCAAATGTACTGTGAATCTCTCTGAGTACAAGTGTCATATCATTGGCAAGCACCATCTACCAGAAATACTGTACAAGTCTCCAAGATTTCTACTTGCAGCTCCATGCATATCCATATGCATGAACACAAACTTCAGGTATGCATATTTTCTGTACAGTAGATGAACACATTTTCAAACAGACTTTTAGCTTGTGTAATCTGTAAAATGAATTTACTGTATCTTTTTCAAATTCCTAAAATCAACTATCACTTTTAAACCTGTATACTATTTACTTTCTTTATACACACACACTCAAATCATGTTAAACTAACATTTTTTAAATGAAATATATAGACTACATATATTCAAACAAAATTGCATGCAAGCACAATCTATGTTTAAATCTTTAAAAAAATACTTATACAATTTCAGATTTTTTTGTTTTTATTTATTTATTTACTTAATTACTTTAATTTAGACATGACATTGAGGCGCTATTACCTAGAACAGCTTACTTACAGAAATAGTGGTATTCACTGGTATATTATAAATTTCACAAGACATAGTAAAGATATTTTTTTTTGCTACAGTTAGTCATTCAATACAATTTGTTCATTAAGAACATATCATATGTACTGAACTGATGCAATGTATCTTATGTAAATAAATTAGTTTAATGGTTTTAAAGAAGGCACTGAGGATTTCAATTAAAAAAATCAATATCTAAATTAAAAACAGCGCTATATACAAACAAAGTTACTAATTTGAAGCTTTTACAATTGCAGTGAAGACCAGTTTCCTGAAAAGAAGCAGCCGAATTCGAAGAACAAAGAAGAACTAAGAAGTTACCGGTTAATTTAAGAAAAAAAGTAAGTAGAATATCACCATAATATTTGTATTATTAATCAAACATACTATAACGTTAATACAAGCTATTTTGGTGCCTAAAAATAGAGATTGTTTACCATTTTGTCCAAAAATCTCCACGTCTTAAATAGCGATTTACAGCCAAAATGGCCCACAAATTCCTATTTTTGGACACACAAATTACCCAACTGAACTGCTACAATTTTCATATTATAGAACAAACAACTGTTTTAATTGTATACATTAGATTTACTATTTGTACTTTTCCACACCACTAGCTTACTTTTTTTTAATCTGAACCCCAATTTAGTAACACATACATTCAAGAATACCTATCCCTACTAGTTGTAGTTCCCAATGCACAATCACACACCATTACATACATCTTTATCATCTTACTCAAACACTCATGCACACAGCACACATACATTCTAGAACACCCCAAGCCATATCTTCTTTATTTTTTCAACAGACCCTAAAGAATGCCTACCAAAAGTCAAGTCCGTAGAAAGCAACGCAAAAGTAGAGCAAATGAAAATAAAAGTGTCCAACATAAGCATCCATCTCTAGCAGAATTTGTGAAAAAAGTTGAAACAAAACAGCTAATACAGTCATTTAGTGAAACACAAGAAGTTTCAAGTACAAAAACTTTGCCTCTTCTATCAAAATGTAAAACAAACCAAAAAACAATTAACAGAAAATCAGCTATCACTACAGATAAAACTACTTCTTCAAATTTTAATATAGTGCAAAGTAAGCAAACCAAGAAAAGTATTTTAGCCAAAATGTACGGTCACAAAGTCCTTCAAAATCTTATAAAACAGGAGAAAAATCAGGTTCAATGCTTAAAACCTATCGTAGGAAATTAATCTTAGAAGCTTTGATGGACAGTGCAATTCTTCTGAAAAGAAAGTTATTTATTTTACTGTTAAACAAAATGAAACCACTAACAAAACTAATAACTAAATTACAAAAAAGACTTCTCAATAAGTGAAATGTCAAAAGAAAGAACTTCTTAAGTATCTGCGGAGGTGAATGGAATCACACTACGAGCACAGAACCATATTTTAATGAAGAAGCGTACAAACAAAAGCAAACAAATACAATTGCCATACATAGCAGTGGTCGAGGTTATGAAAAAGTGAATAATACCATAATGGAACAAGAAGTACTCCTTACAAAAATATGCCCTGAAAACTTAGAATTACCCCTCCATTCAACTGAATCAGAACATCTAGTGTACAAATGGCCATGCACGTCAATGTGTAACATTCCCAAACAATGTTTCAAATCTTTACGCCAATTCCTCAATAAATATGTAAAAAGCAAAGACAAAATCAAAATTAAATTACTGCAAAATATGGATACCTGCGTACACAGGACTACAAGGACATTCATTGGCCTGCATTACAGGACCTACTTGTAAAACCACTTTCCATGATATCAAAAGGATATCAACACACCATTCAACTATAAGAAATCTAGTCTATAAACTGTACTATGCTAAAAGTCCTGCTTTAGCACTAGCAAAGCTAAATAACATCCTTCTACATGGTACAGCAAAAGACCTACTTGAAGAAATTCACTATATCCAGAAAAAATATTTTGGAAGTGAAAGCCATTTACAGAATGAAATAGCTTTAAACCAATTAAGCAACAATTCTACATATGGCAACCTTTTGCTAAACAAATACAAAAAAGAAATACTAACATTTAAAAGTACATCAGCTGAAGTACCAAGCCATGTATGTGTTTGTTGCCATAGAACTTTTTATAAAAGTAACACAAAAACTGTAGACCTATCATACAAAATAGAAGACAATGAAGATTCTAAATGGTGTGAATTAGCTCTCTACCTTGTAGCAGAAAACAAATACGAAATAACTGAGCCCTTAAAACTTTGCAGTTACTGCACTACAAAACTTTACAACAACCAAACTCCTTCACGTGCTATCACAAATAATTTGGAATTATACCCAGTACCAAAACCCCTACAACAACTTAATTTATATGAGAGCATCATAATTCAAACAGTACACCCATGTCAAGCAATAATACGCCTTCAACCAAAAACAGCAAAATTACCTCCCTCTGAATTGGTAAAAGGCATTAGTGGAAAAGTAGTTTATTTACCATTAGATCTAAAAGAAAATGTGCATACTCTATGAGTGCAACGTCCAATGCAGCAATCTTTAATTATCTTAGTAAATGGAGTACCTACAAAAGACAAAAAAATATGGCAACAGCTGGTAGATTTATATAAAGTTAGACAAGCCTTCCAATATCTTAAAGAGAATAATGAATATTACAAAGAAATTAATATTGAAGAAAACTTGAAAGATACAACTGAAATAATTCAAGAAACACAAGAAGCTGGTCAATTTGAGCTACTAGATCCTGCTACAATATCTTTGCACAGTAATGACACCGTTGAAGATGTACTGGAAACTTACCAAATGCGTCAAACAAAAGGATCGCCAATCAGCATATGGGAAAAAAGTATAGAAGCACATGCTTTTCCTCTTCTCTTTCCTACTGGCAAAGGAGGAAGGTATGATGATAGACCTATTCAAATATCAGCTTCAGAATACCGCTCATTACGGATGTATTCTGAGGATCCCAGATTTAGACAAAATGTGGAATACATATTCCACCTACTCTTTGAAAGTGAACTAGCAACTTTATGTTACGGAGTTGCACACATATTAAAATCAGGATCACACTTTCAAAATATGACAGCTACACAATTATTAGAAAAAGTGCAACAAAAGGATGAGGTTTTACAATCAAATATTACGAATCTATTAGCAAATATGCGTGGTACTAAAGAGTACTGGTTTCGACGTCATGGAGATGTACGTTGTATGATCAGAAACCTTGGCCCACCCACTTGGTTTGTTACATTAAGTTGTGCAGAATATGCATGGGAAGATTTACATGATTTCCTACGCATATAAAATAAAAACAAAACAAACATAGATATACTAACACCTGGAGAACTTTGTTCTTTGGATCCTGTTAATGTTTCAAGTTATTTTCACCATCGCTTCATTGCTATGCTACATTTTATTTGTAATATAACTGTTCCTCCCCTTGGAGAAGTGCAACACTTCTTTTGGAGAAAAGAATACCAAGCCACAGGAGCACCACATATCCACATGCTTTTATGGATTAAAGATGCTCCTAAATTTGGTCAAGACAGTGATGCCACTGTTTTACAGTTTATTGAAAAATATATCACTTGTGAAATTCCATCAGAAGCCACGAATAGTGATCTTCATGCACAAATTTTACAATTTCAAAGACACAAATGTGGAAAATATTGTCGTCACAAATACAAAAACAAAGGGAAATACTACACCAAATGCGATTTGGTTTCCCTAGACCAGTTACAAATACAGGTCAAGTGAACAACCTCATGTCTTCAGTTAGACATAGTGTTAAAGGTAAGTAACCTAAAAATACATATTACATAAAAAGAAAAGAAGAAGAAAAATATATCAATGATTATAATGCAATCATTGCCCACTTATGGAATGCAAACATAGCTGTGCAGTACATTGCAGACAATTCTACTGCAGTTGCACGTTATGTCAAGCATACTTAACTAAAGCAGAAAAGACAGAGCTCCAAGACCTCTGGAATGACCTGTCATCAGATAAAACAGTATCTCAGAAATTATACAGCTTGGGCATAAAAATGCTCACCCATAGAGAATGTGGATCATATGAAGCAGCTGATCGTTTAACTGGTACTGCATTGTATGGTAAATCTGAAAATATAGTATGGCTAAGTCTTGGTCCAGCTAAATCTAGAAAAAGAGTTCTAAAATCATATGAAGATATAGAAACAATAGCCAAACATGATCCCAACAGCCAAGACATTTTAAAAAACAATTTATTGGACACATACTACCCAAACAGAAGTAATACTTTGGAAAACATGTGTCTATACCACATAGCCCAAAACTACACATACAAAAATAATATGAAACCTGATGAAAAAAAAAGGTAAATATAGAGTGACAAACTGTGAAGGCAGCTTGGTTGAACTCACTAAACCAAATTTAATTAATCATATCAAATTGTCATTAAAGACTCCTCAACATAAAGAGGTATATTACATGTCCCTGCTACAACTCTTCAAACCATGGAGAAAAGAAGAACAATTACTAGATAACTATGACTCATATGAGGATGCTTTCAAAGCAAATGAAAGCACTATAACTGATGTAAACTTTACACAGTACAAAACAATGTTGCACAATGAACAGCAACACGAAGAAGAACTCCAAGCCCAACTAGATAAGGAAACTCCTGACAGTAGTCAACCTTCTGTAACAGGAAGCCAAGAACCACTGGGAGAACCACTAATAATAAATGAGGGAGAATTAGCTATGATAGAAGTAGAAAACACCATGTGTCAGTATGAAGATAAGGAAGACTTAACTATACTACAATCAAAACTAAACAATGAGCAAAGTAGCATTTTTCAAGAAGTAACAAAACAAATTGCACATGGTGTAAAACATGAAAATAAAGAATGTTCCTGCCATAATTATAAACCTATACTACTGTACGTCAGTGGTGAAGCTGGTTCTGGCAAAACATTCCTAATCAAAATCATTAGTAAGTTCCTTCAACAATTGACAAACAACAAACTGTCAGCTGTTGTCACTACCCCCACAGGTTTAGCTGCCTACAATATAGGTGGTGTTACATTACACCGATTACTACTATTACCAGTAGAACACCAGAACAAATTAGACTATTACAAACTTTCTGCAGAAGCTGCAATGGAATTACGCAGAGTATTGAAACAAATGAAAATGCTACTAATAGATGAAGCGAGCATGGTCTCCAACCTGATGTTAGCTTTGATTCACCTCAGATTACAAGAAGTACTCAAAACAGACTATGAAGAGCTCTTTGCAGGAAAACACATTATTGTTTTTGGAGATCTGCTTCAATTAACACCAGTAAAAGGTGAGCCTATTTTTAAAACATTAGGACACACACTCTGCCGTAAAACTGTTGGCAGCATTGGAAATGTCAACCTTTGGCAACATTTCCAATACAGAGAATTAACAGAAAACATGCGGCAATCTGCAGATCTCACTTATGCCAACATTTTAAAAAGTATCAGAGTTGGTATACTTTCTAAAGAAGCAGAAGCAATATTGAAAACCTGGCACATTAATGCACTTTATGGCGATAATGCATGTGCATACAGATGTTATGGAACAATTAGCCCACAAAAATGTCAATTGTATGGCCTTAATGCCAACTCTTGCAAGCTGTTTCAAATTCAATGAAATCATGCTAAGTAAAGAAATGCAACCAATCATGGAAATTAGCACCACAGACAAACTAGATGTACATGGTATGACACTACCCATGTGTGACCAAGCCACAACAAGACTAAATAGTTTAGAAAAATCAATCTCAAACACAGAAGGCTTAGAAAAGATATTAAAATTATCCTTAAATTGCAGAGTAATGCTTAAACGTAACCTTGACGTGGACCAAGGACTAGTTAATGGAGCACTGGGTACAGTTGTTGGCTTTCGAAACATACCCACGCAACAACAAAATTCAGTTTGTCAATATACTCTTTGACAAACTTTCAGAAGTAAAAAGGATAGGACGCTCCACAGCTAGATTCCTTCTCTTCAAAGATATGTATGTACGCAGAGAACAATTTTCTCTAACTCTTGCATACGCAGTCACGATTCATAAATCACAAGGTCTTACCCTAGACAAAGCAATGATAGATATTAGTGACACAGTCTTTAAAGAAGGCATGAGCTATGTAGCACTATCACGCTTACGTACACTTGACGGTCTATTTCTAATCAACTTTGATGCAAGTAAAATAAACGCTGATATTCCTTGCATTTTAGAATACAATAGACTTCACTCACTATACACCCCCCACCTAAACACATATTCTGTTCCACAAAAAGTAAAACGTTATAAAAGAAAAATAAATCAAACAGAAATGCAACAGGATGTCACTGCAAATCCTCTAAAGAGAGTAAAAGAAACTAATACTTCATCAAGTACCACAAGCAAAAAAGAATCAATTAGGGAAAGTAAACCAAGTACTTCTTTAAAGAAGGAAGACAAACTCCAAAAAAAGCAGTTAGATACAGAACTACCTGGACCATTTAAATTCTCAAATATAGTTGGTGTAAATTGCTACGCAAATGTAGCAATGAATATTCTATTTCAATTACCACCAATTGTTGGCAACATTTACTTACACAGTACAGACCCATTGTGTTTGTAAATGTTAGTACTTCACAGAAATGCAGCAAACAATCCTGACAACACGTATAGTGTTTTTGGAATAAGACAACAATTGGACTACTGTGCTGGAATGGTGAAATTCACTATAAATTCACAGGAAGATCCACAAGAATTTCTAATGTACTTACTACAAGTACTGGAAAACAAAACATACCTATAAATGAAATCTTTCAGATTTCATACATGTGGAAACATACATGCACTCTCTGCAACAATGTGACACAAGAAGAAATCCCCGATGAACGCTTCATATATATATATATATATATCAATACCAAATTGTGAATCCATTCCATTTCAGCGACTTGTACAAAATGCAAACCATGGTAGATTATGCTCTACCTGCAATTCAGATAATCGCTCCACGTTAGTAATACAAACACATAGTAAATACATAATACTAATGCTTCTATGTTACAATGCAGATGGTACCAAAAACTACTGCAAGCTGACTGGATTCACACATGGTCAAATATCACTTGGTAAAAAAACCTTCACAACAATAGGTATAATCTACCACGCAGGAGCCACAACCAATTCAAGGCACTACACTGCAAATATAAAAAAGAAATGTGGATGGTTTGAATGTAATGATAGTACTATTACTCTAAAGCAGAGATTACCGGGAAATCTTACAAACGCTTATTTGATGTTCTTAAAACCAAAATTTGATATCTAAACTGTATTTAAACCCTAAGTAAACTTGTGTTAAAAAAATATAAACTGTTAGAATACTCCAAAAGCTATCTAACTGCTCAAAGATTCTACAACAACTAATCAGATAAATGAATACCACTAAATTAAACCAAAAAATACACAGTTAGAATACGCCAATTGGTATCTAACTGTCCCAAAATTTAACAATATCCAAATAAATAAATCAATACCACTAAAATATATAAAAAAAATAGACAGTTAGAATACGCCAATTGGTATCTAACTGCTCCAAAATTTTATAATATCAAAACAAATAAATAATATGTTACTGCTCCAAAAAAATACAACAAGCCAAAGTATAAAGCATTAGCCAGAAACAACAAGTGAACACTGAAAACAAACAAACAAATAAACTGTAGCATAACAGAAAAAGGTTTTTTTTTTAATCCAACATGGATTTTTTTTTCTCCCACAGACCCAATGATTTTAGCAACAAATACAGAAACTGAGCAAATTGCACAGTACTCTGATTTGTAATCTACTAAATATGAGGGTCCAAAAAAAAAAGTATATTGATTATACAATGTAATAAGTCATTACAAAATACTAATACTAACATGCTATTTTCTTTTATCACAGAAACGAACAAGAAACACATGGACTCCCGTTACTAGACCAAACAGTAAGTATACAATAATAAGGAGAACCATAGCAGCATATCACATCCATAGTATCTAATACCTTTGTTCCTTATACATTTGTTTTTCACCCAAAGTTATAAGCAAATATGAATGTGATATGCTGCGGTGGTTGTTGCCAGGGCATAGAGTCTTGGGTGCATGGCCAAATGGCCATGCACCCAAGACTCTATGCCCTGGCAACAACCACCGCAGCATATCACATCCATAGAGTCAAACATTTCAACTATGGTCTATGGAAACTTTTAATGTCCGCGGACATTATGAGTGTTCTTAGAACACTTTCAACTTGCCAGCGAACAATACGGACAGCGTTTTCAGGACACCCCCTACTAACATTTCAGAACAACGCGATAGTTCTTAGAACACTTTCAACTTGACAACGAACAATACGGACAGTGTCCTCAGGACACTCCCATTTTGTTTATTTGCGAACATTTCAGGACACTGCAAGTGTTCTTAGAACACATTCAACTTGCCAGCGAACAATACGGACTACGCCTTCAGGACACCCTCTACGAACATTCAAGGACAACGCGAGAGTTCTTAGAAACGTCTTCAGAACACCCCCATTTTGTTTATTTGCGAACATTTCAGGACACTGCGAGTGTTCTTAGAACACATTCAACTTGCCAGCAAACAATACGGACTACGCCTTCAGGACACCCTCTACGAACATTCCAGGACACCGCAAGTGTTCTTAGAAACGTCTTCAGAACACCCCCATTTTGTTTATTTGCGAACATTTCAGGACACCGCGAGTGTTCTTAGAACACATTCAACTTGACAACGAACAATACGGACAGTGACCTCAGAACACCCCCATTTTGTTTATTTGCGAACATTTCAGGACACTGCGAGTGTTCTTAGAACAGTTTCAGTTTGCTTGCGAACAAAACGGACACATATTGAGTCCTCAGAACACCCCCCATTCAGTTTATTTAGAACATTTCAGAACACCCGTGATGTCCGCAGACAAATTGAACACAAAAAGAACGTCTAACACATAAAAAATACAACTTTCATCCTATCTCATACACTCCCACCCTCTCCAAACACTCCTACACACCAACACACTTTACTAAATACAAATTTTGAACAAAGTTATACTGCGCTGTCCGCGGATGACCGCGAATCTAAGATGGCGGGCGCTACCGAAAATCTGACCCGTTTCACGCTCCACGCCGTCCAATCAGCGAACACGTTGCATGTCCGCGAACATCACGCAAGCCGATTGGCCAATCAGGACACTGTCCGCGGAGCGAACAGGGAAGTGTGTCCGCGGACCGAACACAGATATCACTCATTTTTTTTTAACGTACTTTTTGGTCATTTTAAAAAACACTACTGGACGGATTTTCACCAAATTTGCAAAAGCACGCTCTCGGGACCAAGCCGCTGCTCCTGGTCCCAATTTGGTGAAAATCCGTCCAGCGGTTTGGGCTGTAGACGCGAGCAAATTTTTTTTCCCATTCAGTCTATGGGAAAAAAAAAGTTTTGGGACCCCCCCTATAACTTTGCCCCCCCTGGACGAATCCTCACCAAACTTTGCAAATAAATTCAGAGTGACCCAAATACTTTCTTTGCAAAGTTTGGTGAGGGTCCGTCCAGGGAGAGCGACGTTATAAGCCGCCCAAAAAGTGCTCTTCCTATGGAAACACCAACTTTACCATAACTACATGGCCACTAACGTGGCCATGTAATAACATGACTTTAAATGTATTGATAAATATATATATATAACATGAAGTTCAACTTGTAATATACTTATTGTCCATTAGATGGTGCTAGAATATTAGAAATATGCATTTAACTATATATTTAAAGTTTGTTAATGTTTTCCTATGCAAGTTACGTCTGCCTACATATACGTAAGCGCCATTTTTAAAGCTCATTTTCCAAAAGGTTCTCCAGCGTTCGCGTCTCCGTTACTCCGGTTGTGGATTTCATGGATTTTTCGTGTTTTTTTTCGGAGCAATCGTGTTTTTTCCATTGGATTAACTGGTTTTTATGGATTTTTAATCCCTTTTCTTCCGGGGCATCGAGGATCGTGGATTTTTTTCGTATGGGTTCTTTTTTGGATTTGCACTTTTTTTTCCTTGCTGGATTCGGATTTTTCTTGGGTTTTTTCCTGGCATATTTACATGGATTGCCGTTACAGACTTGGATTTATGGAGTTTCTGATCCTGGATTGGGGATTTTTTTGTTCCGTGCTGGATTTGGATTTTTCTTGGTTTTTTTACTTGGATTTATGGAGTTTCTCATCCTGGATTGTGCATTTTTTCTTCGTGCTGGATTTGGTTTTTTCTTGGTTTTTTTCTTGGCATATTTACACGGATTGCTTTTGCAGATTTGGTTTTATGCAGCTGCAGGTTGGTGTTTTCGGATTTACTTCGCCTATGCCACACTGGATTGTCGATGTCCATGAATTGTAAATTTTAACATTTTCAGTTAAATGCAACCGAATTCAAGAAGTTTTCTTTGTTCTGTGCATTAAAATCTTGTATTAGTTGTACCAGTTTACTTTCGTAATCCCTGTATTTTTTTCTTTTTAGTTCTTGGTTAGCCAATGAAAGTGTTTGTGTTATCCTAAATTCTTGGTGGTGTTCTTCAATTTGCAAGTCCTTCAAAAAATGCCATAAAGTAGGGTTGTGGATGTTGAAATTTTTACTTAATCTGCTATGCCATCCCTCTAATGTGTTATTGGTGCGTGGTGTACTTTCTAATGTAGCTTGGTAACAATTCCACAATGGTACTGGGTATTTTGGCCTGCGTCTTGTTCCATTTCGAGTTAATTGTCCTATCCATGTGTTCTCAAAATAGTCCAATAAATCAGTATTTTCCTCCTCATGATTCTTGTAGTATTCAGTTTCAATCAAATGTTCGTAAAAATCAACAACATAATTTTCCTGTACAAAAGCCAATGCAAAAAGTTTTTTTTATGTTATATTGGTAACAACTGTCCTCTGTATATTTAGTATTTAATCCTAATTTTTGTAACTTTCGCCATATACTTTGTGTAAAATGAAAAATACATCCCTGAACCCTTGTCCCTTTGTACACTGATGAAAATCCCTTAATATGAGCCGTTTCGCAGTCCATGATTATTGTAGTTGGATTAGATTCAGGTGCAGTCTCTTTAATTTTGTTGAACACGATTCTGTATGTTTCCTCACTTTTTTTTGGCATTAAAATATATACAAGCGGTATGATTTTATCGTTAATTGTCCCATGCACTGTGTAAAACTGGTGAAAAGGTTGTGGGCACACTTTAAACGTTGCGCCACTTTGCCAATTTTGACTACGTGTGAGATGTTGAAAGTTCGCAGCAGTAGAGAATATCAATATTTTTTCTTTGTTCAATTCCAGTGTGGCATGGTGAAAATTCTCTCCTTTGGCGGTTAATTTGAAAACATCCGGGATTGTCATATCACTAAACAACACTGGCGCTGGTGGCAGATTCTCTTTCTGTTGTTTAGTACGGTTTATTGTACGCTGCATCAACTTTTCAGCTGGTAACTGAGCCGTTATATGTGTGGGTAATTTGTCACAAACACCTGCAAGTACTGATCCACTAGCTTCACTGTGACTTTACACGGATTTTCTTTTTAGTTCGGATAATGTTTTTCTGATAATAATATTGGTCTGATCTGGCAGATGGTTGTGTTCATTTTGACTTTTTATATCTGTGCCCTCTGTAATCGCTCGTGCGCTGCATTTAGTTTTCGCATACTCTGTGCATTTCCAGTAAATGCGTTCTTTTTTTTGGCTTTCCTTATAGAAAACGTATCCATTTAAAACCAACTGCCTTCCTCCTTTCTGTGTGGTGATGAACTCCACTTTGTTCTCCATTCTTTATTCTAAAATAAACGAGAAAATTAACTGTTTTTTCTTTCCTGTCACATAATTGTATGTTGTATGATACCCTAATCTATAGTTACATGTTCGTTATAACAATATTACCTGTTTTAGTCTGAAGCAACTCCAATCGTTTTCCTGCAGTATGTTCTCAAGTGATGTTCTGTCAGGTAATGACGGTTTTCCACAACCGTTATTGGTTTCTTGGTACCTAAACAAGGTTCTTTACTCGTGGTTGTCACCTATGAGTTTAACCCTTTCTTACCCTCTTGTGTTGAGTATGAGGGGTGAGAGGGTGGTCGGGGGGGGTGGCGGGTGGCCGCGTAGTGTCGGGTGAGGGGGGTTGGGGGGAACCCACCCTAGTAAATGATACTCTTGTTGTTTCTTTATATCGGGTTATTGATATTGTTAATCAACCTTTTTTTTCGACATTTATTTTTCGAAAAATTGACTCTTAATTATATGTATATCCTTTCGATATTCTGATTTTTCGACATTTTTTTTCGACATTTTTGTAGTTCAACATTTTTTTTTCGACATTATCACTATAAACCCTACTAACAGACCTACACCTGCCCTTAGGGCTCCACCCACACTAACTAGAAACAAAAAGAGTATGACTGTGGATAGGCTTATCCCGGCCTTACTTCCCACCCTCAACCTGCTCCCAGACAATACCGATTCCGAGAGCCTGGTCGAGGAATACAACAAAATTATGACCACCTCTTTGGACCAGATCGCCCCCCTTAAACCTAGACCAAGCAAGCCAAAAACTCACTTGAATAAATGGTTTACACCCTTCCTAAAAAACCTAAGGCAACAAAAAAGAAACTGTGAGGCTGCCTGGAAAAAACTTCCATCAGAAGCCAACAAATTTAAACTCACCAAACTGTCTTCCCTCTATAATAAAGAAATATGTCTAGCTAAACGAATATCCTTCGACACGTGCATATTCCAATCCAAGTCCAATATGAAGGAACTATTCACCATTCTTAAAGAAATAGAGACACCCATACCATTACCTGACACATGCACTAAAGATAAAAAATGGTGTTCAGATATCCAACACGGTATAGCCAACAAAATATCCACGTTACAAAACAACATTTCCTGTAAAAGAGCTTCTCTAAATGACCCTCCTCCATCCAAAATAATTGGGAATACCAATGCTGATGAATCCACCCGATTCAACTTCACCAAAGTTTCTATCCCTGAAGTGGAAAGAATTATTCTATCCCTTAAACTGTCCAACTGTCAGGGCGATCTCTGCCCTGCACAGCTCATCAAGGATGCGGCCGGTGAGCTATCACCCTTCATAACAAAACCTATCAACGCGTCCTGCTCTACTGGTATCATCCCCACCAACCTTAAAAAATCCTGGGTACTCCCACTCCTAAATAAACCTACTCTTGACCCATCTACACCTACTAATTATAGGCCAATTACCACAGTGCCCTTCCTTCTAAAAATTCTGGACATGGTAGCCTATATACAAATCCAAAAGCATCTGGAATTACACCACCTACTAGGAGCCAGACAATCAGGCTTCCGTCCCCAACATGGAACGGAGACAGCCCTCATGGATCTCAAGACCCAAGTTGATGAGCTTAGAGATAATGGCAAATCAGCCCTACTGCTCCTCCTAGATCTCTCGGCTGCGTTTGACCTGGTCGACCACACTATTCTATGCAACCTCCTAGACACAGCAGCATATTTCTCTGATGACGCTGTTACCGGGATTAGATCATTCTTAAATGGTAGAACAATGAGGGTCTTCTCACCTCTAGCAGCTGCTGACCCCATACCCATCACTTGTGGTGTGCCTCAGGGATCTTGCGTCTCGCCCACACTCTACAATATTTTTCCTAAGCCCCTTTTCGATGATCTAGATCATCTCAGTATCACCTACACTAACTATGCAGATGATACTCAGATCCTCCTCCCGCTTTCAGGGGAGTATGAAAAAGATTTGGCCTTGGTGAATAGAGTGTACATCATCATCCAGTCATGTATGGCCACACATGGTCTATGCCTGATTGATGATAAAAACCGAACTCATCATCCCGGGCACCCCCTGTAACCTAAAAAAACCTAGGATCTGACTACTCCTCATTTATAATTGATGGCAATTGCATTAAAGTAAATACACTAGGCTTTTATCTTGACTCAAACCTCTCATTTGCCAAACTGGTCAATTCTTTAGCCTTCTCCACGGCTTACACGTGCAAACCTATTCGCACCAGCAAGCCATTTCTTTCTGACAGTAGCTGCATCATCCTGGCTACAGCCATCATCCTGTCTCACCTGGACTATTGCAATGCCCTCTATTTAGGATCGACTAAAGCAACTATCAGAAGAATCCAAA